>NC_056751.1:472390889-472523389 GCF_019279795.1 Protopterus annectens
AAATCTGGTTAATGCCCTTGAGATACTATCAATAGTAACAGTCAACATGTCAGTCTTAATGAACAGTGTGGGTGGTGTGAAGTAATCTGTAGAAATCCTGACAACAGTGTAGACATTGTGCATTAGGAGCAACATATAAGCGTGTTTCTCTAAGGATTTGGGACATCAGCCATTGCATTTTTATTTATTTTTTTTTTCTGTAAGTGAAACATCTAAAAAAGCTCAGAAAGATACAGCCTTATATATTTGTTCATGTCAAAAGAGAAGAAACCCTTAAAATCCATTTGAGCTTTGAGAAAGACAGAAATAGGCACGCAGTTATGAGACAGAAGTTTCATAGTTACTGTGAGCTGAGAGTAAAAATTCATCCTATATCTACCATTTGTTCTTCATGAGAAACAATGTGCCATCAAAAGTATTGATGCCTATCATAGTAAATGAAAGAATTCTAAGACTATGACTATGCTGAAACTATTATCAATAAATAAATTCATATGTTGTGTATGAAATGGTTGATTGAGAGGCAGATAGCTGCAAAAGGCAGACTTCACCTTAAATACAAAACTGTTTGTCTGCTGAATGAGTGAAATTACTTCAATTCTGTTGAAAGTAGCTTAATGAAGAATTGGAACTTTGCAGAGTTGCATGTGAGAGTAGAAACATGTATAGAGATAAAACGAGTCAACAGAGTTTTGAAAAGCATGAACAGAATCTGCATGAATGGCTATAAGCATGACATAAGAAAATGTTCTCCACTGAGTTAGTTGTGTAGAAGTTGTAGCAAGTTAAATCATTATGATGGGATGCCTAATATATGAAAAGTGTATTTACAAATGAAAGAAATTAAGATAATTATATATTTGGTGCCAAATATGTTGAAGTAGTACACAATATACAAGAATGTCTCTAAAAAACAAGAAACCAAATAATCAGTCAGAAATCTGGGAAGAGGAGCTCAAAATAAACAAACAAACTATAGTGCTTAACTAGACATAAGTATATTAGTTAATGTAATAAATAACAATGTGCAATTCCAAGATGCTTTGGTGCAAGTCTCAGGATAGGAAGACTGAATTTGTGAAAATGCAAATATATATATATATATATATATATATATATATATATATATATATATATATATATATATATATGGTAAGACTGAGGTCACCGTGTCTCAGATTATTCTGTTTGGTCAGAGTTGTGATAGTACTGAAGTCAGTATTAATATATTAGTTTCAGGGGTATAGAGATGCTCTTCGACCCCCCCCCCCCCACACACACACACTGGTAGGTGCAATAGTGCTGCTCAATTGGCACAAAACCACTTTAAAAAAGAATGGCAATTGTCAGCAGTTGTGATCTCATACACTTCTATAGTTTATCTTCATACTTCCAGGACTCACACAAAAGGGAGCGAATATAATGTCTGTTCAAGTTTTTAAAGCAGTGAATGTGAATGAGCAAATTAAAGACATCAGTGTGAAAGCTGCTTACTTATGCAGATCATCCATGTGTCATCAAAGGGTCAGGCATTGAGCACATGTGAATAAATAAAAATGAACACAAGATTTAATTTCAGATATGTGGAACAGAATATCAATTTTAATAGGCTGATCTCAATTGCCAGAATCTTTGTTGGAGAAAAAGACTTCCTAATGTGCATGATTTTCTTCTTGACACTAATGCTATATTTGTTTGCTAGTTTGTTAGCCAGTACTTCATAGAAATTTAGACAGATGTTGCTAGTTTGTACACAGATAAATCACCGCAAAGGCTCGGAATACTTCGAAGCTAGAACTTTATTAAAATGCAATTATGTGAAGCGCTTTTCATCCGGTAGCTTCACCAGACTTCTTCAGACAAATTTTACAAAAAGATACACAGTGTAAAACACTCCCTTAAAGTTTATTAATTAATTAATTAATTAATTAATTAATTAATTAGTCACCCTATCAACTGCACCCATTCAGGTTCTCTTAACTTCACTTATTACTATAACATCATATAGTATGTGTAAAATGCTGAACGTGATTACCTAATGTTTTCTGTTGGTGTTCTAAAAATTATATATATATATATATATATATATATATATATATATATATATATATATATATATATTCTTGAATCAATACTACCCTTAGTAAATACTTTTATTAAAACAAACTCATAATGCAAACTTTGTTTTCTTTGATGTCTTAAGAAGTTTGAATATGTATAAAACACTTGTTACACCTTTTATTTTTAAATATAAATATTGCACCTTTGATAAACCCTGCATATATACAACTATGTATTTTTTAAAAGATTACATTTATAAATAAATAAATAAATAAATAACTTTTGTATATAAAAATATACTTATAGTTGTATGCACATTTAATTCAAAAATAGAAAAGAGAGTGATTAATGAAAGAAATGAATGGGAAAAAAGTTTAAAAGCTCAAAAGTCACCACATACAAATAAAATGACTGTTTATCTGTTAAGGCTCATTAATTTCAATATACTTGAGATAGATACAACCTCATTAAGACCTGGCCACCTACTAGCATCTAAATGCAGTTGCCACAATACTTCGTGCTTTTCTACAAGTAGACTGGTAAACTCACCTCTGTCATCCCCTACTATTTGATCGATGACCCTAAATTTGAACATATGTCCTTGGTTGAGTATTACATGTCTAGCCAAAGCGTTTAAATTTTTTGCTTTGGTAATACTCAGGATTTGTTCGTATACTCTTTCCCTTAATTCTCTGTCTTTCTTGCCCACATAAAATGCTGGACAAGACTGACATTTAGCTATATACACAACTGACTTACTATTACAGTTGTATCTGCCATCATTTTTGTAAATTTTATTCCTTATAGAGAAAGATGAGCTTGTCAACATGTGCCTACACATACTACAAGTCTTGTATTTGAACATACCTGGTATCCGTACAAATCTCTTCTTACTTTGCTCAACCAGGACTTTTAGATTTTTTCCCCTTTTAAAAATTACTGATGGTCTCATCCCCAATTTAGTTAAAATTTCCTCATCTATGGAAACAAATTCTCCAATTCTTTATAATAATTTCTCTTATCAAGTAAGCTTCACTACTAAACTGAATAATAAAGCTTAACCCATAATCACTGGACGTTGATGATCCTTCTATAGAAGTAGTTCTAAAAGAATCGTGGGTAACCCTCAAACCATCTGTACCTCCTGTCCTATCATGCTAGCATAATATAGGCTTGTACATACCTTTGAACCTTTTTCCTGTACCTCTTCTATAATGTTCTGGGAAAATTTGTTTAGGTACCCCTGATTGAGAAACATTTGTCTTAATACCTCACATTCAACTTTGAAGTGGGTATCCAACAAAATCATCCTGGTGGCTTGCACCAACTGGCCTTTCACCACTGACTTTTTCTGGTGAAGGGGGTGTGAGCTAGTATAATGTAACATAGTCTTAGAGTACACATTTTTATGATGTATTCTAGCTACAAGTAAACTTTCCTCCTTCACCAGAAATACATCCAAATATGTGATACTTTTGTCCCCAAAGGAACTAGAAAATCTTAAAAAGTCAGTGGTGCTATTAAAAGCTTGGACCAGATCATCTGCAGCTATTGTGTATATTGCTGTGTTCTCTATTTGTCCAGCTTTTTAAGTTGGAATGAGTACAAGAAGTTTGAGGAAGAGACTTTAGGAGCATCAGTATGCTATAAAAAGTAAAAACTTGAATAATGCTTTGCATAAGCACTTCCTGTATTGCACTAATTGGAAAAAAAATCACTTTTTCTGTCATAGAAGTCTTGTCTCAGGATCCAAGGGCAGTAAATTATAAGAATTTTGTTGAACAGAGAAAAGCTGAATGGCAATTTCACCTTGCATCTTATATTCCATCTGGTTTAAATGACACTGCTAATATCAAGTGTTTTTTTTTTAAGTAGGAAAGTGACTTTAGGAAACTTTTAAAGCTGTGTATTTACATTTACTTTTTTTAAAGTTAAACAATTGGCTTTTAAGAATTAACTTTTACCTAGTTAATATTTAATTAGTGTCAAATGTTGATTGGTTTTAATTTTTTCTTGGAACTATATAACAATGGAGTGTGTGTTTGAAAACCTTTTTCTGAGGAATTCTTGGTGACAAATAGTGACTAATAAACTTGAACTGTGCTAAAAACTTTATCTCGTGTCTCTCTCGTGTTATTTGGTGTATATTTTTGGTTTTGAGTTTTTCATTTCACCACTGCTTGGCTGCACTGTTTTTCTTGGTTTTGGTTGTTTCTACAGTTGTTCCATGCCTTGTGCACCTGAAGAGGATGTTTTTGATCTTACTCAACATTCTACCCAAGCACACCATGACAAGGTATTGGAAGAACTGGATCACATGGTGGGGAATATGCAGTAATCCTTGGCTAATTTAGCTGACAAAATTAAAGACAACTATAAAGGTATGAATACCGATGAGAGATGTAGGAACAATGACTCTGTTAATTCTTTGGTTAATGGTAACACAGTCATTAACCATCTTAGAACAGATGAGAATAAAATGGATGTAGAAGATATTGATGTTAAAAAGTTGTAAAACATCAATCTAGACCCCTTTCTTGGTGAAATGTTTTACACTGAGAATATCTCTGCTAGAAATGATGCTGTCAACTTGTTGGAGAGACTTGAAAGGGGTTTGAAATGCTATTGGGCGTTACATGTTGAAAATAAGTATTTTGAATACTGCATCTCGGTAGGTGTAGTTCCTAAGGGCTTACATTTATTTTAAAATGCCTAATGGTGTAAGTAAAGAGAGCTCTATTTTCAAAGAACTAACCTGCTTCTTTGACAATGCTGGCAGAGAGTTCCAAAAACTGTTCATTAAAAACAACATCTGTATTTTACAAGATTTAAAAGGCAGTTTAATAGAAATTGACCATTCCGTGAGCCAAATTTTAAGGAACTGCAGTGATTTAAAACCTGAATACCATCAGGTTTTGAAAAACGTTGAAAAATATGAAATGATTACGGTGCAACACAAAACAAAGAAAATTGCTAGGGATCTGGCAACTTAGGTATCTGGTACTGTCTATGATGAGTTCATTCCACAAGCTATCAGATCTAGTAAGGACCTTAAAAAGGATTTTAAGGTCATCCCTGATGGTAATGTGGTGGCGAATGGTAAAGCAGTGCATTCAGGCATGTTGAATGTGAAGACTTCCTTAAATCCACCTCAGTTATCCGAAGAAGAAGATGACATCAACCAAAAAGAGGTGAGGAGGAATGTTAACCAGCCTGGAGTAGATTCAGTTTCTGAAGGAGACATGGTGTAACCATCGACGAGTTCAATGCATCCCAGAGGAGTTGTTAATTCTAACAATTTTATAACAGTAATAAGTTTACTTTACAGGCGGACTTTACCGGTTCGATTCAAAAAAATCGCAACAGTAGCAATGGTTATAAAACTCGCAGCAGGGAGAGGAGCAGGAACTGCAAATAGAAAATCTTTGTTTCCCTGTAAGTTCAAACATTTCTTTGTTTAATTTTTCAGATTTTTGTCTTGCTGAGGAACATATAAAAGTACTGCAGCTGGGTTTAAATTTTCAGCCCAGTAGGAGAGTGAGTGTAACAAAATCTTTGATTGAACTTAAACTTTATACTCGCAAGTTAAACTGGAAACATATATTAAATGGTATAGGCTACAAAAATATTTTGGTTAAACCTTCAACTTATAATCAAAGTTTGATGCATACTGTGAGAGTTTATGAAACCTTCTGTGAGAAGAATATTAGGAAATGTTTAACAGAGAAAAATACTAACATGTTTTACAACTTGAGGCCTGATGAAAATAAAGCTTTGTATGAGCTCACTGCTAGGTGGGATTTATGGTTCAGAAAGACAGATAAGGGGGGTGGGGTGGTTGTAATGAATATTAAGGACTATAATGTTGCCATTGAAACTTTATTGACAAATAGTGAAGAATATAGAAGTGTTCCTAAATCTGAGGTATTAAGCAGCTATGGAACCATCTATAATACATTGTGTGATCTTTTGATGAATGGTGAAATTAGTAATGAAGTTTTTGAATTTTTGTATGTGGAGAATCCCAAAGTAGGTGTTCTATTTGGGATTCCCAAACTTCATAAAAATATAACTAACCCCCCATTCAGACCTATCATTTCAGTTTCTGGTAGTTGCACCGGTTGTATTTCAATGTTTTTAGACTTTATTTTCAAGCCTTTTCTGCAAAAAATATCTTCTTTTATTGCTGATTCCTGGGGTTTCTTGGATAAACTCAGATTTTTTTCCTCAGATTTTTTAAATGTCAAAGAGAATTTTATTATGTTTACTGTTGATGTGGTTTTCGTATTCACATGTATTCCAAAGGACATTGGTGTGTATTATATTAGGTGTTTTGGGAAAATATACTGATTTGAACAACAGTAGGATTACTACCTATATGTCACTTTTAGAACTGCTGTTGGAAAGTAACAACTTTATGTTCAACAATTGTTTTTATAAGCAATTAAAGGGGGTTGCTATGGGGGCTACAGTTGGCCCCACTTATGCGAATTTGGTTTTAGGATGGTGGGACCTAGAAATTTTGCCCAGAATTCCATTCTGTGAGAAAATTGTGTTTTACAAAAGGTTCGCAGATTATTTCGTTTTTATAGCTAAGGAGAAAGATTTTGATGTTATGAATTTTGTGGATTCTTTAACTCAAAGTACTGCATTTTTAAGATTTGTATTAGGTGAAAAAGGTTCCGAGGTGTCTTTTCTGGATGTCAGTATTGAATGGGTGGCAGGGATTAACACTTTCACCAGTAGTATTCATCGGAAAAGTACTTTCTGCAATAGTTATGTGCACTACAAAATGGTCATCCTAAGTTTATGAAGCAGAGTATTCCACAAGGGCACCTTATTAGAGCATCTCATATGACTATGGATGACAGTACTTTTATGATGGAAGTAAGATTTATAAAGGGTTTATTTTTAGAAAGGGGTTATCCTGTTGAAATATTAAATGAAGCAGCTCTGGAAATAATTTCTAGGAGAGAAACTGATTTTTCTCCTAAAGAACGATGACCCTGAAAATGGTAGGAGGAAAAATTAAGACAAAGAGGGGGGGCCCTAGGTTTTGTTTGGACATAAGTATGGACAATAATGCCATATGTAAAATCATTGTTGATAACTGGAAAGTTACTTCAGGCAACGATGATCTAGTGAAGGTATTAGGGGATGGTCTGTCTTTTGTCTATAAGAAAAAGTCTAGTATTAAACAAATGCTGGAAAATAAGAGTAAAAAAATGGAATTGTGGCCTCCTGTCAGAGTAATTTGAGCATATTTCAATGTTTGGGGTGTAGATAATTTGAGCATATTTCAATGTTTGGGGTGTAGATCCTGTAGGTTCATATGTGAAGGTCCTTTTGTTTTACTTACACACTTAGATTATACCATCCCAATACCTGTCTAGTTAGATTGTGGTACTGCAGGTATTGTGTATATCGCTGTGTGCTCTACTTGTCCAGTTTTTTATGTTGGAATGAGTACAAGGAGTTTGAGGAAAAGAATTCAGGAGCATCAAGATGCTATAAAGAGTAAAAAACTGGATAATGCTTTGTATAAGCACTCCCTGTATTGCACTAATTGGAAAAAAATCACTTTTCCTGTCATAGAAGTCATGTCTCAAGATCCACGGGGAGGAAATTATAAGAATTTTGTTGAACAGAGATTAGCTGAATGGCAATTTTGTCTTGCATATTATGTTCCACCTGGTTTAAATGACTATTAATATCAAGTGTTTTTTAAAAAGTAGGAAAGTGACTTTAGGAAACATTTAGAGCTGTGTATTTGCATTTACTTTATTAAAGTTAAACAATTGGCTTTTAAGAGTTAACTTTCACCTAGTTAATATTTAATTAGTGTCAAATGTTGATTGGTTTTAATTTTTTCTTGGAACTATATAACAATGGAGTGTGTGTTTGAAAACTTGTTTATGAGGAAGTCTTGGTGACGAATAGCGACTAATAAACTTGAACTGTGCCAAAAACTTTATCTTGGGTCCCTCTCATGCTATTTGGTGTATATTTTGGGTAGTGTAAAGTGCAAAGAGTGGGCAAGATATGTTATATTTTGACCCAGAATGTCTAATCCAGTCGAAGAAATGGTCCTACCATATGCAGCATATACAATACACTGAGAACAAATTATCTTTAACCATATGTGATTAAATGCAATCCCCTATTCAAAATTCCCTTAAGTATCCAAGCTGAGGGAGAGGGAGAGAGTGAGATAGATAGATAGATAGATAGATAGATAGATAGAGAGAGAGCGAGAGAGAGAGAGAGACAAAATGGCCAAGACTGTGTTCCTTATCATGCAGGTGAGACTTGCTAGTCATAGGGAACCTGAATTATTTTAACTATGGATAATGGATGTATGAGTGGCCTGAAGGCTGAATAGTAAATGCTTATTGCTGTATAAGGTAACAGGTAACACCTGACACATTGAAATAAACATTACACAGTACATTGTAGAGAGATTTATTTCACCTACCACAAACTGAGTTTGGAAACTTCCAATGCAATCTTACTAAAAGTTATTAAAACATGACCAAATTATTTTGTATACACACACAAAAACACACAGACGCACACATACATACCTACATACACACATAATATTTTCTGTAAGGGATTGTAAATGATAACTCTCCAGTATAAATACCAAGTTTATAGTGGCATCAATACTATATTACTTTAGCAAAAACAAGAATGCATATTTCTATTTTCCTTTAAAATAAAATAAACTGTGCCACAGATGTTAAATATACCTTCAAATATTTGAGTGGTGCCATTTAACTCCAAGCAGTCAGTCTTCAACAGATGGATAACAAGTACAAACATTTAAGCTCAGAAGTAAACAAATGACCATCTACAGCATAGTAACTCAGCACTACAACACCTTATCTGAAACAAATATAATGAAGCATTTATCTGAAATAAATAAAATTAAGAATTTTAGTTGAAAAGTAAATATATAAAAAAGGAATAATCTTTCTTGAGAAATTTATGATGACATGGAACCAGTTCTATAAATGAGTCTACACCATGAATATATACAATTCCCTACCTGCTAATAGGTTATAAGACCAGAATATAATTTGCAAAGTTCTTACAGGCAATTCTGAGTCTTTGTGCATAAACCAGCAGAAAAATTCAACCACTCTTCACACCCTCTCTCATTCTCTGCTGTTCTCTCTCACTCCCTTTATGCAAGTCCCATGCAGGATCACACGGTGCTTCAGGTTTGAATTTTAGAAGATTAATTCTTGTTTCCATGGCTACATATTTTGAGGGATCCCAAAAAGGACAATGGAGGGATTCAATAAAGCCTACATGGTCATTTTTGATTGTGTGTGCTTTGAGGTGTGATGCACACATGGCTGTGAATAGTTTTAGATTCAGTAAACTCCATGTAGCAATGCGCACTCATGCGCAAACACAGAAACGTATGTGGCATGCAAATTACAGCATAAGTAGCTGAATTGTATACTAATGAAGCAAATCAACAAAGTGGAGTGGTTCAATAAGGAGTAAATCAACAGTGTAGACCCTGTGCTTCTGTTGTGCATGTATTCCAAAGTTTTCTGAATGTAGCCGTGGAAAGGAGTCTCCATGGAAACAAGACCAATTAAAAGTCTGTAGGTTTGTACAGAACTGACCTTAACATGTAACCCCACACACACTATGACATTTTCAGACATGGTGGTTGCTAGAAAATTAAATTAACAATAACAACAATTCCTTTTTAAGTGCCATGACATAAATAAAGCTTTGCTCCCCCAATTCCAAATGAAGAATGTACTTGTAACTAATGTAGACAGCTTAAAGTGTAAACCCCATGAAACATATTATTCATACTGTCATGTAAGCATATACAGTATGTATCTGGTGGAATACAGTCAAATTGTATCAGAACTCACATTCCTCTATGCAGATATATACCAAAGTAATACACTCCCTTGAGTGTGCAACAGTGGGCTCCCCTTCAGTTTCCCTGCCTACATGGTTACCAACATTGCAGATTCAGGGATGTCAGCATAGTGAAGATGCAAATGATGTCAAAACTCATTAGAATTGCTGAAGCACAAAAAATTGTATCCATGGAGGGAGGACCACTTTGTGTAGGTACTTTCAAAGTGTTCTTGGTCAATGCATGGCAACAGTAAATGATGACATTGTGGGGGAGTGTCATGTTACACTTACAGAGGTGTACATGAAAGTTTGTGAAGTGTAAAAGTGCATGTAAGCAATGCACAATTCACAAGTTCTGTTTCATCCTCTTTATTGTTTGCTAAAATGTGTCATCTCTGTCTGCTTTAAGTTAAAATTTATTTTTTAATTTTTGTCCTTATTTGAGCGATGCGGTCCTTAGCACAACCATGGGAAATGGAGGAATGAATGGCAGGTTTCTCAGTGCTTGTCACATAGCTATTCATGTGGCAGCATGTGTATGTATAGTGCTAGAGTATAAAAGGGCCTGGGTTGTAGTACAGGGTCTGAAACATTTCCTTCACATTTTCAGCTGCATGTTTGTACGATATCACAGGCACAGAGAAAAGTAATAACAAGATCATCTGTGTTTACTGTGCTATTTCAGTGTAAGTAAACACAGTGGTATAGATGTGCAGCCTGCATTAATGTGCACAAATGGAGTTGATATATTCAGTAAAGCAGCAGATGTATTTTTTTATAGATGCTAATTACAGCATAAGCAGGACATTTTCAGTACAGTGGAGATATTCAACAAGCTGTGCAGGAATTAAGTAAATAGTGGTGGATTTGTACAGAGAACACCTTAACATGTAACAGCAAGCACTTATTTTACTTATGTGTCCATTATTAATTTTTTTTCTTATTCTTCTCATTTTTAATTGCAGTTTTTGTGTGATGCGCTGCATAGTACAAACAGTGGAAATGTGGAATGGCTGTGTTTATCTGGTTTGAGTGAAGCGTGGTGGACCACCTACAAAGCAGACAGCCAAAAATAGAAGCTGGTTACATTCAGTTCATGCCTTTGGACATCGTGAAAACCTCATCTGGTGTACAGATGGTACTGGGTTTTCGTAGAGAGTGTGCAACCTGTGTTTTAATGCTGTGACATTGATCACTAATACTTTATAAATCTAAATGGGTATCGTGCAATAATGCTTTATAAAACATTACTGGGGATCATGCAATGCTGCTTCATACAAAATTAATGATTAAGATGCGACACTGGTGATATGGGAAGCAAGCATGGGGAAGTACAAAATGAAACCCTTACTAAACTGTGTCAGTTACTATTGATTGTATAAAACACATTTGCTACGTAACTGACTCTGTGGCAGCATGTGTTAATGCATTGTTGTTAAAGGCAGATGTTACTGGGTTTGAATACAGGTGTAAGTAGTAATTTTACAAGTGTGTATGATGCTTTAAATACATCTACTTATATTGCTGCCATTCACTGTTGTTTCACATTGGTGCATGATGCGCACCATCCTGCAAAAAATCTTTTAAGATCAAAAACGGGGAAGAAAGGAAAGTGGTGAAATGGGGGGGCAAGCAAGGGGAAAAACAAAGTGAAAGGAGGAAAGGAATGTGTAGGAAGTCTGTAGGAAAGAACCATGGCTATCCATTTCTTCAGCAATAAAAGATGATCATATAAGCAAAACAGTAGCTGAATTTGGACTGTGAACTCCAGAGAGAGGGGTGCCCACATCACAATCATATATAGCCAATTGGACCGAATAAGGTGTGTCATGAAGATGTGTGTGTGAACTGGAGAGCTATGTATGGGACATTTTTTTTTTTGGTGGGACAGGTGCCCATTTTGTTTTCGAGAGAGAGACCAGTGCTGAGGAAGGGATGTAGGAATGTCTGGGTGAGGTAAGTTGAGTAGGTGAGAAAGGAATTGAAGACAGACAAGACAAACAAGACAAAACACAGATGGTGAAGGACACAAGAGGTGGGTGAATCTCCTATGAACAAGGATGGAGAGCAGATGCTCCATCCAGTGTAGGTTTGCACCCATAGTGCAGAGCACAATCCTACCCACCATCCCTGGCAGTTTCTCTTGGGTGATAAAAGTCACCACCTCTGCCACTGCTCCTGGAGGGAGCCACAGGTCTATCCTCTGGGGATGAACTACCTGAGGGGCCAGATAATGCAGGGACAGTAGAGGGGGTGCTGCCAGGTTGCACATCAGATGTCAGAATCTCATGGGACAGACCTACCCCACTGTGCTGTGGGAAAAAACTAAAAAAATTAAAAATTAAAAAAAAAAGAAGATAAGAGTTGGGTGTGAGAGGAAAAACAAGAACATTAATAACTTCATACAGTATGTGACATACAAAGCATTGATACAATTATTTAATTCTATTCTGTTACCTTTACTTTTAACACTACAAATTCCTAACAAATTTCTTCATTACTTTTAAGAATATCCACTTCATAACAGAGGCTCACTATAGTACAGATTGCAGCCAGCATTTCTTGATGTGTGCACATATTGCACATATGCATGTTTCAATTATACTGATTACAGTTTACAGCAGGCCATGTGTGCCACTGGTATAGAGGTCTGAAGTTACATTGCAATAATGATGAAGACCTTACAGTATTGTATATTTGGGAAGTGTGTTTTTTGAAAGCACAACCGCTGACTACTCTGTAATACAGTACTGTCATTTTGTCATACAGACTACTGTATACATACTTTCCTATTACAGTTTAGAGATGCATGCTCCCTGACATTTGAGAATATGGAAGTGCTGTTTTGTGCTAATGACTAAAGCATGCATACTTTCTTTTACAGTTGAGATATGCATGCTCAGTTTAATACAACTGTTTTAAATGCCAACTAAATGGTCCTTAACATGCAATGCTACTAATTTACTAATAAAATTATTATTATTTTTAAATTACTATTTAGAACAGTACTGTTCTAATGCATACATACTACAGGCATCTCTCATTCTTAACAAACAAGAGACATGGGACCTCACTCTCGAGGCTCTCTCCATGGCAGCTGTGGAAAAAACAGAACACAACAGAATACCATTATGAATAACAGTCTTGACTATATTCAGTTTTTAACTCTCACAATTACTCACTGATGTTGATGAGTACACATCTATGGGGTGTTGCCTGTACTAAATTTCCTAATTCAATGGTCAATAATATCCTGCTTCCTCCTCCGGCGGTCATCAAAGAGATGTTGGCATTGATCACCAGTGTGGGGGATACCTGTAGCACTGATCAAAGCCCTGGCAATACTATTCCAGGCTTCAGACTTGTATTCTGAGCCTGAATAGTCCTGATGTGGCAACCAAGGCCTATGCTCCATAACTAGGAGTCCAGTAAAGACTTTGGACTCCTGAACACCTCACCTCTCCACTGGGAAGTGCACCATCCCTCACCAGAAACACCAGACATAGTTACCATAGCCCAAGCTCAATGTAGAATGAGCATTTCTTACCAATTGCATTTTGTATCCTAATGTTTACCTGCCAATTGCCATTCTCATGTTTACTGATAATGCGCACATTTTGGTTTTGCAACATTTGAAAATGTTGCACATCGCTTACCATCATGCAAACACGGTACACGAGGATGCACACTGGTGGGCACTGTGTTTGTGTGATGTTAAGTGATGCACAACAGTGGCAAGCACTACAGATTCAATATTATTTGGTATACAGGCACTTGTGTAAATGTGCTAGTCAAATGGACCAAATCTATGGTCCTCCTACACTTACAGCTATTGCCACAAGAAAGTTGAGAAAACAGTTGTGTATGTTGCACTTCATTGCTATAATTTTCAATCTCACAATAGGAAAACAAAATTTGTACACCTTGTAGTAGAACTCCGGACCATCTACGCTCTACACCTACACCTAACACCTGCTGCCACAGGACTAGTGACATGATGTGCCATATCTTACTATTCATTGTAAAATTCTCAGTGTTAATTGCAGCACAATGCTGCTTAACATGTTTGTGCGATGTCCAATAATATTAACTGAATGCATCCGGTTTATGTTTGTGGCTGTTTGGGTCCTGTCTGCAACCTGGGTGGTCCATTTCACCAGTTTGTGTACTGATGCTCTTCATGCAAACTAGGTGAGCACAGCCAAACATATTTGTGCTAAGTTGCAGATCGCACAAACACTGGCCTCAAAAAAAGGAAAAAAGAAAAAAACTGGAGACATAGTTGAAATAAAGAAAAACAATCTATGACAGTACCCCAAACAAATTTTAATGAAACTCAAGTAAGGGAAAAGCAATTGCCGTGCTGTCCTACAATTCACTTTCATGGCCGGCAACCTTACACAGAAATGTTATTCACATCACACCTCCCAACTGTCCAGAATTATGCAGAATGTACAGATGTTTGCATAATATTTTTGGGCAGTCCCTTGTAAAATGTGTGGTTTTCTGGAAAATCACTGAAGTTTGAAGTCAGTACATAATGGCATACATTTCAGTTTCATACTTTATATCCTTCAGAAAATGTATGCTAACACAAATCCTATTATTCTACCTACTTTCTATGTTTTTAAGAACAATATGATAAATTCTCCCCTATTTTTGGCTCTTTGTCCCCCCATTATTTTAGTCTTTGTCCAGATTTCTTGCACTACAAGGTTGGGAGGTACGATCTGCATTCATATTGCAAGTTTCACTGCCAGCAACAGTAGTGTGAGCCAGAAAACCTTGCTTACATTTTCTGCGCATCATTAATATGCATGGCACAATGCTGCTCAATGAGCAATATTGCATACGCAAAAACACTCGATGTAGGCTCTATTGCAGAACCTACATGGAGTTTATTGAATCTGGAGGAACATACTTTGATCCAGAGTAGCATCTTTAAGGACCATTGGGCTTTTAGATGTATGCATAGTAAAGTTTGTTTTACTTTCAAACTGTTGTGCATTCCAACAATAACAAAATGTACATTTTCTGTGTGTAGTTTCACGTTTTCTAAATATTATTTATTTATTAAAAATAAGTACAATGCAAATTCTTTACTTATATATTTTAAAGAAATGTTTTTATTATTTTTCTTAATTCAGTACAACTTTACTATAACTTGGTTCACTTTTGCATGCCTTTACTAAAAAATCAGTTACAGTTTTCTCATGCTATTATAGTTTGTCACACTGGCAACAGCTCACAATTTAAACATTTGGAATATTCGATATTTAACTTAGAACTGGCACCTAGCACTGTTAGAATACTATGATACAGTCAATAGGGTTGTCACCTGCTCAGGTTTTGATAGGTTACAGACAAAATCAACAATGTCCATCTTGTTGACGCAATTGCAATGGCAACAGATACCATGCCTCAAACAACAGTGAAAATCCATCCAGCATATCCAAAAAAATAACAGTTTGACTGCAAGTAAAGAAACAGTACTTCAGATAGGAAATGTTGCAAGAATTTTAGACTCAAAGGACAGACTTAAGAGGCAAATGCAAGCTATTTTATTGTCATCAACTAAAACAGCCTATTCATGCATTGCTCTAACATTGCACGGTATTGTTTGGATGTGGCATCTGCCACGTGTATAAAACAGTGCAAGCAACACTCCATGACTCCGCCCCCAACAAGTTTCAAGGAAGAGAAGAAGAAGAATGTTAATAACAACATAAACAGACTCTATCATGGAAGGAGTGGGGCAAAAACTACTGGATACAGATGCCCCTGAGGTGATAAAAGGACCATCAGGATACCAGAGTCTTCAGACTGTGATCCTTGCCCTGGGAATTCAGCACAAGAGAACAATACTTCATCCCAAAAGACATTAATAACATCAGTCTCAGCTCTTGCCTAAAGCAGAAAACATGCTGAGTGATTAAACCAGTGAGATGGCACTCCTAGGAATTTTCATGCAGCAATGGTCAACTTGAACTCTAGACTGAAAACTATTTTGTTTTCCTGTTTGTTTATCAAATACTGTTAGTAAAAATATTTCTGCAAAGTATTACAAATATGACTAGATCTAATATTTCACATTAAACATAGTTTTATTTCATCTTGGATGGAATGATGTAATATACATTAACCGTGCATCTGTCCTTTAAGGAAGCTTGTGTTGTTAAATGATACACTTATAGGTTCATAGGTTGGTAATGGGCTATCTGCCCGAAGGCATATATTAGCCCAGCCACATTGTGCGGTATTCACCGCCCCTTTAGTAGTTCCCTAGATCCTTGTACTAGCAGCTAGTACCCTTGGCCCCCATCTAGTAGTGCTGTTGGTGTGATCCCCAGTGTGAACTTTCTGTTACCCATCCACTCATCAAGGTTCTTCTTGAAGAGTGATAGTGAGGGGCTCTTTCTTATGTAGATCGGGACCCTGTTCCATAGTAAGGGAAGTCTCTGTGAAGGGAATCTATCCCTCCAGCATGTTCTATTCATTGTTGTGTTAAGGTTTATATCCCTAGAGCGTGTAGCTCAAGTAGATTTGGTTTTGCTAAGATGGAGCATGTTCAACAATTCTGGGTTGGACATGGCTCTGTACGTTAGACAGAGATCGCCTCTGAGAAAGCGGTATGCAACAGAGAACAGTCTTAGCTTTTTCAATCCTGCTGCATAGGGCAACTGTTTGAGGCCAGTAATCCTCTTGGTTAGGTACCTCTGTGGTCTCTCCAGCTGCTGGAGATGTCTAGCCAGGTACATTCCAATTGGTGCATTGTACTCAATAATAGGTTTGATGAGGGAAGAGTAGAGGGGCACCATTACATCCTTAGATCTTGATGCGAACCCTTTCGTGATCAGATGGGTCACATAGAAGGATTTTCTAACCACTTTGGCAACATGGTTATCAAAGGGAAGCTGACTATCTACTTGGGTCCCTAGATCCCTTATTTCTTCTTCAGATTTCAGGGGATTACCCCCTGTGTTGTAGTTTGCGGGTACTCCGTTTTTTCCAAAGGGGATTACTACGCATTTTTTTGCATTTAGCTTGAGACCATGGCTTTGACACCATGCATCAGTCTCATTTAGGGCCTTCTGCAGGATCTCCATGTCGGCCAGAGACACTATTATAGCACCCAGTTTGCAGTCGTCTGCAAACTTAGTCAGCCACAGCCCTTCCGTGCTTGCCTGTACTTCTGAGAAGTATATGCCAAACAGGAGGGGCCCCAGGACAGAGCCCTGAGGTACACCACTCATTACTGGTCTGGATTCGGACATAGATCCCGTTACTCTTACTTTATGGGATCTGTCTGAGAGCCAGTTTGTGATCCATCTTGTGACGTAAGGGTTTATGCCCAGGCTGGTGAGCTTATCAATAATACCTGAATGGGGAATGGTGTCAAATGCTTTAGCAAGGTCAAGGTAAGCCGTGTGTACCTTCTTTCCCTTATCAATAGCCTGAGTAACTGTCTCAAAGAAATCTACCAGGTTCAGGAGGCATGATCTGCCCTTGACGAAGCCAAACTGTGTGGGGTCCAGCGACTGGAGGTTCCCAATCTCTCCATTTATGAGTTCCATAGGTTCATAGGTTCATAGGTTTATACTAGGCTATCTGCCCTAAGGCATTTATAAGCCTAGCCCAAATTATTGTGGCTTACGCCACCCCTTATATGAAAAAATACTGTGCCCATTAGTTTGTTGTGCCTCTGTCCAGCAGTGACCCAGAGATGATTC
Organism: Protopterus annectens; assembly: GCF_019279795.1. Lineage (NCBI taxonomy): Eukaryota > Metazoa > Chordata > Ceratodontiformes > Protopteridae > Protopterus > Protopterus annectens. Next base: position 472,408,577 of record NC_056751.1, read on the forward strand.
CCGGGGTAAACCTACGATCTCCCATCCACAGGTCTAGATTTCTCTTGAACAGAGTCAGCGAGGTGCTCTGCCTCACATGGACCGGGATTTTATTCCACAGCATAGGGAGTCTCTGAGTGATAAATCTATCCCTCCAGCACGTCCTATTTATATCCGTGCTAAGGTTTAAGTCGCTTGCTCTAGTGGTTTTGGTGGATTTGGATTTTTGAGGTGGAGCATGTCCATTAATTCCGGGTTGGACATGGCCTTGTATGTCAGGCACATGTCACCTCTGAGCAGACGGTATGCGACTGAATAGAGCTGGAGTTTCTTCAATCTGGCAGCATATGACAGATTTTGGAGTCCCTTTATCCTTTTGGTGAGGAACTTTTGGGGTCTCTCCAATTGCTGCAGATGTCGGGTGAGATACATCCCGAATGGGGCATTGTACTCGATCATTGGTCTGATAAGTGAAGAGTACAGGGGAACAATGACCTCACTAGATCTGGATGTGAATCCCTTCATGATCAGGTGGGCAATGTAGAAGGTCTTTCTAACCACTTTAGCAATGTGAGTGTCAAAAGAAAGGCCACTGTCAACCTGGGTCCCCAGGTCCCTGATAACCTCTTCTGTGCTTAGTGGATTGCCACCTATATGGTAGCTTGGGGTTACCTTGTTTTTCCCGAAGGGTATGACTATACATTTTTGGCGTTTAACTTCAGGCCATGGCTCTGGCACCAGCTATCTGTTTCCGTGAGTCCCTTCTGAAGGATATCAGTGTCCGATGCACTTTCCACTATGGCGGCAGTTTGCAGTCATCTGCAAACTTTGTCAGCCAAAGTCCTCCCATGTTGGCCTGTACTTCTGAGAAGTAGATGCCAAACAATAGGGGGCCAAGGACCGAGCCCTGTGGGACACCACTTGTGACCGACTTGGAGTCTGACACAGCGCCAGCAACTCTAACCCTGTGGGTTCTGTCCTTAAGCCAGTTTGCAACCCATCTTGTGACATATGGGTTTACATTTAAGCTGGTAAGTTTTTCTACAATACCCGAGTGGGGTATTGTGTCGAAAGCCTTTGCAAGGTCAAGGTAGGCTGTATGGACTGCCTTTCCCTCATCAATGGCCTTGGTGACTATTTCGAAGAAGTCGACCAAGTTCAAAAGGCATGATCTTCCCTTGACAAAGCCAAACTGGGTCGGGTCCAATGTCTGCAAGTCCCCTATATCTTTGTTTATGAGCTCCATTATGATCCTCTCCATAGCTTTGCAGACTAGACTTGTTAAGCTTATGGGGCGGTAATTACCAGGGTCTGTAGAGGCGCCACCTTTGTGGAGTGGGACCACAGTTGCCGTACGCCACTCCTTGGGCACGTATCCTGTGGTAAGGCTGAGATTAAACAGCTGCCTTATGTGCGGTTTAATTCCTCATTTAGCTCGTGTAGCACACAGCCGGGGACACCATCCGGTCCCATTGATGCTGTTTTTTAGCTTTAGAGAGAGCAGCTTTCACCTGCGCATTTGAGATGTCCGGGAGGCTACACTCGGCTGGGATAGTTATCTCTCCTTTAGGGGGGGAGAGGGGGGTGAAGTTTGCACTGAACCTGTCTGCCAGTATGTTGGCAATGTCTGTGGGTTCAGTGATTTTTGTATCATTTTGGACTAATTCTGAGCATATCTGTGAGTTTCCACCCAGATTCCTAACATAGCTGAAAAAGGCCTTATGATTGTCCTTTGAATCCATGGCAATTTTTCTCTCAAAATTGGCCTTAGTTGATTTTATGAGTGCTCGTAATTTTTACTAATAGTGATCAGGGTGACTTCCCTTTTATGGATTTTGTTCTATCATGTAATAGCTTTCTCCTCTTATTGTAAAGTTTGTTAATGGCTGGGGTCCACCAGACTGGACGTTTGCCCTTTGTGGAAAGAGTCTTGGTTTTATTTGGGATTGCCTGATCCATGCAGTCCTGGAGGTGTTCATAGAAGGCATTTGTAAGGGCTTCCAGCTTGGGTTGTGGTTTCCTCTGACTCAGGGGCCTTGAAGGATACCACACCAGTCTTGAGTAGTGTGAAGTTTGCTTTAGAGAAGTTCTTCACTATGGTCTTTTGTTTGGGGTGGGGCGGATGTGGATTTCCAGTGAGATTAGTTTATGATCAGATCTCACCAATGAGGGATATACTTCGTGTGGAGCATTTTGTCCCCATGTTTGTGACAATGAGATCTAGTATATTTTCTCCTCTCGTGGGAACAGTGACTAGCTGTTCCATGGCATTTGAATTTATGAACTCCAGGAACCGTTGGGCTAGAAAGTTAGGGCTTGAGTAATGTTCCCAGTCTATATTCGGTAGTTGAAGTCACCCAATATGATGGTGTTTGGAGATACATTTATACCCTCCAGTGTCTTCAGGAAGGCTGTGTGGGGTTCCTGAGTTTGAGAGGGTGGCCTGTAGCATGCTACAATTTGTAGAGCAGTTTTGCCTATTGTTAGTTGCACCTGGTTGGTTTCCGAAGCTTCATGCGTTGCCACCAACCTGGAGGTGTGAGTATCCTTTATGAAGATGGATACACCCTCCTTTTGTGGAGTGGTCCGGGTTTTGGGGCCGGAACGCATGATATGAGGTAAAACCTAATAGTGCCGGGGTGCTCTCAGGAGCCTTGAACCAGGTTTCAGTTACAGCACAGACATCGATGTTCTCCATACTGAGAAGGGCCTCGAGTGCGTGCATTTTGAGATTTAGACTTCTGGCATTGAGCAGCATTACCCTCAATTTCTTCCCATTTTTGTTTTCTAGGGTGGTAGGTTTAGAATTTGAGCCTTGCCTAAAAAAGGCACTATGGGGGTGGCAAGAGCCTTAGCCAATATCCGGAATGATTCACTCCATAGCCTTACAGATCAGACTGGTCAGGCTTATTGGTCAGTAGTTCCCAGGGTTAATTCCTTTTGGAGCTCGCGTATGACACAGCCTGGGACACCATCTGGTCCCATGGAGGCAGCGCTTTTAGCTTTAGATAGAGCCTTGTTAACCAATGTAGTAATAATTGGACTTACACAATCCCCTGGAATGGTAATCGGCCCTGTAGGTGGTGAGTGGGGGGGGGGTTTGCACTGAACCTGTCAGCCAAGATGTTGGCAATGTCAGAAGGGTCAGTGTATTTTGTTCCATTTTGTACTAGCTCAGAACAGACCTGAGCATTGCCATTTAGATTTTTGATGTAGCCATAGAAGGCTTTATGGTTATCCTTGGCATCCTTCGCAACTTTCTTTTCAAAATTAGCTTTAGTTGACTTGATGAGGGCCCTCAATTTCTTACTAATGCTGATCAGGGATGATTTTTCTACTTGAGATTTGTCCTTTTTTTGTATAAGTCTCCTTTTATTGTAATGTTTGCTTATGGCCGGGGTCCACCAGACTGGTTTCTTCTTGCTTGAGGAAGGAGTCTTGGTTTTATTTGGGATAGCACTTTTTGAATATGTGTGTGGTTTTGTGAATGTCACTGAAGTAAAAAGAATCTCATATCATTTTTTTAAACTCTGTTATTTTTATAGTTTAAAGTACATTTATATTTATGCAACAGGCAACTGGGTTTTATATAGATAATGTGAGATAATGCAGATGGAATATGACAACTGAGATTTCGAAATATTTGTTAGGGGATTTGGAGCCTAATTCCATAATCCAGGAAATATGCAGGGTGGAGCTGTCCAAAACTTTACTTAATCAGCCACATTGTTTAAAGCACTGACTAACAATTAAACATTGGGATACATCTTAATATGTACAGATGCCAGCAACAAGGATAGTATCTAGGCCTTGTCTGGGAAATGGTCAGGCCTGACCTCAAGTACTATGTGTGGTTCTATAACTCCAGTAAGGATACAGGCATACCATTACTGGAGATGATAGGGAGAGAGAGATGCCTGGGGTAACTTAAAGATTAGAGCAGAATTTTGTGATGATAGGCTTAGGGAGATTTGAATTTTTTTTAGAGGCTAAATGAGATAAGAGAACACACTTTGGATATTTAATTAATATGTTAATTAGTTTGTTTGTTGGTTTGTTTCTTTCTTTTTATACTTATTCTTCCACTACCCAATGGCCATCAGACTTCAAAGATCAATAAACCCATTCATTCCCCACTTATGAGATCTTATCTTGGAGACCGCATTTATGATGCTATCAGAGGGTTTTCTATTAAGCTGCAATCCCACTCCTTGATGGATAATGTAGGTGCCTGCTTCACTGTATGGGCACATTATGCCACCCCCCCCCCCTTGCTTGGGAGTGCTTCCTCCCACATGCTATACTGTACTATAAACAGCTAGAAAGCTAAGCCCACCTCTCTGGTTATGGCCATTTTGACTGCAAGCCTCCATGTGTTTGTAATGAAGCAGACATTGAACCACAAGTCACTTCACCTCAAGAGTAGGTGGGCTAGTATTTATCACTCACTCATTCCCTCCCCTGTTTGGTTCTTTAAGCATCCAGCTGCTACTTGAATTTGGATATGATCATAGTTGGAGCTTCACCACATTATGCAATATAGTCAAGGGCAATACTAAGTTTATTAATTGTGGAGTTTGATGGTTTATTCCTATGAAAAAGGATAGGAGTAGGAGGGTGGGTCATCTTTTGTTAATAACGCTGCTGAATTTTAATGTGTTTAAGAAAGTTTTTTCATGGAGTGGATGTTGAGTGACTTAAATTTGCTGGAATAAATGATTGTGTCAAAGCTGACAAGGATTTTAAACAAAGAGTGGAATAGCTGGAGGGATTGAAGAAGGAGAATGCTGACCAGATGGGTGGTGTTAGCAGACGCGTTTCTGAACTTTTATAAAATCATTTTGTGGGAAAGCTATTTAGAGCAAAATAAGTGGATTGGAATTTAATTTGCAAAGCCCATCCCACAATACAGAGGAAAGCCCTATTGTCATACCTTGCAGTAATAGGGAATCTCTGTCACAATGGCCTTCCTCAACAAAATGCATTTTTGACAAGCTGTACTTTGCTGCACAGCTGATCACTGCACAATATGATACTTCACATGAGCAAACTAAAGAGTTACAGTAACTCTTGGCAACATCATAAGTATAATACAAATCAAACAAAATATATAAAATGCATGTAGATTATTCAGGCTGTTAAAAGTATTAATGATTTCACATTTAACGTCTTAAGACAAAGTCTATAATTAAATGTGTTTCATTTTATGTTTTAATTTTGACACTTACATTGATGTCAGAAAAGAATACAAACAGCAATACAAACCTTGAGTGGAGCTAACAATATATCTGAGCACTTTGGATTGTTAGTAAGTATGAAAGAACAGTTAGAGTTAATTAGCATACAACATGGGGTCATTCCATTAACTGATCATCTCCTTATAAGGTCTAAATATTATATTGTGTCACTTGCCATTTTAGTCAGGAAATCTCATTGTTTAGATGAGGTTCTTGCTGGAATAAATCTAAAAATGAAAGGAAGGCAGGAGACTAAATGAGCCACAGCCTCATCAGCATCTTCATGCACTACTTTTTATAGACAACACTGCCCTCAGGAGTATCAAGATTGTGGATGGTTTGCTGGATGTCAAGGGATCCTCTGCTCTCACTAAATCTCAATACTGTGAAGAGAAATAGACTGAGAGAGAGACCATGTATGATGCCCGCAGCTGTGTTTAGCAGAACTTGGAACCTCTCATCTTGCAATAATTGTCTTCATAAATTATTCATAATCTTTCTTCTGTAGAATTCATTCACTGTTTTAACATTTGTGCACCGCATGGTCTATCCCCATGAGGCAGTTCAGTTAAAATCATTATCAACTGACAGCTAATATTGCTGCTAATGCTGATGTGAGCATGAATGTTGATACTGTTGTACTTTCACCGAAAAAGCTATGAAAGCATACATACCTGTGATAATCAGTATGATGTTTTATTAAATTACCCCTCTTGGTGAAAGAAGGAAACATCACTAGTTGTAGATATTTAGTCACGGTGCATTGAGAGAAGTGCAATGCAAAACAATACTTAAAAAGTGGGTTCAATTCCCTACTGTTCTTTAAGATGCCAAAATTTATAAATCCATATTTCAACCATTTAACTTTACAGTGCCATGCACCTGAATGTGTAAACCAGTTTACAGACATCTCTTTGTATTTTTCATGAAAAGGCTTTTCCGAGCTTAGATGATGCAGGGGTGGTTCCATAGTACTTTGTCTGTTGAGGTAATAAACAGAAACAGTTCTGTGTCAGTGAAAGGGATAAAGCAGACTGTTAAAGTTAACATGCAATTATAACCAGAACTTTAGAACTAGCAAACTGAACTAGATGATCATAGGTTCATAGGTGTGTACTACGCTAATGGTCCTGGGGCCTTTACAAGCCTAGCCATAGGATTACCCTGACATAGTGCTTCCCAACCTTAGTTCCCAGTGCCTCTGTCAAGTAGAGCCACTAGAAGTATCCCTGGGGTGAATTTTCTGTTTCCCATCCACTCATCAAGATTTTTCTTGAAGAGGGTCATTGAGGTGCTCAGCTTGACATGTATGGGAAGTCTGTTCCATAGCATGGGCAGTCCCTGGGTTATGAACCTGCCCTTCCAGCATGTGCTGTTAATTGTGGTAATGAGGTTGAGGTCTCTGGAGGATGTGGTGTCATGATAGTGTTTGAAAAAGTATAAGTTCTTCAGTTTTACTGTACATTTGTCCACAAACACACACACACACACACACACACACACACACACACACACACACACACACACACACACACACACACACACACATGTTTTATATATATATATATAAAATAAATTATATTTTCAGTATGACACATTTGTGAAATGATAAATTACTAAACTAAGGATACAAACAGGAGCCTGTATGGGACATAAAGAATGAGATCAAATGTTTTATTTTACTATTATTAAAGGTACAGATTGATTTGTTTATCCACTGCAGTGTAACGGGAGATACTGTGAAATGTGCGACATGGTAAAATCTCTCTGTATAACAGTTTGGAGCTCCTTGGTAGAACTCATCTGCCAATATCAAACAGCTCTTCACCTCTCCCTTGTTCAGAAGTCATTAAAAATCAATATGGGTACTTAAAATCTCAGCATTCAGACCACAGAGTGCTGAATCCAGATAATGTGGATGTTGCAGCAATACTTTTATAGAAAAAAAATGTTTTCTTTAATTAAAAACTTATTCTCATTAAGGATTGCTTATGTCTGCAGAATGATTTATGTTAATTGTTACCAGCGATAAATAGTAATTTAATGATTATGATGCATTTGATGCAATGCAGGATTAAAAATTCTAAATAATTGAACACTGTCTGAGCAAATTATATTTTAAAAAGGCATTTTTTATGGCAGTACATATGTTTCAGAAGTCCAAGATTAAAAGACGTTAAAGCGATTTTTTATGAAATTCATAATTAAGAAGTACTTCAGATGATAAAACTAAGGTACAACATTATTACTATCAAACTGAATAGCTGGAAGAGAAAGAGCCTCACTTGCTGATGCATACAAGTGGACCAGCTACATTCAATCATGTAGTTTCTCTCCTGTGTTTAATAAAATAGTAACTTAACATGAAACAATGCTGCTTCCTTTATAGGCTTGCCAATTATTATGACCACAACAGGACCAGCTGTGCCCATGTTATGAGCTGGATTTATCTATATCTGCATAGCACAGGATGTCTCCTGGACGTAACAGGAACAAGTGCAATGCATTTCAATACAGGTTCAGTTAGAATAAGAGTTATTTTAGTAAGAGCTATGTGACTTAGAGAAAATGTTTAGTATGGCACAATGTTAGAAAATGCAAAGTAGGTGGGCTTTATATACATAAAATGCATGAAAAGCTTTACTCACTTCATGATCTTGGCAAATGTTCAACATATACTTGTGTTTTAACAGTTCAGTAACAAGAAGTGACTCTTGCAAAATGGTATAGTACAGTTATGTTTTGATTTTTCCAAGTTTCACTATTTCAGGATCAGGTATGAAAATTGATTAGTCTCTCAAAGTCTAAGAAATGGAAATTTTCTACTAAAAAGTGGGTTAGTAGCAAACTGCCAAGAGAAAACGGTACTAAGTATATAACAGTGTATTGATTCTTAGCTGTCAGTATTTTTTATCAGCAGCAATCATTCAGGAAGAGAAATAAAAAGAAACAGTGAAAAGTCTTTGTTAAGAAGGACATTTTATTCATATATCATCTTGAAAAAAACAGCATCATGTTTGACTAAGATTGCAACTGCTGTGAATATGAACAAGCTGAAAGAGTCAATATAAAGAGTTTAGCCTGATCCTACTAAAAACAAATTATTATATTAAAACATATTTTAGACAAAAAGAGAGTTAAGACTAGTGCTTGGATTTGCTCTTAATCTACAAATCTACTTTATGAGCAAATTAGTTAGTCAGATTACAAGGAATACATAGTGCATGTTCAAAATCAGGTGAGACTTCTAATACTAAGCAAAATTCAACACAGTGTAAGTTGTTGCTAGCTGAAGTTTCTCCACAGAAATGGTGCCATGTTTAAACTTAAGTCTCCTAGAGACATAATTTCCAGGAGATGGCAGTCAGAGCAGCATGTTCTGAAACCCATGGTCTATCTATTGCAGAGATATACTGTAAAAAGGATGTGTAGAAGCTTGTAATATTTGTGCAGTTATTGTAGGCTGGAGTTGTTTGTTTCATGTAGGAAGCATTGGCACATTACTTGTGTTTAACTCTATCCAAGGGTTATACACTCTCTTATTCTGCAATATAAAATGTCTTTATGCTGAAATGGTAAAAATCAGCAAACTGCTGCTGCATAATATCCGGTCATTTCTTGTTCAACAAGGATTTCTGCAAGGTCTGATGACATTACAGAAAGTATTCATGAAGCACATACATTTAATTGAAAAACATAATTCATTTGAATTCTCACTATTTTATTTTAGATTTGTAGACACTCAAGAACAATTTAAACAACTTAAAGATCATTTAAATGTATGGCATTATTGTCTTAAAACATTCCTAGAATATAAGATTGATAGTAATGTGTTTCTTGAAGATGATGTCAGTAACTCTACGTTATGACACTGTATAAGGATTTTAACTGTCATTATTAAACTACAAAAGTATAAACTTTAGAGGAATTGAATGAGCTTATGAGGTAGAATCAGTGACATCACAGATACCCTTTCAGAGACATTTGAGAGGAATGTATTTTATTCCGGTTATAGCAGGAAAATGTGAAGCTGTATAAGACTGTGGTATTTACATGGACTTGTGCTAACAGTTTTCTAAAAGCTTTATTTTGACTTTTATCCTAATCACAAAAATGTGAGGAATACAGCCAGTGGGAGACAAGCAGGAATACTGAAAATTAATGGCAAAAAGTCTGTTGCTGACATATATTATGTCACATTTAGACACATAACAGGCAATGAATGCAATTACCATAACATTTCTTGATTAATTTTGTATAGCCTTGCTCTCCATGAATATAAATCCAATCCACAGGAACACAGTCTTATAATGTACCCACCCAAAGGGTAGCAGTTAGATATTTTGTTACATAATCTGATGTCAGATAGTGGACAGTCAAGCCCAGTTCATTCTAAAACTATTAGCTCTCTTATGCAGTTGCCCCCAAATATATAACAACTTTCAAACATAATCTAACATTTTCTATTAGCAGATCATCATCATTGGTTGTATTACTTCACACAAATGCTAGTCCTTCAACTTTTCCATACAGAACATACGATTAGAAACTCCAGCTGTCTCTATTTCTACTAAGTTGTTTCTTTGCAAAGGTAAGTATGCTTGAAAACAATGGCACCTGAAAAGTGAATCTCATTGTGAACTAGGACTGTAAGCCACTGTGAATATGCAGGCCAATTCCATTTTCCCTTTAATAATGTCCAAGAATATGGTGTCCAAGTTTGAAGCAGGAATTCAAACATCATCAAGGTAAGTGAAGCCTGTCAGATTTTAAAAAGCAAAAATGTTAATACAATCAGGTGAAATTTCGAATATATGCATCAAACAAGTGGGATGTCCAAGGGGCAATAAATGTAGGACCTTATCTGTATCCAATAAAGGGGCAACTGTCACTTGCTGTATACAACCCATGAATGAGGTGCAACAGTGAGATTTTTAACATTCTAAAATAGTCCACGAATAAAAAGATTTTGAGAAATCATTTGACAAAACTCTAGGAAATATCTAGCAAGCATAGAAAGGCATAGATTAGTCACTTCCCCCTTTCCATTCCTTACAACCACAAGAACAATAAGCAGAATATTTCATCTTCCAGTAAAATTGAAAAAGCAGATCTTTGTTTTCTGAAACAGAGGCACGTCTGCCCCTTCAATCAGCTGTGAAATTCGATGTCCACATATGGATCCCCAAACAATGTAGACTCACATATTTTAAAAAAAAGAGTCTTATATGGAGTAAAAATCCAGGAAGAGAGTAAGTTCCTGAACTTAATTAGGAACATCCTATTACACTGTCCATATTCTTGGTAGTATTAGCACTCTGGCATATTTGATTCACTAGTGTCATAAAAAATGGGAACGTAATCTGTTCCCCACCTGCATCTCTTTATGCACTGCTCTTAAAGACTGCAGCATTCTACACACAGAATATGTGGCATCTAATAGCACAGCAAGAATATGTATGTGCACAGCATGCAAGTACATGCTTGGGTGGAGAGACCAAGGGATGATATACAAACATATTCCCAGCTTCCCTTCCTGTAGATCCAAGACCTAATAAGACCAAGAAAAAATGTGGGTTGTCTAGAGGCCCATTTGCTGACCTTCCATAAGTCATAGTGGACCATAGTATGTGCAAGGGGGATCTACTTCACAAAAACAAAACCCCATAACACCGAAATCCACAACACCGAGACCACATGCACGAAACCCCATAACACCGAAAACACACAACCACATTAAAACACATACATAACACACACATACATAACTGCCCCAAACTACCTAACACAACATCCTACAATACAGATAGGCAGGGGGGTGCCCCACACCCCCCTTCTTTAATATTCTAACTCCGAGATCGCACAAACGGACACACAAGGCAAACTCACACCCACACATTACAGTCCCTCACACACACACACACACACACACACACCATAGTCACAACACACACTTACACACACCACTAACCCTCAAACATACACTTACGCATACATACTTACCTGCACCGCAACACCAAAAGCACGAAATTCAAAATCCTGTAATACCGTGATTTTGAATTTCGCGCTTCTGGTCTTTCGGTGTAATGGGGTTTTGTTCATGTCATCTCGGTGATGCGAGTTTCAGTGTTCTGGGTTTTCGTTTTTCTGAAGTAGACTCGTGCAAGCGATATAAGGTCCAAAGAATAAAGCTTGTTTTGATAAGGGCAAGCTTCTGCTCTCATGGAAGCCCGCTAACTTACTAGTGAGTCAAGTGTTATCCTCTGCTTTTGCTTCAAATTAATACTTTCATGATCTGAAGAGTGCCATACCCTAGATAATTCATATCCTTTTAGCTCTATTAATCTGGAATTGCTGATCCTCTCTGATAGATTATTTTGAAAGCCAGATACCCTGAAAAGTGACAGAATCAATAGCATGAGCTAAGGAAGAATATCACCATGAGCCATTCATAGAATGTTGGATCCCTTGAGTGTGTGGTCTAGCAGATGGACGCTTTTTGTGGACTTCAGGTTTATTAATGGTGTGGATGAAAAATTGCTTAAAGTTACTCACATTAAGAATTAAAAAGATGGTTTAGACCTGTCCTCATGTGCAGATGGACAGAAACCTGACCATGACCCAAAAAAAATTCAATTAGCAGCATGGGTGACTGAGGGGCTAGGGAGGGATAATAGGATGGGTAACTGATGCCATCTCATCCATGCTATGGGGAGGAAGATGGCTCTGAATTTCTACCTGGGCAATACACAGATGTATCACTGAGTGTAGCACAGAAGGAGTTTGAGCCAGCTAATGTGGAAGAGATTGATTTTATACTTAACATAAGCTCAAAGTTTTGGCAGCAGGAACAGGAACAATGTCAAGAGACTGATGTTGCTTCCGTAGAAGAGATGATGATGAGGAAAAGAAGTCATAAGATCTTGGCCAAAGCATGAAAAATGGAGTAGAAGCCCAGGAGAGTTAAATTAAGTGTTCTACATTTTTATCTTTGAAAACTGATAATTTCAAATTGTGAAGCTAAGCATCCATTATTTCTTGAAAGATTTTGCCTCCAAGAACCTGATACAGTATGTTTTCAAGACATGCAATTTATCAAAAAAGTTACTACAGCTAAAATTCAGGCTAGCTAAGGAGAGGAAACATTTTGCCTTTTGGTGACCAAAAGTGCACAGGGCTTTCTATTTTGACTAAGGGAATGTAGTCAACATTGAACCTGCTACAGCTTTAGGTTATCTTTGGTTTAATAAAACATTGTCTGGTTAATTGACTTGTACCCTTGTTATAGAACAAGAAAGGTGAGATAGTTTTATAAAGATTGATCCTTATCACTTGATATTTTATGCCAATTGTATGGTGCAGGACTTTAGTATGAATTAGGAGGATAAGCAGATGAATAGCAAAAATTTAGTTGTTCGAATTTTAGGAACATCCTTTGCAGGATAGACTTATACGTGATAGAAAATATGGTATGGAACTATAAGGTGGATGATATAGGGACCTCCATTGACTACGTTGTGATGAAGTATTATTTTTGAATAACACTGGTAAAGGAGGGTTACTTATCTCGTATTTTGTCTGTATAGTCTATTACTTAGGATTCATAGGATAAATAGGAGTTCCAATGCATTTTATTCTCAGGAATATCAAATGCATGTCAGTACCCACATTGAGGCCTCACCCTGTTTCACAAGAAGGGCCAAGGCAATTATTACTGGCAAAAATGTGAGGGTATTAATCCAGTAATCTAGGTTCTGTTTGAACAATGATAATTGTAGAATATATATATATATATATATATATATATATATATATATATGTGTGTATGTGTGTGTGTGTGTGTGTGTGTTGTACCTTTAAGAAGCATTTCCAAGGTCTGCCCGTGCATATAAATAGCAAGCACATGCTAGCTTCAGTGCCTTTTTGAATGTGCAGCCAGAGAGTGAGCATGTATGAGTGAGACAGTTTGTTTATAAGTTTATCTAAGTTAAAGTTACTCTGCCTCAATCCTGATGTGTTTGTACATAATAAAGCTGCTTGAAAAGAACCCATGAATGTTCATTTGTTTCATCCTAACTGGACGAATGACATGGAGTCAGAACCAGATACCAGAGACTGCTATTCAGACCTACGAGGTGCAGAGTCAACAATGAAGGTAAATAAAAGAACCAAGAGCAAAAACGGGCCAGAAGCAAGCCAAAGGTAATGAAAACTTGCGCAAATGATTATCTTAATAAAAAAGATAAACTGGAGCACAGAATGTATTATTAAGCATACAAAAAGCACAAAAAGTGTATTAATTAAATGAAATGTATGAAATTAAGATATCGGATAAAATGATTATCAGAAAAGCACATAAGAGGGTCAAAGTCAGCTTGGAATTGCAAAACAAGCATGTTTAGAGTAAAACGAGCACAAGAAAAGAGACTAAATGGGAAAAACAAGTATAATAAAGCAAGATGACTGCATGTTTTGGCAAATTACTGTGTTCTGACATAAACTACTGTGTCATATGGTATGAAGCTATTCAGAGAATAACTACCGTTATTTGAAGCATTGCAAAGTGTGTAAAGGTGCTTACAGAGTGTGCTTATTACTGTGCATTTATTCTGAAGAGTTTATTGTGTGCAAAGTGCAACTATTTTGTGAAGTGCAGTCAAAAATACAGTTATTTTGAAAAGTTTCATGTGCTGGGTGTGTCTGTTTACAAAGGTCCGCCATTACAGAATGTTTCTCGCACTATAAAGAGTTATTTAGCAAAGTACAGCCATTTTGGAAGTGTTTCAGTGTGCCGTGTACTGGTTGTTGGCAAAGTGCAGTTTCTTACTCTGAGCTTCTTCTGCTGCCCAGTATATTGGCACAGTGTAGTTACTTTGAAATGTTTCTTACATTGATAAGAGGTGATTTCTCAAAGTACAGTAATTTCAAGTGTTGTTGTGCCAGGGAGACTTATTTTGCAAAGTGTTTCACCTATTGTGCAATTGGGCATAATTAAAAGTACTGACAAAAATTTCTGATATACATATATATATATATATATATATATATATATATATATATATATATATATATATAGGTCTACCTGATAATGTCAAAAGTGCAAAACGCTGTCGACGAGAACACCAATACCATAAGATCGACAACGGAGATGATCGACAGTCGAAAATCCCAATGCTGAGAACACTGACATGTTAAGGTAAGTGTGGTGTTGGGGTTAGGGGCGGATTAAGTGAGTTAGGGTTAAAGCGCGGGTTAATTGAGTGCATGATAGTGACAGACTGTAGGGTTAGGGGCGGGTTAAGTGAGTTAGGTTTAGGGCGCGGGTTAGGTGAGTATGCGATAGTGGCGGACCTTTGGGTTAGGGTTTGGGTTAAGGTTAGTGCATAGATAGTTGTGTATGTAAGGTTTAGTGTAAGTTTGTAAGGTTTTTGGTGTGCTTGTGTTGTGTGTGTGCTTTTTGGACAGGGGATTTGTTTTGTTTGTTGATTGTTGGAATTGTTTGTCAAGCATGTGAAGTTTCATGTTTTTGAACTTTCGGTTTTGTGGTGTCTGTGATTTCGTTGTTGGTGTTTTCACATGTCGGTGTTATCAGGTAGAACCATATATATATATATATATATATATATATATATATATATATATATATGTGTGTGTGTGTGTGTGTGTGTGTGTGTGTGTGTGTAGATATATATATATATATATATATATATATATATATATATATATATATATATATATATATACGGGTCTACTACAGTTGATTGAAAACTCACTTGATTGAAAATGAAATTACTAGGACCACTTCACTGAATGCTCACTTGACTGAAATCTCACTTGACTGAAACTTATTTCATTGAAAGTCATAAATGGCATTTTCCCCATTGTAGTGCAACCCTGGAGTTAGTATATAAAGTAAGAGGTGATGTGGGGGGCGAAGCCCTTGACATATCTTGGTTATATATTCTCTTTTTGAAACAATTATTTATTGCAATTGTAAGTATCACTGTGTATAGTTTAAAATGTTTTTAATATGTGGGGGGCTACACCCCCCACACCCCCTTACTTTATATACTAACTCCAGGGTCACAGTACAGTGAGGAAAAGGCCATTTATGACTTTCAATGAAATGCGTTTCAAAGAAATGAGTTTTCAGTGAAGTGAGCTTTCAGTGAAGTGGTCCTTGTAATTTCATTTTTAGTCAAGCGAGTTTTCAATCAACCGTAGTAGACCCACATATATATATATATATATATATATATATATATATATATATATATATATATATATATATATGTGTGTGTGTGTGTGTGTGTGTGTGTGTGTGTGTGTGTTTGTGCAGTTACAAGTGAACTTGAATTACATTGTGCTGTACTATAATTTCTTGGCATGGCAGATGGATTTTGAAAACCATCACCACTTGTATTTGATCAGAATATTTCAGAGAACTGGGGAATATTTGAGCAAGAGTATGATATTTTCATATATGCAGCTTGTTCTGATAAAGATGCATGCACCAGAGCATTCATTTTGCTAAACCTAGCTGGTCAGAAGCTGTAGAAAGGGAGCATTAATTTGTGTATGCACCAGCGTATGAAAGGGAAGGTGAAAACTGTCATATTGTTGTTCAGGCTGAATCAAGGCAAGATCCAGAGTGCCTGAAGTGCAAATTCAGAGAAATGTGCATCTCCCAGACCATTGTTACACTAGAGAGGGGTTTGTTTTACACAAATCCAGGTTCACACAAAGGCCGTGAGAAACTTCTGCAGCTTATATCACTGACTAGAGAAACAAAGCTAGAAGTTGTATGTTTGATGCTTTAAAAGATGAGTTAATAAAGGACAGGCTTGTCTGTGGTATTAACAGTGATGCTGAGAGAAAGATTTTGCTTCTTGACCAAGACTTAATGCTGAGCAAGGCTATGGAGATTTGTCAAATCCATGAAGTTACAGAAAGGCACACAAGTATGCTTGCAAATGACAAGAGCATGGTTTTAGTAGGTTCCAGAGCAAAAGTAGATAGCATGCAGCATGTGGCAAGTAGAGACAGGTCTAAACACATGGCAGCTGCAGTCCCTGTGGGTGTGGCAAGGAAAACCCTTAGTCTTCCAGTAATTTCCAAGGCTAGTTCAGTAAAATGGTCATGCTCAGTGCAGCACAAGAGTGAGTTGGCAAAACCCAATTTGCAATTGTGGTGCCAAGCATGAGTCTAAAAGGGAAAAGTTCAGCACACAAAAGAGAAGAGCTAGTGATCACCTTTCCAGAAATGTAATAAAAAACAGATGCCCAATAAAATCACAGTCTCTGCACCAAAGCACGTACTTATAGTTGCTAGTACATATAATAAAATATCCTTCCAAGGTTTTCAAAGCAAACACAGCATCACACGATAAAATTTTGTTATGCAGACTCCAAGCAAAACACCAAAATGACTTCTCTAGTGCCTTGGCTCTTCAGTCTTTACAGAGTATACCTATTGTCTCTACTCTCACCCTTAAATGCTATAATTTAAAAGCAAATAACCAATTAAATATATTACGCTCATTATTCTATTAAAGGAAACATTTCCAATGACATTCCCTATTCGACCCTTTTTGAATTAAAGTATTCAGTTTTAAAATTAAAATAGACTCCATCTTCCATAATTTTTTTTTATATCTAAATCATGGATTTGTTGCACCTGCCCTAAAATCGCGGCTTCTAAGACTTGTATATTCCCATTATGACGTTCTTTAAAATGTACTGCCACATGGCTTTCTTCCCTGCCTTTTCTTATATCTCTGATGTGTTCTTTTAATCTTTGCCTAAAACTTCTCTTACTTTCCCCTATATACACTTTACCACAGGGGCATCTCAACCCATTTACTATTCCTGTATTTTCACAGGAAAATGTGACATTACAAATAATCTTTTTTTCATTTATTTTATCAAGACTCCATATAACATACAGACATCAGGAACATCAGAAGTTGTGTTTTGTATAAGGATATTGTAGATTGCCACTTTTGCTTGTGAACTGAATAAAACTTTTCATAAACTCTCTGGCATTGTTTCCGATTTTAACTGCAGAATGTCCTCTATAAACATATGATGTGGATACTGTTTGTAAAATAATGTTGAAGAGAATACAATGAATACTGCATTTTTAGTGATCTCTCATTTTCTACTTTATTTCTGATTTATGTTTGGTTCTGTGAAATTTTGATTTCTTTTTCCTCTTTATCATCTTATTAACTTTTAGTAGTGTAATTCAGTATACATCTCTTCAATAAGTAAAATTATTTTCATTTCACGGTTTTGTTCCATACCATGCTACAAGTGAGTGCCATTTACAATTCAGCATAACATATTCATAGCACTTGCCCCGTCCCATCTCTCTTACACGCCAAAATGAAACCAAGCATGTGAGTTGGTCCAAGAGATCCTTCCTTATATGAATGATCTAGTCCAGTGATGGCTCATACATTATCACTTGCAAATAATACTAAATGTAACAATGAATAAATATACAATTAAACAGCAAACAAAATAAAAACATTCTAATACTTGAATTACACATAATTTATTATTCAAATTACATGTTGATCTACTGAACTATTTAAAAAAATAAGATTTAAATACAGATAAAGTCAAACTGAGCTGTTCATTATAGTTTGCTGTATTCTGCTTCTGCCCTGGCAAACGTTGTCCTGTATTAAAACCAGTACTATGCAGCTATATTATAACTGATTATTATACCAGATTAGGTACCTTGCCATCTATTGCCTAGACTGGAAAACTACAGGACATTTTTCAGTTTTCTTATCAATGTAGACCAAGGCAGACAGCTATGTATTCAAATGCCATCAATCAATTAGTCATTAAAGTACAAAACCATGCTGGAACTTATTTTTATCAGAGCTTCAGATGGGCAAATGGCATAAACTTTGATTAGGTCTTGCATAGTTATATGTCTGTTCTGCTGGTACTTACCACCATGTATCACTAATGTGAGCAAAATAACTTGCCTGGCTAATGTGTTCTAATAGTGGTGGTGGGAATAACTGTTTACATTAGGAAAAAATATTGTGAATTGGCTTAAAAAGAAGTATGGAGATTAATGAGAGATACAAACACATATGTAGAGATGTGGCCAGGTCCGTGGTATAGAAGGATAAAGCACTAACTATTGCACAGATGGCCAAAGTTCATTTAGTATCTTGGTACCGTAGGAACTAGCTAAGAAAGATGGGAGTTAGTAGCAACTGGTAGGTTGCTTATCTTGGATGGAGGAAGTTAGATCTGGGACACCACACATGCGACACCATGCAGAAACACTCATTATTACACTCAGTGGAATATAGGTATACTGAGGCAGCTGTGTCTGAGGACATATGCTTTCATAAACTGAAGTGGTCTCAGTGTGCAGAGACATGATTCCCCTCAGCAGACAGTGATAGTGTAGCTCAGAAGAGCTGCTGGGTGGGTGTTCCCAAGGGAGAGGGTGGGCTGCCCCAGAGGCCCCGCAATCCACCCTGCTCCCTACCACTGAACATTCACCAGGGAAGAGATGGCTGATTAGAAAACCCAGGCAGGAACTAATAGGCCATATGGTTCTTGCCTAGCCTTGCCTTCCTAGTGCTCATTCTCACAGAATGAATGGCCTGATTGCATATAGTTAGTGCAGTCATCAGACAACGTTTTCCTTGGATCCAAAAAAGCATATGTAAGGAAGCCTCAAAATATGGGTCTGTGCGCTAATATCTTGCATTGTCCATGTTCTTTTATACCACAGCTTAGTAAGATCAAAACTATAGTGCAGACTTTTATTCAGTGTGGTCTTTTATAATAAAGAAACATATAGCAAAACTAGAGCAAAACATGGAAAGTTAAGCAAACAGCTCAGGAACTGAATTAGGCAGGATATCTAACATCACGCAACTCTGGGTTTGTAGTGACCTGCATCCAAAAAGAAGATGGATATTTGATGTTGTTTTATAAAGCTCAACTAAATCAAGTGATTTTGTTTCAGATCAGGGAATCTGAAACAAAATAACTAAGGATAAAATAAAAATAAATGCTAAGAAATAGCATTTATTGGCTAGAAAGAAAGAAGAACAATTACCCTTCTTCAGTAAACACGGTGTTTGTAAAATGTCAGTTTAGTTATCTTGTAAGCAAACAAATAATAGAAGTGAATATTAACTGTAAAGATTACGAAACTTTATATCTGAGTTACATACTTTTCTATGCATCAGTGTAGCTAATATGCAACACAAAAATTATGACATAATTGCCTACAACAGAAGATTGCTATTTACTAAAAAAGAAACAGGGAGATGATATTACAGAGGGCTAACCTACAGATGGACAAAATTCAACACTCAAAGTTTAGTTGCCATAGTTTCAACCAAGTGATGATCAGAGATGCTCCATAGAAAATCACTGTCAATGAGATCTGATAACAATGTTCTCCTTTTTGGGTGAATTTTCCCCCTTCTTCAAGTTGATGCGACCATGGAATTGATATTTGCAAGTTCAGAGTGTGGTGGCATGTTGTGTGGCTTGTCTTCTACAAAAACACTTAAACAAGTGTTTTTTTTTTTTTTTTTTTTTTTTTTTGTGATTGCAGTTTGTGAATTCTGATCCTTAGAGCATTCAGTTTCATCTGCTCATAGTGAAAGCATAACAGAACCACCCAAAAGCATCAGTGTATGCCAACATGCTGATGGCAAATCTTAAAATAATGTCACTGTATGACCAGAGACATCATACTCTGAGTCTGAGGTGTGACATAAAGCTATATGTATGGAAAAGCTATTATAAATATGCAACTCATTTGTCAAATGCCCCTTTTAAAGTATGATCTGGCCTTAATATTTTACCCTTTAACTCTGCAGTGATTTCACTACACTTTTAATTGCAACATAAAACTAAGAATGTTGGGTTTGCTCCTTGTTACTCTTACTTTTGAACTATTCAGATAAAAAAGAATTATTGACAGCGTTTAAAGCAGTATTGTTGATAATTTTCTACAGTTACAAGCAAGTTTTGTGTATTTTTATTTTTAGTGGGAGCCTTACAGAATCCTTATGTGTTCATCCGATCTCTCTGAGGGTTGTAACTCATATAGATGATTGTATAGGGAATGTTACCCACTATGTATCTCACCAATAAGATTTTAATGGCACTATAGTCTTTTTTGAGTTGTCTGGTAAAGAACAGCAATCTTTGCCAAGTCTGGTGAAAACCATAAATTTCCTGCTACCTTATGAAGTGTTCTGCCTTATGGTCAGGAAACAATCCTTGTCATATGGTGTGTTTGCTGTAGATGAAATTATATTTTGCTATAGTAAGTGTGTGGTACTGTCAACAGTTTCAAAAGCATGTTCCTAACCATTCCATTCACACTTCAGTTTGGAAAGAAGAGATATGTTCAAATGGAGATTTTGGCTCTTAAACAACTTTAAGAAAGATTACAGACCTTTTATTGTGGCCCATAGCAATACAAGTAAAAGTAAATAGTATAGTGCTGATATTTTATAGATGCAGAGGGCCATTTAGTTTTAACAACCATCTCTTTATTAGAGAAACACAGACATATCACAGGTGACATGGATTTAGATTATGCTTTTAAGTCTTGGGACCACCCACTTACTTGCTGCTTCAATCTGAAAAGACTAAAGGTCAGGTATACTTCCCTGTGTGATGTCATGTTATCAGAAATCACATCAAATTCACTCATACATATCGTCAACAAAGCTTTTTGAGATATTCCAATGAAGGGTTCGTATCATATGTTCGAAGGTTTAAAACTTCGAATCACTAAAGTTCCACCTTTAATGATCGAAGTTTTAAAACCTCGAATCATATAACAGAGGTTGACATAGAGTGCAGGAAGGGAAGATTTCCCTTTACTGCACTGTAGTGCGATCTCGGAGTTGGTATATTTAAGTAACGGGGGGTGCAGGAGGCCTGCATAGAGCATTTTTTTTTTTTTTTTGGGCTTTAAAAGTTCGAACTTTAGTGATTCAAACTTTTTAAGACTTCGATATTGTGATATAGATCCCCAATTAAGACTATCATGTTGCACGGTTTCTAGGATGGTATATTCCTTTAAGTCTCATATGAGGCATTTTATCATACATGGCATGCCGGCCAAAATATCTCAGTACTGGAGGATGAGGAGCTGGTATCCAGTGAAACTGTAAAGCGAGATATCAGGTAAAAAAATCTTCTAAATGATCTTAAGGAGTCTAAAGTTTTTACTTTGAAAGTGAAAGGCAGTAGCAAACAAGTATAAGCAGCATTCTGTAGAGGGGAAACAATATTATTTGACAGGAATGTGGAAGTACTTTACCTTTGCTGTCTGTACCACTGCATGACTATCCCTTCATTTACTAACTATGTCTCCATTTCATTGCAAGAAGTCCTTCATGTGTGAGAAGCAAGTGGCACTATATGTGCTTGTTTGGTCCTATAAATGACATATACGAGAGAGCATGATTATCAACATTTTCATGGAAGAGTTTAAATGCAGTGTTTTTACTGGTATGATAATTATAAAAGCTGTTAAGGGAGATTGTTATCCAATTTTTCTCTGTGGAGATTAAGCAAAGCAATTTTACTGGTGTGATAACTAAAATGTTTTATGAGTCAGGTCATTTAAGTGAGCACAAGTTTTTTTTTTTTTTTTTTTAAGTAAATCTGCTAAGGGTTAAGTGCTTTATTTTAAGAAGAACCCACGCAAAACTATCCAGATCTGGACCAATACATTTGAAAGATGAATGAAAACAAACAAGCCATGACAGTAGAACTCTGACAGATATTTCACTTTACATATGTATCAAGCAAAAACCTTAATCAGCCTCACACATCCATTTTCAGGAGGTATATAAATACAACAGCCAAAATTGTAATAAATTTAAAAAGTCAGTTTGGCTCAGACAATAGATAAAATGTTTAAAACACTGGGGACAGTCAGATGTTGCAAATTAAAATCACACTGGGTTCCTTAGACTATATGGCTCAGCTGGATTTGTTTTTTTTTAATGTGGATGATACATCTGTTTATATTTTAAGGTCTCCAAATCAGGGTTTAGCACATTCTAGTACTAGCATGCTAGAGGTAGCCTGTGAATAACTGGATGCAATCTGGGAGAGGGCGGGTCCATGTTTTGAAATTCTAATACCCTAATGAAATCAGCAACGGTGTGTCGAGGCAACTATAGGAAAATCTAAAATATTGATTGACTGGCATTTCTGCAGGATTTCATTAAAGGGCACTTTCACAAGGAATTTACCATAGCAACACAACTGCCCAGACTGAAAAGAGGTTTGCAACTTCTGTAACACATTTGAAATACATAAATTATGCATATAAATTATGTTGGTAGGCTAACCTCTGAGAATGACTGAGAATTTTAAAAGTAATTAAAACAAGGGAAATTACATTTGGAATATATGAACAGTCTGAAGAAGTCTTATATGAGACAAAAAGCACGTACTAGTTGTGTTTTCAATAAATTGTATTTTTATTTTTCTGCCATTCTTTGATTATTATATTTTGTTTTATGGCTTTGGTGCTTCCATTGTGAGATTAATAAATTTGACCACTCTTATAGAAAGGCAATTTGCAGAAAAATAAATGTTCTTCTGTTTTTAAGGAAGAAGCTAATCACAATGCAGGTCATGAAATGTATGTTCAAAAGCAATTAGTAGTTAAAATTTTATGACATTTTTTCATTCAGTAGTAAAAGTATTTGAAAAATTATGTTGTCAGAATATGAAGTTCTGGGTGAACATTAGAAGCATTACTTTAAGCAACAGAGAGCTATCTTGAAAGTTTTATAGTAGGATAAAATCACTGTTATTAACAAAATAGATCAGAGATGTGTCACTGTAGGCAAGGATATAAGTGAAAATTCAAATATTCTTTGTAATGATGATGTGATAAAAAGTGTTCCAAAGAGGTTATTAAATCACTGATATGTACTCTAAAGGGAGACATGTTTAGTTTTAAAACATACCAAATATTGCATGTTAATATGAAAATATTTTCAAAGTTTTCATAAGTAGTACATTTAGTCTTTTAATCCTAAAACTGTTACCCAAAGTCCATATATCAATGATACAGCCTCAAGGGTGTCACATTATTTTATCTATGATCAAGCTGATGGAAAAATGCTTCCATGTTTTTAGATAACAAATCAGTCGTAAATCATAGATATAAGGGTAAATAAAAGGTAAAATTTTAATTGTAGGCATTCTAGACTAAATGCAAACTGAAGTACATGGATCCACTGTACTGCAAGATGAGGAAGCCAAATACACTTATTACTAGTTGTGCCTTTGGACTCAGTAGATTCAAATTCTTTCAGAGTCAGCATTATTACTTGGCATGATGAGTGGGGTCCTAAGTAAAGTATTGTTTTTTTGAATGGAATATAAGTGATAAACAGGTAAGAGGTAGCTGATACAGATGCAGTGGAGACTTTTGTCTGTGCAGATCAATTTGTAGGATGAAAGATGCACTTTGCCTCTATGGCATGTTTAATACATTGTGTCAGACTATAGTTCTGGCATATATTATGCACAGTCATTTGATAATTTTGAATGTATAAATGGTGAACAGTGTAATCAATTATTTGAATGGAACATGATCAAATATAAGATATTCACCTTAGGTGTGCTAAGTTAATCTGTTATCATTTAGACAGTTTGAATCGTGCAAACCAAGATGATAATTCAGCTATGCAGTTGTTTAAGAAGGTAAGTGTGTAAAAAGAGAGAGAGAGAGAGAGAGAGAGAGAGAGAGAGACTATAATATGTTAAAATTAGCTGAAGTGATCAAACATGTCCTAACATTTCAATATATATGAATTTCAGAAAAATCTGCTCTGATAGCAAGGCAGATAGATGTTTTATAACTTAAATTATTTATTGAAATATGTTATAAAGTAAAACAACTGAATAATCAATTTTAAAAATGGGCCAAAAGGAAAGAAATAGTGTCACATACTCCACAAGTAAACTGTGGCAAACTATAGCAACATTTAGCTTGAATAAGCACTAAATAATCAGAACTGAAACCAAACTGAAATCTTAGATACTCTTGAGGAAATGTCAGAATGGTTTCATGATCACAATATGTCTGACATCTACAATATAGGCTATAACCAAATGATGGGGCGTTATATTTTGCAGAAAATGAACACTCTGTAAAAGTATTACACACAGGATGTAGTAATATGTAATATTTGGTAAGATAGTTTTAACAATTCTCATAACCCTATATTAAATGTCTTTTAAATTAATATGTGTTATTACATTGGTAACAGCTTTTTTAAATTTTGAGATTGTAGGAGTAAGTTGCAGAATGAAAAGTCTGAATGTGGAAAAATGGAGACCCACCTGTAATAAAACCAAGATAACTGCCCAGTGCAATACTCACTTTTCTCCAAGGTATGTCAATCTTCTGGTCAGTACATATTACTGTATATATGTAAGTGCATGGAGGTGCTTGCCCTCTTGCAACAAATAACTTTAAATATTGTGTCATAAGAATGAGAAGAAAATAAAGGAAATTAATTTTAGACTATATACCAAGGATGTGCACATCCAAAATTTTTAAGGACTTATACCTACATTTGTGAAACAATAAAAACTGGTTGTGAATATACACTTACTGCTATGGAATGTATATAGGCAGATAGATAGATAGATAGATAGATAGATAGATAGATAGATAGATAGATAGATAGATAGATAGATAGATAGATAGAGACATCTATCTATCTATCTATCTATCTATCTATCTATCTATCTATCTATCTATCTATCTATCTATCTATCTATCTATCTATCAACACAGAAAAAGGGCTTGTGTCTTTAAAACACCATTAGCACATCTGAGCATGTCATTTATTTAGAATGAAGCATCTGGACCACCAAAACAGATCTAATATAAAATATTGGTACTGAATTTTAACATGTGGACATAGATGCTGGCTTAGATGTCTGTGTTAAAGCATGCAAATGGACAGCTGTTAGATGTGTGCAAGTAAATATAATCTAAACTAGAGAGTCGATTATCCAAACTAATTGGGACCTATGGTAGTGCGAATAATCAAACGGTTTGTATAATCAAGCATACATTGAACCAGATAAAAATTTCTAAAATGTTATTTTTCTGCACACAGGAAATACACTTTTCAACCACTCAGTGATTCCAGTGAATAATAAAGAATATTTTTCACAAATGAGTGGGCTACAAGCTCAAAAAACATGCCAAGTCAATACATATAACATCTACATATTCAGACTTTATGATTTTTCCTACCTAAAACTTTGGAAGACTGTGTTTGGATAATTGACATTTCAGATAATCAAAGTTCAGATAATCAACACCCTACTGTATTTAATCAGAGCATTTTTTTTTCATTTATTTTTATCTGTTAGTGCAGCATTTTTTGTGTGTTTTTGAGGTTTGTTTTGCAGAATCATTTTAAATCACTTTAATAAACATTCCATTGTTGTGGTGATAGTTAATTTGTCACAGAGACGCATGCTTCTCTACTGAAATTAAAATTCTACTTATGCTCTTGTAGATTTTTGTAAGATACTACAAATGCATACTTAGTGCTGTGTAAAAACCTGGCTAAGAGTTTGTTTTGCTTTATTGAAGGAATATATTTTTCTGGAATGCTGGTACTTTCAGGAATACTGTTTACCAATAACTTTCAAACAAGGCATACTTAATTAACTTTCAACTTTGACCTATGTGATTTACCTATGAAGAAAATGCCAAACTGGATTAATATCACCAGGTAAGGATAAATCTGAATTATCTGCAGAATATGCAGTAGTATTTTCTGGTACTGTAGAATGAAATTATTAAATAATTCTTATTGCTTTTTTTCATATATGCATGTTGTAAAACACCATCTCTTTCTTCATTTTGCCTCTTAAAAAGGGGTCTGCATAGTGAAACAAGTACTGCTACCTCCTCATAGCAAACAGTTATCTGGTTTGAATCTCAGCTGGGATGCCTTCTATTTGGAATCAACATGTCCTCCCCAAATCTGTGTGGGTTTGCTCCTCATGCTTGGATTTCCTTCCTCCTCCTAGAGTTAAATTAACATTCTTCAACATGCTCATTCCCATTATAGTTTGTGTGCATGTGTGTTTGTGCACGTATGTTTCTGCATGTATGTGTTAGTATATGCATTCTGTAATACATGCATATATACATACATACAAATATTTCAAGTATGGGCATTAATGCCCTTCTAGCTTGCCAATATACCAAAAACACTTGTTCCCATAATAAGTATCTAGGCTGTTCTTAAAAATATTTAAACTAGTACTTGCTTTAATTTAATTTGGTAGTCTGTTCCATGCATCAGCTACTCTGTCAGAGAACCAATTAGTACACTTCTTATTCCTATAGAATCTCCTACATAGTTTTTAAAAACGAACCAGCCAGAAGGAATACAGCTTACATGCAGGGGCATTTTAACCAAACAAATCTTAAGGGTGGCTGTTGCTTTGATCTATCTGTATGTGCTAGAGGCTTAGGGTGGTGAGAAGGATAATGCTGACAACCACCCCAGATGGAGGAGGAGGAGAAGAGTGTTCAGACCCAGGGTAACCTACCAGGGGCTACATGATCTAGAAATAGTAGAGCACTACAGGTTGGAGAGAGACATACTTCAGCAAATCATTGAGCTGTGCTTGCCTCAACTCAGACCCAGAGCCAACAGAGGGGAACCCATCCCAGTGAATACCAAGGTATGTGTACCCTTAAGAATACTAGCTACAGGTACTTTCCAAAGACCTACTGGGGACATCAAGGAGGTCTCACAGGCATCTGCATCCAGGGTACTCCACCAGTTCCTGAACCCATGCTACCACATTCTGGTGAGCACATTTACTTCCCTAACACCCATGAGGAGAGGACCAGCAATATGCATCTCTTCCACCATGTAGCAGAGTACCCGGAGGCACTGGGTGTGATAGACTGCACCCACATCCACATTAAAGCACCAACCAGTGAACAGGGTAGGGTCTACATAAACTGCAACTGCCAGGTCATGTGCAATGCCAATGGGCATTATCATGAATGTGTGTGCTGGCAGCCCTGGAAGCTATCACAACCCCCACATCTGGAATTTTTCACAGCTGTACCAGGCATTTGCCAGTGGAGACATCCCTTATGGCAATCTAGTGGGGAATGCTGGCTACCCACTGGAGCTGTGGATGATGACACCCATCAGAAATACACACACACACCCACTCAAGAACACCATAATGAGACACATACACAAACCAGGATCATTATAGAGCATGTATTCGGGATGCTCAAGTCACTGTTCCGCTGCCTTGACATATCTGGGGGAGCCTTGCAGTACTCTGATCCTGTGGAAACAGCTGCAGCAGGAACAGCATGGAGAAAGGCCATACAGCCCCCCCCACCACTGCCAAGGTCCCCCCACAGGCACAGAGGGACTTAGAGTATGACTGCCTTGAGCCTGCTCCTGTAGGAAGATGGAGGTTGACCAGTATGCCCAGACCTTGGCAAAGAGGCAACACATAGCACACACAAAGATACTCTAGGGACCCAGGGACTGATACCTCTTCTTTGACTTGCACATACAGTAAAATGGATGCCACACAATTCACACTACTTGTAGCTTGCCCAGTATAGGCAGTGCACTGCATGCATCTGACAAGGTCAGCCCTCACCCACCATCCCCACAACTGCCACAGACACAAGGTAAGTCAGTCTTCTAAACAATAAATGAATGGAGTAGTATGTTCTGGTAGCATATCAATGGTATTGCTGCATGCATGCAAGGGAATGGGGTGGCCTACTAGGGTAGCAGCAGACAACTGACAGCTATGTGGGACACCAGGAACTGTCTGCTCAATACTGGCTTACCACACTATGCAGTATTATCCAAGGTGACAAATCCCACTGCAGTATATGTGGGGGGGGGGCAACTAAGGGGTAGGTCATAGGTCACATACATGGATGTCAATGTGGGGATTCCATACTCATCCCTCAGACTTACCCAGCAAGTCAGCTGTAGAAATCCATAAAGGAATGCCTGGTAAAGGCCCACAAATGGCATCAATGATGGAATACCCCCTACAGACTTACACAGTGATATCACAGCAGGCCTTGCAGTTGCAGTAAGGCTCTGAAGGGTAAGACGTCTGAAACTCAGTGGTATACCATTACAATTTAACCTGTGGTCTCTAGTGATATGCCTCTATTCTCCAAGACAGGGTGCAATACTATGCTAAATGGAACCCAAACGTAAAGCCAGTATCAGCACAGTATGTGCAAATGTGTACAGTTGACAGGTGTGCCCCCGATACACATATTCCCATAGAAATGTGTATGGTAATAGCAGCAGACCACACATTGCCAGGGCTGTCCCAATCAACAGGATAACTTGTTGCATGTCCACAATATCCAGGGGTCAATGATCTATATATATGTGTGTGGGAAATACTGTCAGGATGTGGCCAGAACTAACTCCCGGCTGATGTGTCTTAGAGACCTAGGTATAGTACTGTGGTAAACAGGGCCATGTTCTAAGAATCACAGTGCCAAGTATTTTGCATGTTGGTGGGAGTTTTACACACTGTCCAGATGTCAATATTCATTACTGCTGGAAAGCTGGACAGGTCATGTACAGGGGGCCACACATGAACAGTACATAAGTTGGAGTAACCTACACAGTGCCTACCATAACTCCGAACTGTACACACTTTTTGCAGAATGTACAGAGGTTTGCATTATATTTGTGTTGTCTTTATTCTGAAATAGTGGTTGTCTGGCAAATCACTGGTAAACCACGAAAGTCTAAAGTCAGAAATTAATGATGAATTGTAGTGTCTCAGACTTCATGCCCTATAGAAAATGCATGGTAATGCAAAATCTGTTATTGTCTCACCTTTCTATGTTTGTAAGGCCAGTAGTTACAATGGTCCCTATAGTTAGGCCTTTGTCATTCAATTACTTATGGCTTTATCCAGATGTCTGGCTCACATACATAGAGAGGTATGGTGCCTAGTAACACAGCAGTGCATTCAGTCACTTACCATTATCACCCCGGGGGGTCCACTGCCAGGCAGCCTGGGAAAATATGAGTGACAGAATGCAGTGCCTTGCTACAGATGGTCTGTATCAGTCTCACATGGCCTACAGGCCTCAGGCAAAGGACCATGCCTCACCCATAGTGTCTTTATAGGGAATGTCATGGGGTCCATACTACCAACATAACATAGTCAACAAAATGCAAATGAAAGGCCATGCTGCTAAATGCTAGTAGCATACCTCTCAACCCCATAGAGCAGGAAATCGGGACAAAACCATACATAATGCTGGGATAAAGACCCAACTCTATGGACACTTTTGAAATATTGCTTTCATAATGTTAGTTGATGGAATAACAGAGGGGGTGTGTAGTAGCATGGATGTCATGAAGGGTGTGAAGTCTGAAACTTTAATGTTCTGTCATTATTCCCTGACTGCAACCCTGAGTGATTTGCAATAAACTTGCTAGTAAACCACAATGTTAAGGGAAACCGACCAGATATATGAGCCATGGATCTGGATAATCTGTGAGAATCTGTACAGTTGAGAGGTGTGGTCACTCCAGGATATGACCTTGCAGATAAGAAGAATACCGCACAACAAGGAAATCCCCAGCCAGTATATCACCAAGGTGCTGGACCTTTTACACAGCTTCATCAATCGGCTGTAACCACACCTCCTAACTGTCTGGATTGTGCAAGAATGTCTAGCCTTTGCCTCATAATATAGGTCTGTGCATCATCCATCTTGTATTTTTTTGGTAAATAACTGTGATGATCCGATGATATCTGTCAGTAGGTAATGACACAATACAGTACAATATCAAACATTACATATGTCAGAAAATATCTGCTAAAACAAACCCTGTAACTCAAGCAACTCATACATTAATAAGATCAATAGTTACATTATCACCCGATGTTTGGCCCATTATTTCTCCATATTGGCAGCCTGTCTCCAGATATTTTGCACAAACAGGTTGCAAGGTATGGCTGTAGCATACAACACCCTTGACTGGGGTACAACTATCCCTGGAATGGATTCCCACACTTACTATAGAAGGTCATACTAAGCACGCTCCTACATTTAGAGAAGTGAAGCTTATGTCTGAAGGCACATCGGACTATATATATCTGTATTGTGCAGATGTCTTTGCATACAAACAGCTATGAAAACCTAACTGGCTCCACACACAACCATCAGACAGGATTACCCACAGCCAGCTGTAGGTGGCCCATATGTGGTATATCTGCATCTGTTGCATGTGATATGCACACACACAGACACACACACACACACACACACACACACACACACACACACACACACACACACACACACACACATATATATAGGCAGCATATTACAATATGTCAAGCATGTACACATGCAGACATGGGGAAGAGAAGGAAAGGCAGTGATAGAGTGAGACACACAGAGTGAGTCATACACAGGGATACCCTGAATGGCATAGAGTGATGTCCTGCTGCAGAAGATTGAATACTAGTTGTAACCACTAGCACGTGCCAGTATGAAGATGAGATTCATTGTCTGATAGTACTGAGGTGGGGGTTGTAATATAACATCACCTACCTTTGTGTGTGTGTGTGTGTGTGTGTGTGTGTGTGTGTGTGTGTGTGTGTGTGTGTGTGTGTGTGTGTGTGTGTGTGTGTGTGTGTGTGTGTGTGTGTGTGTGTGTGTGTGTGTGTGTGTGTGTGTCTGTAGGTCTAAGTATTATGATGCCTTACCCACCCAGTGCACCTCCCATTTCCCTACATTACAAGAGCTGCTCATGTCATTCACCTTAGAAGTACCTTTGGTGTGGCTTCAGTCCTGTAAGCTCTATAGCACATGTGATAATTACGTAATACTATAATACAAATAACTAGATAGCTAGGGGTTTTACTCACAGTCATGGCATATGTAACTGTGGGTGTGTGTCTGTGTGTAGGAATATATGTTTTAGTCCATTCTGACCCAGTACACCTCCCATTGCCCTATTTCACAAGATCTGATGATGTCATTCAATGCAGAAGTACCATTAGACTAACCTTTGCTCTGTAAGCTTTGTGGTACATGTGATAACTGCATAACACTATAGTACAAACAACTATTGAGGTAGGGGTTCTAATCTCAGTCCTGGCAAATATAAAAGTGTGTTTGTAGGTTAAAGATTTTAGCTCAGTACAATTCCCATTGCCCTACTTTAGCAGTCCTGCAGATGTCAGTCACCTTAGAAGTAGCTTTGAGCAGCCCACAGCCATACAAGCTCTGTGGTGTGTGTGATAATTGTGTAACACTAAAGTGCAAATAACTAGCTAGGCAAGAGTTCTAATCTCATTCCTGGCAAATGTAAGTGTGCATCTGTGTGTGAGTCTGTAAGTTAAAGATTTTGAACCCATTCACACCCAGTACACTTCCCAGTGCCCTACTTTAGCAGTTCTGCAGATGTCAGTCACCTTAGAAGTAGCATTGGGCAGCCCACAGCCCTACATGCTCTGTGGCACATACAATA
Organism: Protopterus annectens; assembly: GCF_019279795.1. Lineage (NCBI taxonomy): Eukaryota > Metazoa > Chordata > Ceratodontiformes > Protopteridae > Protopterus > Protopterus annectens. The sequence continues at coordinate 472,440,392 of NC_056751.1, forward strand.
ATTGCATAACACTACAATACAAATAACTAGTTAAGCAGTGGTTCTAATCTCAGTCCTGACAAATTTGTGTAAGAGTGTATATGTGTAGGTTAAAGTACTTTGTGGCCTTTCTCACCCAGTACATCTCCCATTGCCATATACAAGGGCTGGTGATGTTCCTCACCTTAGAAGTACCTTGGGACACCCTTTACCCTATAAGCTCTGTGGCGCGTGAGATAAACGCATAACACTGTATTAGCGAGAACAGTATACTGTGTCTTTGGGTGAAGACTATATCCATTGGAGGTGGGTTTTAAAATTTATTGTTGTGGTCCACCCAGTAAATGTCCTAGTGTCGACTTTACAAGACCCACTGTTGTCATTCACTGTAGAGGTAACTGTAGACACTCTGCAGTCCTATAAGCTCTGTGCCACATGCAATAACTATGTAACAGTATGGAATAAATGACAAGATAGGTGGGGCATCTAAGTCTTGGATACTACTCCCCACTCAGGAATCGTAGACAAACACACTCAGCTAGGCAACAACCCTTATATCACTATGTAGGTTGCAAACTGGCTCACAGGTAGAAATCATGATGTGAAAGCAGCAGACTCCATGTCAGACTGCTGACCAATCATGAGTGGAGTCCCACAGGGTTTGGTTCTGGGTCCTCTCATGTTCAGTATCTGTGCCTCTGATGTCCAGCCCAACATGTAGGGACTCTGGCTGACAATGTTTGCAGATGACTGCAAGGTGGGTGCTGTTATTACCTCCCCACATGATGTTGACTTCCTGCAGGAAGGACTCACTGAGGCATACGACTGGTGTCAGAGCCCTGGAATTAAGCTCAATGCCAGAAAATGTGCCGCCATACCCTTTGGGAGCAACTTGGCTCCCATAAATCACCATATCGATGGAAGTCCACTGAACACCAAAGTCATTGCAAGAGAACGGGGAACACAGGTTGACAGGGAGCTCTCTGTTAACCAGCATAGTGCCACTGTGGTCAGAAAGTCCTTCTATGTGGCACATCGCATTACTAAGGGTGTTGTATTCAGGAAGTAAGAGGCCATTGTCTCCCTCTACTCTACCCTTATTAGGCCAATCATGAAGTACAATGGCCAATTTGGCATGCACCTCAATGGACACCTGCAACAATTGGAGAGGCTACAAAAGTACCTCACAAGGAGGATCCTAGGCCTTAAACACTTGTCCTATATGGACAGACTCCAATAACTCCAATTATTCTCTGTCTCATATTGGCTACTTAGAGGCGATCTCTGCTTGACTTACAAAGCCATGTCTGACCCAGCTCTGTCAGGAATGCTCCATCTAAAGAAACCAATCTGTCCACACCACATGCCTTAGAGACCTCAACCCCATTTCCACCATGAACAGAACATGCTGTAGGGACAGGTTCATAACCCAGGGACTGCCCACACCACGGAATAGACTTCACATACATGTGAAGCAGAGCACCTCACTAACCCTCTTCAAGAGAAATCTGAATGAGTGGATGGGGAATAGAAATCCCACCCCAAAGATCCCACCATTGGCTGTACTCAATAGACACACTGGTGACTAATGTCAACTGGAATGATGCCAGGTAATCCTATGGACTAGGCTTGTAAAGGCTCCACGGTCATTCACCTAGTACACACCTATGATCTTATGAACCTATGGATCTCCGTACTGGCAAACATGTGTGTACATTAGTGTTATAAAAGTGTTTGTGAGTGTGTAAACATGTAGGTGAAAGTAGTCTGAGGTTCTTTTCACCCAGTACACCTCCCACTGACATACTATGCAAGGGCTGGTGATGTTATTCACTTTATAGGTACCTTAGGACACTCTTCACCTTATAAGCTCAGTGGTGTGTGTGGTAACTGCATAACACTATAGTACCAATGACTACATAGGTAGGGGTTCTAATCTGAGTACTGGCAAATATTTGTGTATGGGTTTGTAAGTGTGTATATTTGTAGGATACAGCATTTTGGGGCTTCACTCTCCCAGTACACTTCTCATTGTCATACTTTACAAGGGCTTGTGATGTTGTTCACCTTAGAAGAACCGTGGGAAACTCTTCACACTATAAGCTCTGTGGCACATGCAATAAATACATAGCACTGTATTAGCAATAACTAAATCTGTAGGGGTTCTAATCTCAGCCCTGGCAACTGTACGTGCAAGAACTGAACATGTGTTTGCATGAGAACTATATCCATTGGGGGTAGGGGTTTTACATTTTTAGGCCATTGTACTCTCAGTGCATGTCCCAAGGTCCACTTTACAAGGCTCGCTGTCTTCATCAACTATAGAGGTGTCAGTTGATGCTCTTCAGCCCAATAAGCCCCGTGCTGCATGCAAGAACTATGTAACAGTATGGACTGACTAACAAGATAGGCAGGGCTTCTAATCTCAGTCCTGGCAAATGTGTGTATCAGTGTATTTGTTTTTGTAAGTGTGTATAATTGTAAGTTAAGGTATTTTGCGTCCATTCTCACCCAGTACATCACCCATTGCCATACTTTACAAGGCCTGGTGATGTTGTTCACCTTAAAATTACCTTGGGACACTCTTCACCCTGTAAGCTTTGTGGCACATGTGATAAATACATAACACTGTAGTAACAGTGACTAGATAGGTAGGGGTTCTAATCTTGATCCTAGCAAGTGTGTGTGTGTGTGTGTGTGTGTGTGTGTGTGTGTGTGTGTGTGTGTGTGTGTGAGAGAGATTGAGAGAGAGAACAGTATCCTGTGTGTGTTTCAGTGAAGACTATATCCATTGGATGTTTGTGGTTTACAGTTTTAGGCCATGATACTCCCAGTACATGTCCCAAAGTCCACTTTATGAAGGTTGCTGTTCATATCTACTATAGTGGTATATGTAAACATACTTCAGCCCTATAAGGCCCATACTGTGTGCAACAGCTATGTAACAGTATGGAATGAATAACATGCTATGCAGGGCTGCTAATGTCAGCACTAGCAAATGTGTGTGTGTGCATTGGTGTATATAGCAGTGTTTGTGAGTGTGTATACTCATAGGTGATGGTATAATGGGTCCTTTTCAACCTAGTACACCCCCCATTGCCATACCTCACAAGGGCACATGATGTTATTCACTTTACAGGTACCTTGGAAAAGTCATCAGACAATTAGTTCCATGCCATCTGTGATAACTGCATAATACTGTAGTACCACTAACTAGATGGATAGGGGTTCCACACCCAACACTGGCAACTGTCATCCTGTGTGTGTGTGTGTGTGTGTGTGTGTGTGTGTGTGTGTGTGTGTGTGTGTGTGTGTGTGTGCATGTGTGTGAGAGAGAGAGACTGTGTGTGTATGGGAACAGTATTCTCTGTGTGTTTGGTCAACACAATATCCTCTGGGGATATGGGTTTTAACAATCTGAGGTATATTCCACCCACTATAGTTACCATTGTCCACTTTACAAGAGCTGCTGAAGTCAACCACCATAGACTTATCTGTATACACCCCTCAGCCCTATAAGCTCTGTGGCACATGCAATAACTGTTACACAGACCCGGTAAATTTGTACATATACAGCTGTACCTCGGCTATGACATGGTCGATGTGTTACCCCTCTGCCATACCCCTCATTGGCAATGTCTGCAGGGCCACATCCTGCTGACACACAGACACCTGGGATCAAACTGAATACAGCATATAAGACTACATGCAATCAGCATTACTGACGCCAATAATGCATCATGGCTGAAAAGGTACACACACTCTGAAGTATACCCATTACAAATGCCAGCTGACAGCACCGTACACAGCATTACATAACTAACCTTACTGAATATACCCTGTGCATCAGAACCATATTAGCATATCCCTGCATCAGTGGTATGGGTGACAGGGATGTGGCACAGGTATCATCATATGCACAGGGTGTTGTGTGGGTTTGCCAGAGGCCTAGGTTGCGCCATATGGGTGACATCTTGTGTGTGTATTTGGAGGGGTGTTCTATGAATGGGCCATGCAGAGGTGGTGTATGTGTGTGTCTGGAGGTGACCTGCCTGTGATGGTGATGTGTGTGTGTGTTTGTATACACACAGTCATGCTATGTGGCTGCCCGACACAGATATATGTTGGATAGCTGTGGACCATATGTGGCAGGGTGGACACGTGAACAGGTCTTGCCAGGGGTCTCACTGGCACCACCAGGCCCAAGGCCAGATTCAGTACTACTCTCCAATAGTGACTGCTGTATGCTGGATCCGTGTCTCTGACAGAACCAGCCATGACCACATGCCCATGGCCTGCTCCGCTGTGGTGTGGACAACACCTGCCTTTCGGTAGTGCTGGTGGTACTGCCTCTATGGAAGTGTGAAAGTGCACGGCCATGTAGACTCTCAGCTGATGTTGGTGCTGACCTATGACCATGTGGTCGATGCCCATCTCTCACCACACGCTGCAGCACAGACATTCCATGGTCGAGGATTGCCAAGGTCTCGCCCCACCATCAATTCATGACTTCAGTATTTTGACATGTGGCCTCAACAAGATGAAGTATGCCATCACATAAGCCAGGAAGAGCTGCATCCAAGACACTGAGTATTTGTCTGGTGTTGCATTGACTATGTGCCTGTGCATCCTTGACAGCCCAAAACATGCATCTGGTGACACCTGCTTTGGCACTTGCAACAGAAGCTTGATGGGCAGCGGTCCTCCTTCGAGCACCCCTGTCCATCTACCTTTGTGGGTCCTTGTCTGCACTCTGGCTATGGCTAGTGTCTACACTCACACTTGCCATAGTCACCACACTAGCCTGTTCCATGCCACCACCTGCCAACTGTCCACTATCTGTGGCTGCTGAGGATGGGGTATGTGTGGGCATTGTGACTGTGTGTGGGGGACATTATGGATGACTCTGGAATGGCAACTGATGGCACAGATTCAGCCCATGACAACCTCACCTGTGCCTCAGTAGGACCACCATCATTGGCAGAGTCTGCAGAGACACTGGCATCAGATTCTGAGTGGGAGGGACCACGACCACCATGTCCATCTGTGAGGGGAAGACAACATATGTAAATTAATACATCCACTATGAGGTTTGCTGGTGCACACACACGCATGTGTGCACACACACACACAGACAGACACACACACACACACACACACACACACACACACACACACACACACACACACACACACACACACACACGCACACACACAAATGCATGCACACATGGACATACACAGGTGAGGTAGCAAAAAGGCATTACACAGACCTCACAATAGCCAACTGGTAACACTCATGACACACAGCCAGACCACAACATACACACTCTGCACAGGCCCTCATCATCATGCAGTGCAGTTCTTTCCACTTAATGTTACTACTAACATACACTTCTGGGATATGTGAGTAGTGTTAGTAGGTGATGGGCCTTCACCTAGCACACACTGCACCCATGTACACATTATTGCTGTTCACCTGTACTGGTACAGTGGCAACTCCTACAGAACATACAGTACCTTTCAACTGTACAGAGTTTAGCTGAATGTCTAGATGTGTGGCTCATATTTTTGGTCTGTTCGTCATAAATCCTGTGTTTGTCTGACACATTACTAGGATGATCTGAGGAGTGGCATCACTAATTAATGACATAATTTGAGTTGCCGACTTCAAAACCTGCAGCAAATGTATGTTAAAACAAATCTGGTTACTCTAACAACTTTCTAAGCTCACAGTTGATATAATAAGTGTACACCTCACTGTTAACATGCCAGTTTTTTGTGATATATAACATGAGACCACAGAAATCATGTCATAACTTTTCCTACCTTTAATGCGATCTATAACCTGTGCAGTCCAATTGAAAAACATACACAGTGGTTAGGGGTAACATATAGTAAATTAAATACATACACTAGGCTGGTTGCATGAGTGTGCACACCCTTAAACTAATAATTTGTTAAAGCACCTTTTGATTTAATTACAGCATTCAGTCCTCTTTGGAAGGAGTCTTGCAGCATGGCACATCTTGACTTCATAATATTTGCACACTATCCCTTGCAAAAGCTCTCCAACTCTGTCAGATTGTGAGGGCATCTCTTGTGCACAGCCCTATTCAGGTAACTCCACAGATTTTCTATTGGATGTAGGTGTTGGCTCTGCCTTGGCCATTCTAAAATGTTGAATGTCTTCTGGTGAAGCCTTTCTTTTGTTGATTTGGATATATAGTTTGGGTCATTGTCATGTGGAAAGGTGAAATTCCTCTCCATCTACAGCTATCTAGCAGACACCTGAAGATTTGGGGCCAAAAGGGACTGGTATTTGGAACTGCTCAGAATTCCCTCCACATTGGCTAAAGCCCCAGTTCCAGCTTATGAACAGCAACCCCAAAGCAGGACACTGCCATCACCATGCTTCACCATGGGGATGGTGTTCTTTTGGTGATTGCGTAGTGTTGTTATTGCACCAAACAAACCTTTTGGAATTGTGTCCAAAACGTTCAACCTTGGTCTCATTAGATCATAAACATGCTTTTGGGAGACTTGTATTGTTTTTCAGAATGTGGCCAGACCTGGATGTTGTTCTGTATGAGAACAAGCTTCCATCTTCAACCCTACCCCATAGGCAAGACATATGGCGAATACAGGAGATTGTCCTCACATGTAGTACATAACCAATACTTTCCAGAGATTCCTGCAACTCCTTTTGTGTTGCTGTAGGTCTCCCGGCAGCCTACCTGACCTGTTTTGGTCTTAGCTTTTCATCAAATTTGGAGGGACATCCACTTTTTTGCAATGTCGTTGTTGTCCCATATTTTCTCCACTTTTTGATGGCTGTCTTCACCATGTCCCATGGTATAAGCAATGCTGTGGAAACATTTTTGTTTCCTTGTCTGGGCTAATATCTTTCCACAATGAGATCCCTTTGATGCTTTGTAAGCTTTCCATAGCTGTTGCTGTAGCTGGCAACTGAGTAAATGTTAGGAAAAGCCTAGTAGCACAGCTGACCATAATTTACTGTTAATCAAAGAGTCTCAGGAATTGATGGCAGGTGTGTATCCAAGTAGACATAATGCTTTAATTAAATCAAAAGCTGCTTCAACAAAGTATTAGTTTCAGGATGTACACACTTATGCATCTAGCTTATTGTACATTTTTTATTTTTCATACTTGTTCCCCTAACATATTTGTTTGTTTTTCAATTGAGTTGTACAGGTTATAGGTCACATTAAAGGTGGGAAAAGTTGTCAAATTTTTTCTTGTAGTCTGATTTTTATATATCACACATACCTGGCATTTTAACAGGGGTGTGTATACCTTTTGTATGCACTGTATAACAGTACTTTTAAAATATGTCTCTAGTTTTGGCCCTTTGGCCCCCCATTGTGTCAGTCTTTGTCCAGATTTCGTACACTAACAAGTTGTGAGGTATGCTAGAGATATGTTACATCTCCTGCAAATAGGCCCCTGTGATGACAACTTTGATGCAGTGCAGTTAACCCCACCACAAATGAACATGCACGTATCACAATATGGCTAAGAGTAACAGTTGTGTGCATGGTAAAATGCATGACCTTAACATGCCTGGGATATTGGTGAGCCACAACAAGGCAATACTATACACAAAAGCTTTGGGCTGCTGTCCCACATTCAGACCAGAGATACCTATGTAGTTGTGGGGAAGAGGTATTGTCAGCAGACTCACATGTAGCATTGGTACAAGATGAATGTTACTTTTCTGCACATGTACAGTACAAGCTCTAATACTACACAATTTGCTGTCCTTCACCACAGATGTGCACTTGTGTGCATTAAAAAACCTCACCCACAAATGCAGTTTGACCTGACATATGCATCTAGATATGCTACAGAAGCCAATATGACTGTTACAGTATTCAATTTTTGTGCACTGGGGCCTTACCTGGATGCTCCTTGCCTGTTGTCTAGGTGCTACCCACCTCCACAGCTTGTGTGTGTTTACTTTGCTGGTGTGTGGTGGCTGCCCCAAGGTTGACAATGAGCTACTCCATTGGTGTAAGTGGGGCCTGCATAGCAGGGTCCCCACCTGTGGTGGTACAGTCCTTGGCCATGGCAGTGGCCCTTTACTGGGCATGGCATATCAGGTCAGTCGCCCAATGCCTGACCTAATCATATGTGCATCCATGGTGGCTCAAGTTGTTTACTCTGTGGACAAGCTTGTCCCACAGGGTGGTCTGCTCCTGCAGATTATGTTGGCTAGGGCCAAACATCACCCCATGGTGCTGGATTATCATATCAGTAATGACTGCAGTTTCAGCTGCAGTTTATGCTGTCTCTCGTGCATGCTGTATTTCATCTGGAAGATATAAACAAGGAAACACATCACAGGACCTCATACATTGGTCAATGTTATTTACATAACCTGCACATCAACATTGAATAGCATTAGCCACCACTTATAACCACATCATATCCCTGTCATCGATCAGCACAGTATGAGCTAGCACTCCTGGTCCTGACGTGCCATGTTCCCCCCATGAGGGTCAGTAAATTGTATAATCCACTATTCATCATTCACTTTTGTGTAGAGGAATGACAGTGGTTGTGTTCCTTGCAGATGGGATGGCAATGGTACTCAGGCTTTGCTTGCATATATTGTGTAATGGAGCTGGGAGCATATGCCTGGGTTCATGTAGAATGCAGACAGGGATGTTATCAGGTCCCATGGAGACTTACTTTTGTTGCCTTTGATTAGGCATTATGGACCTGCTCCCTGATGATGAGGGGAGGGGTGCAGGTGCTGCGCATATCCAACAATACTGATGGTGGGACAGGACGGTGATGTTTTCCCTTAATCTGTCTGCAACGAGTTGGCTATAGCTACGCTGTGTCTGTATGTGGTGTGATTGAATACCAGTACAGGGTGGGTTGGGTTGTTGCCTCTGAGATTGAAGACATGTGTAGATGGCCCTGTGATTGGCCTTGGTGGATATGTCCAATTTGCACTCATAGTTAGCCTTACAGTAATTCACCTGTGACCTTATATGCTTGTTCAGACACAGGTTGACTTATTTCCAAGTTGGTGCCTGCTCCTACTTGACCCTGTACAGCCAATATAGCGACCAATTATGTGGTTTGTGTATTGCTGCTATCCAGCAAAGGGGATTACTCTACCTTGGTGGAAGCAGGTTTTACGAGTCAGGTATTGCTGAGACCATACAGCTATGTAGATGCTCATATAGCTGTTTGTAGTAGGCATGGACACAAGGTCATAACACAGTCAGACACCTCCATTTTCATCCTGATAATCATATTTATTCTAATACCCATGTCTGTGTCAGGGCAATGCAATAACCAGTAGCTGTAGAAATTTATGTCTGTTGGATGCACAGAAACTAAGATTATGCACATGTGCAACATGTCCAGCTTATTTACCTGATGTTTTGCATCTCATGTTTGTTGTTTTGAGGTTTGCAGCTACACCTACTCATTCATACATGTGCACAGGTAATAGCAGATATACATTTCTGTTCTATGTCAGTATGGCATACTGTATTTACAGTCTTGCTGCTCAGTCATACCTCTCAACCTGTTAGGGCAGGACATCTGGTGGATGCCACACATACATGGGGGGGCAATAGCCCAAAATGAGTGACACTTTATTAATATTGCTGTAACACACTTAAGTCAGTTGATAGCACAGCAGGCTTTGCATTCACAGAAATACCCTGGAGGATGTCCGACACTCATATGTATGCTATTATGTTCTAATGTCAGTCTTCACAGATTTGCCAATGAGTTGCCAGACATAACAGAACTGTATGAGTAAATGACTACAAATATGAGGCACACATATGGTCAGTGTGCATAACACTGGACAGTTGAATGGTATGAGCTCAGTATATCTCATGCAGTTCAACAGACACGTCTGTGACAGTAGTTTACTAAGCACATACCCTGTAAAGGTCTCTTAGATTTGTGAGACAAACGTGTGTATCATAGTTGTATTCACAAGTAACATATGGATATTTACGACATCCCACTAGCTGGTCTAGCAGTGTCACAGTCAGTATTGTTCAACAGATATTCCAGTAATAGTCATATGTGAGCCGTCCTTTTCTGGGGTGACTCAGGGGCCTGAGCTGTGATGTATGTCACTGCAGACAGACCCATATGCTATGGTCATAGGTGCTGATCAGCAATGTATCAGTACAGCAAGTCTTGTTAAGACATATTTGTTTAACATCCTCTTCCCATTTTCGCATACCCCCTACTGCATTCCACTACATGGTTACTTGTTTGACATATCTTTTTTCCAAGTATTGTTGGTTTCTGTTTCTGTTTCTATCTCTGCCTCTCTCTGTCTACACATGTAGAAGTGTAAACCTGTTTTGTATAGGCAGCAGCTTGTCTTTTGTAATTAATGCTCATGGGCAGGTGATGGCCTGTGCACCAATTGGTGTCCCCCACTTGCTAATTGCATGCAGAACAGCTGTGTTGTTATTCCTATAGCCACTGGCATGGTCACACACTCCTATAATTCAGTACTTCATGTGGGAGTTGCCCCTTTTCCTTGCCTGTGAGGTTTATATCATGGAGGTGTGTGGACAACAGCATCACAGAGGGTAGTTGGAAATACATCGTACAGCAAAAACATGTGGAGACAGCCCAACAAAATGGGGGAGAAGGTTCCAGACTTAGGGACAGAATGTAAGTATTGCTGTTACACAGTTGGATTAATGCTAGTTTAACAGGGTTTGTGTGGACATGGATTTTCTGTATGATTTTAACTCTGACAGTGTTATGTGGTTGACATAATTCTCAACTGTAGGGCTATCCACAGAATGGCCAGATGTTATGTTTGGTCTGTTCCTTAGAAAGTTTTTGTCCTTGGCAAATCAGTAGCATACTCTGGGGATTGCAGTCAGTAAATGCTAACATCCATTTGTGCTTCTGACTTCATATCTTATCATATCAGAATAGTCTACCTACTCAGTTAACAAAATAATAAATACAGACATTCATAGAGACTTCCTAAGAGACACTGTGTTACTGCTGCATTGGACTGAATTTAAAGGAGACTATGAATATACTGGCATGTGCACTGCACTGATGGAAGGACCCCCCCCCCCAAGGATTAAGAAGACCAGACCATCGATCTTGTGGCAGAAGTTGTTTGCTTGGTTCTTCCGAGTTGGGAAGCACTCTAGAACAGCTCAAAGTATAGTTGTTTATTGGCCAGGTGGCTCAGGAGTTAGATTCACAACAAAGGAAGATAAAGATAATGATGTGCCGAATTGCCTTGAGTAGGCAGACAGAATGCAAGTTTTGCTAAAACTTGGCTGAATAGCTGCAACGGTTGGCGAGTGGGGCCTCAGTACTCCATTTTTTGGATCTAACATCTGTTCAAGTAGTTTCATTTGAGCTGAAGTCCAAAGTACCTTCTTTTTACAGTGTAAGTCACTTTAGCCTATGGTTGGTTTCCACATTTTTTTTCTTTTTGGAGCAACATGCAGACCTGACTTTTCACTGTGTGGATTTTCTGTCTGTAGAGCAGTTGAAAGTTGGATTAAAACAGTGACAGTAACAACATTCAATCTAATCGGCCATTTAGGTGTACAGAGAGCTGTGCATCTTTTTTGTCGATGTTTACTATTGGGAGTAGAGACAGGCAAAAATTTCATCTGAAAGGAAGCAATGCAGATTCAAATGAAATGATAAAGTGAATGGGCATGCGAAGCCTAAGAAAATCGTGACCAGATCGGTTTTTGTGTCCTGTGTTTCTGAAGGAACTTGGCAAACACTACTGAGAGGTGGAACTAATGACACATGACAGAGCTATGCCCACCGTGTGAAGCTTTTCCTTTATTTTGTTTCATATTTATTCAACATCTTAATACAGGAAATCTGGACAAAGCCAAAAATAATAGTGTGACAAAAGTCCAAAAAAAAAAAATAGATTTAAATATTGCTCTTATGAAGTTGGAAGATTGCTATAGTAAAAGGTTTTGTGTTGCCATGCATTTTCTAAAGGATATGAAGTCTGAAACTCAAATGTCTTGTCATTCAGTTGACAAATACCTTGTTTAATTACTACTGCTCTTTACTGCTTGATGTTTTGTGTAAAGCATACCTTTGTTACCACAGCTAAACTCTCCTTTATAATGTAACATATTTTTGTATATTGTAATGCCAAGACTTAAAATTGTTCTTTGTACTGTACTGCTTGTGACTTACCTCTGCATATATTTGTAACTAAGATTTAGACTTAATTTAGGCCAAGACTTAAACTTTGATGGACCTATTGTATGCTGTAATCATCTTTGTATTTGCCATCTTTGCTTCCAAATACACTCCTTCTCTCATAATGTTACACTATTCCGTAATACCCATACTGCTGGCTGCTTATGTAATCACCTTGTATGAAAACCAGATGCTTATTGATTATTAGTACCCGAATGGCCATACTATCACACCAGATGTAAAACAGCCCACCTTTAGCCATACTAATCAATATGGGTCCAACTCTAAGCCTTGATCACTCTTTCAGCTTGCAGACCCCAGGCATACAAGCTGTGGAGCCAAACAATATTACAAACTTTTAAACAAACTCCTGAAACTTATCACTAATTATAGCCCTAGTCTTATACTTGGTGGTGACATTCATCCCAACCCTGGCCCATCCACCTCTGATATATATACCCTCTCTATCTGCCACCAAAGCCACAAAACTACAATTAGTAGACCTACCAACTCTCTCCTGGCCTGTCATCTCAATATTAGAAGCATCAATAACAAGGTACATGAATTGCATGCACTCCTGGCTGTCCGCTCCCCTGAGATTCGCTATCTGAGACCTGGTTAAAACCTACCACAACTGACAATGAAGTGTTACCACCTGGGTATAACATTCACAGGCTAGATCGTGCTTCCAGGAAGGGGGGGTGGGGTAGCTATACTCTATAAATTTGCATTGAATGTGACCATAGATGTTAATCAACCACCTCAAATTAATAACTCAGAAATCCTGGCCACTAAATTGCAAATTAACAAAAGTAAATGCATCAACATTATCAGTATGTATATTCCCCCGGGTAATAATATAGCCACATTCGAAGATCCCCTATACTGGATTTCATGTCATTAGCAGACCAGAGTTCCATTGTGGTGACCCCTAACCGAGAAAAGACAAAAGACAAACAACAACAACAACCCACAAGAAACCCTATTATCTGGTGACCTTAACATAGACTGGGCCACTTGTTCCTCAGAATCCCCTGTCACCCACATCAACCTGCATGCATTTACTCAAATTATAACCACCCCAAGCAGGCTAGATAATCCCAAACATAAAGAAAGCATATTAGACTGGGTACCTGTAAATAGTAACCCCCAACTGTACACTGCTGGTACTCTCCCCGATGATCTGAGTGATCACCTTCTTGCTTATATAGCTAAGCAAAAAGTCATTATTTCTCATCAATCCTTACTCAGGAAAGTCAGAAACAAAGTAAACTTTGACCTGTCAAATTCAAACAGGAACTTAACTCCTGTAACTGGTCTATGTTAAAACACCGCCCCTTAGAAGAGGCAGTTGCATATTTTAACAATAGGTTTCTTGATATCCTTGACTTGCATGCACCTGCCCGTTCTAAGCAAACAAAGGCAAAAACTGCCCCATGACTGTCTAAAGAATCTAGACTAAAAATTTCCAGCAGAAACACAATCTGGGCTCTATGGCACTCCACAAAAGATGCCTACAATCATGTTAAATACAGGCAAGCTAGGAATGAGACTAAAAAATCCATTCTACAAGACAAAAAACAGTACCACTGTAATTTATAGACAGCAAACCAGAACAATCCTCAGAAGTTTTGGGCAGGTCTGAATAATCTACTCCATCCTGGAAAAATGTCGACCCCTATCCCCATCGCTACCATTGATAAATCTCCTGAGGATGTCTCAGGCAGTTTTAACCATTTCTTTACAGAGACAATTCAAGCCCTAGCTAGCCAACTACCTCCCAGCTCCCTTGGCCCTGATAGTACCACCCCTATAAACCTACTCTCTTTCAGCTTCCAACCAGTGTCCACTTCACTTATCCATACCTTGCTCAAAAAATTAAAACCCACCACACTCTCAGCTAATCAACTCTCATCTGAGTACCTTCAAAAATCAGTTGATGCCATAGCCTATCCAGTATCTATACTAATTAACCACACCATAGCAGAGGCAAAAATTCCCACCATTTGGAAAACATCCTATGTAATCCCACTACATAAAGGAGGTTCCTCCACTGAATTCTCCAATTACAGACTGATAGCTATACTTTCTCCACTAGGTAAGATTATGGAAAAATGTATACACAAACAACTCATGCACCACTTAATTCAGAATCACCTAATGGCCGATACCCAGCACTTCCATTCACACCACAGCACAACCATGGCCCTACTAGCATTCACCAATATCATTAATAATCGTAACAATAATCAAATATCCTCAGCCCTATTCTGGGATCTTTCAAAGACATTTGACATGGTGGATCACCAACTTTTGATTCACACCCTGCAATCTTTCTGTCTAAATACCATTGCCATTCAATGGTTTAAGTCCTACCTCAGTGGGAGGCAGCAGGCTTTCCTCTGGCAGAACAAGCTTTCCATCCTATTGCCTAACACCCTTGGAGTGCCACAAGGCTCCATACTAGGATCCCTACTGTTTTCCATCTTTATAAACAGCCTATATACAGTCATCCCGCATGTCACCTGTATCCAATATGCTGATGATTCCAACCTGATTTGCTCAGCCACATCTCCCTCAGAATTAAGGTCTGTTAACCGATCCACCTTTCATACTACAGAAACCTGGCTCTCCGAATGTCGTTTGTTGCTAAATCCCCAAAAAACTAAAATGCTGTTATTGTCTTCAACACAAAGGTCCACACTGTTTACCTTCACCATAAATGTAAAAGATGGCATAATAATCACCCCGACTCCTCTACAAATCTGTTAGGAGTAATAATTGATAATAACCTAAAATTTGACCTTCATGTAAACCAAACAATCAAAACCATCAATAAAAACCTAGGGTCACTGTATAGAATAAAAGCATTCCTATCCCCTCCGGCTATGGTTGCCATAGCTCGCTCCCAGCTGCTTTCAACACTTTTATATGCATCCCCCCTTCTCTCTAATCTAAATAAAACTGTACTTAATAGACTCTTAATCTGTTACAACCACATTGCTAGGTTTGCCACTGGCCTACCTTTTAGAACACACCATTGCATCAACCTTAAACAGCTTGGTGGCTAGAACTTCCCAGTCAAATCCAATATAACCTTTTGATTATGGCTAACAAAATCCTCTATTATCCAGATAACACACCAGCTCTTAAAAATATGATCACCACCCACAACAATCCAAGACTGCTCCAATCCTCAAACAGACTACAAATTAAGACAATTAAAATGAATAATGTAGCTGGTGACTCCCTCTTTGCAAACTGTGCAGGCATAGCATGGAACCTTCTCCCAGCTAACATTACTTTGCTCTCCTCCCTATCCCAATTCAAAGCTAAACTCAAACATCTGGCACTAAACTGGCTTTGCCACTGTAACAAGCCTGGCTAATTCTCACCATGAATGTATATAATCTATTAATCAAATTACTGTTATTTTTCCCCTGACTATTACCAGGGGTAACTCGAATTTGTGATATTGTCTATTTCATGTCTGTTTATGTCATTTGTAAATATCTCATCTGTAATATGTCTTCTTCGTTATTACTTATCTGTCTACCTTGGTAATATGCCTTCTTTGTTATTACTTATCTGTCTACCTTGGAGCTTTTCTCCCCAGGCCTCCACTGAAAATGGACATTAATCCAGTTGGACTATTCAAAAATAAATAAATAAAATAAAATATCCCTCAGAAAAGATATGTTACAACAAACCCTGTAACACCAGCAAGTTTTTCCGTTTATAACAGCAATATTTCAAATATGCCCGTTTTTGGGTCTCTGTCCCCCAATAATGTCAGGCTTTGCCAAGATGTCATTCAGCAAGAGGTTAATAGTTATGATATATCATTATGTAGTGCCTTCATTCCTGATATCATCCCAGTGATATAGCAGTATAGCAGAATGCCTGACATGTTATGAGGGAGACGCCATTAATATATATATATATATATATATATATATATATATATATATATATATATATATATATATATATATGGACAAAGCCTGGACATTCTGTGGGAATCTGTACAGTTGTATGGTCTATGTATGTCTGGCAATTGTTAACTGACTGTCAGGATTGTGTAGCATTGTAGTGTGTAAATGTTAGTGGGTCTGTGTAGGGAAGGGTTAGATATAAATGTCATGGCTCCTTTTCTATCTGACTGTGCATGCTGGACCAATTTCTGGTGATCTATCAGTTGTATATGTTTGTAGGGGCAGACTGAGACATGTCCTGACCACCTCAGGATTCCTACTATACTGTAACTTAAGGCACTATATGCAGGGGGTAGTGTGTGAGTGGCAAACATGATATTTTTGCTCACACAGTCATTATACACTACTGCTCATTTGGCTTACTAGTATGTCACTGTAACTGTGGTGAAATTGGTTGTGGATATGCACTTTCACATTGGTGTCTATTTCTCACTACTGTTACATCGCTGTAGTGCCTGATATATTTGCAAATGCATGTGTAATTCCTCATAGCTGATTTGGGGTAGTGCTGTGTCAGTCTGATTGTAGTTTGGACAGTGCTTGGTGACATGCTTAGCAGCTCAGTGTACTTTCCCTAATGGCATGTTATGTCCAGATATGGGTAGGGTGTCCAGTTTTCTGGCTCATATCTTTGGTCTGGTCCCCATAAGTGTTGTGTATTTCTGATAAATCAGTGGGATGATGTGAGGATTTAAGTCACTAACTAATGAGAAGCAATTCAGTCATGCACTTGTGCTATTTCAGTCAATATATGTTAGAACAGACGGTGTTACTGCAGCAAATGTCTAAGCTTATCTACTCAAGTATTTCAGATATGTCCCTATTTTCATGGCTTTCTCCCCCTACTTTGTCAGACTAAGTCCAGATTCATTGCACTAAGGGGTTCTGAGCATACCTGTCAACTAACTGGATTGTTTCAGAATGTCCAGGTTTACTGCTCATATTTTGGTCTGTTCCACAAATTATTTGTATTTGGCTGGTAAATCACTGTGATAATCTGAGGATTTCTGCCATTAAATGATGACATGCATTTCAGTTTCAAACCTCATATCCTTCAGAAAATGTGCACTGAAACAAACCCTGTTACTCTAGTAACTGTCTACGTTTCTAATAGCAATATATATGTGTGTGTGTGTGTGTGTGTGTGTGTGTGTGTGTGTGTGTGTGTGTGTGTGTGTGTATATATACACACACACACACACACACACACACACATACACATATATATATATATGTGTGTGTGTGTGTGTGTGTGTGTGTGTGTGTGTGTGTGTGTGTGTGTGTGTGTGTGTGTGTGTGTGTATAAAACCTGAGTGATTCCACAGAGATTGTTGAATGACTCTACTGCATGATATGTTTGAAAAAGCATCAGAAATTCTTACAGCTTATATAGTATAGTATTACATGTCTCTGAGTGTAGTATACATGGTCCTGGGTTAAAGAATTGGCAGGGCTGATTATTTTGTTGCTAGGCATAACATTGACTGATGGAGACAGAGTGATTAAAGCAGTTTTAAGTGGCTTTAAGTGGGTTTGCACGTGTTTGCATGACATTAAGCAATGCCAAGATATGGTTAGCCATAGAGATGCGTAATCTGTTTTGACTTCCCTTAGCATCGTGGAAATTTGCTTACTCCCACTTAATTCCTCTTACATCTGCACTAATTTCTTTAAAAGAAAAGAAAAAGGGGTGATAGGAAAGTGGTGAAAAAGGGGCACACAGAGGGAAAAACAATATGAAAGGTAGCTAGGGATGTGCATTATGGATGTAGGGAAGGTCCATAGCTGTCCATTTCTTATACAGCAACACCTGCGCATTTGTGCAGAATTTGGAGGTGAATTTGAACACCCAAACCTCAGAAAGAGGGGTGAGGACAACAGAAATGTGTTGTCAAGCCAATTTGACTGGATTACATGTGTCCAGTGGACACGTGTGTGAAATGGACAGCTATGTATGGGGCGATATTTTTTTTTGGACAGATGCACTTTTTTTTTAAGGTGAGAGTGGGATATTGGGGAAGGATTGCAGGTACATCTGGAGAGGTAGATTGGGTAGGGAGACAGACAAGACAGACAAGGCAGCAGACAGGGTCGGTGTATGACACATGTGGGGAGTAAACACCTTGGACAGGGAGAGTAGTTGGGATTCAGAGGCTTATGAGCCCCCATAATGATACAGTGGGACTGACATTTCCACCCACAGGCAGTCACGACTCACCTTCACAGCCCAGATGGTGGCTGTGCTGGGAACTGGACAGGAGGGGCAGCCTGCTCCTCAAGGTACACCAAGCAGACCTCCATCTGGGGCTGCTGGCCACCCAACTCACAGCAGATGACACTGCACACCATACCCCAGAACTGACAGCAGATAACAGGCTCTTCTCCATGCCCACACCCAGGTGGTGCAGGGCCTGCAGAAGATGAAGTTCCATGGTGGATCTCAGATGTGCTGGGGCCTGGTGCAATGGCCAGATGGGGTGGGACAGGTGGATCCACTGGGATCAGTCTTCCCAAACGTGCTATTGTGGTGAGCTTTTCCCAGATATATTGGTTAATCTTGAACAAAACATTTCAATGTTAATTTTAACAGCATGCATGGGTGTTCCAATTAACCCAAAACAACAGATGTGAAACAGTTGCATTGCAAACAGAACACATGCATAAATGGAACACCAGTAAGCATTGTAATGGCATGCCAGTAACAATGACTGCAACAGGCCTCCAACAATAGTATTTCAACAAGATATGTTAACATGCAACCAATTAATTATATGAACAATGATGGAACACATGTCCCAACATTAGGTTTTGTAAAAACATACCCGTAGTATTTGAATAATAATTAGTGATGCAGATGAGGGGTTGGAGAAGAGAAGAAAAGTCCATTAAAAACTGCATAGACATCTGTTTTCACAACAGTACTGCTCAATACTGTAGAGGTCTGCCTTCACTTTACATCTACCTATGGCCTACCTATGACATGCCCATATTTGTGAAGTGGACCATGCAGATGGCCTTCCATACAATGGTGCCCACATGGTGGGAAACTGTCAGGTTGCTACCAACCTTGGTGCACAAGTCACCTCACACTTGATTGCATGCTCAGTACATTATTACTGTCATACTTAGTGTGGATGACATCTGCCACAACAGGGGGAATGCTGCCTCTCCTGGCATTTATTTTAAGGGTAATGCTTCTTGCACCAGTCAGTAATTGGATCAGTGCCTGTTGGGGGATGCTTACATCAGTAAAGGAATGTAAGACAGTGGCCAGCTTGCAAGCATCTGTACACCTGGTCAGCCACAGAGCACTGTTTTTGTCCTGTACCTCAGGTATGTATATCTAAAGCAGTAGAGTCCCCTAGACTGATCCTTGAGGTACAGCATTGTGGATGAATCTACTACTAGATGAAGGTTCCACTAATTTGACTGAGTGGGTACTATCACTGGGCCAGTTAGCTACCCATCTGTTAACCTACAGGTTGGTGCCTAGCTGTGTAGGCATATATATATCCTGTCCTCCTGGGGATTAGTGTGAGAGGATTGGGCTAGGTGAAGGTAGGCACTGTTCACCATCTTCCCTTCATCGCTATGTTTATTAACCACTTCAAAGAGGTTGACCAGATTTAACAGGCCTGATATCCCTTTGACAATACCATGGTGTGTGGGCCCAGGCATTTCAATGTTGCCAATGTCCCTGTTCATAATGTCTTTGATATTGCCTTCCATGCCCTTGCAGAGGAAGCTAATTAGGCTGATGTGCATAATACTGGCTAGGTCGATGGATTCCTCTGCCTTTGTGTATAGGGATTACAGTGGCTGTCCTCTGTGCAGATGGGATGAGACCAGTGTTCAGGTTGTGGTTGACTACAGTGCGGAATGGATCTGAGACCCCATGCCTGTGTTCATGTAGGATGCAGCCAGGGACAGTATCAGGCCTATGGAGACCTCTTTGTGTTGCCTTTAAGAGGGCATTATGGACCTGCTTCCTGATGATAAGGGGAGAGGGGTAGGTGCTGTACATGCACATGTGTACCAATGGGGGGACAGGGGGTGATGTTTACACTTCACCTGTCTGCAGCCGTTTGCCTATATTTATGCCATATGTGTATGTGGTGTTATTGACCACCACTACAGAGCAGATTTGTGTGTTGCCTCTGGAATTGCAGACACATGTGTGGAAGGCCTAGTGATTGTCCTTTGTGGATGTGTCCAATTTGCCCTCAAAGACAGCCCTAGGGTATATCACCTGTGACCTTATTTGCTTGTGCAGACCAATGTGACATTGCTTCCAATGAGGCACCTGTTCCTTCTTGGCCTGTCCAGCAATTGTTTCCACTTATTATGGTAAATGTGTATTGCTGCTGTCCACCACAGGTGTTTACCCAACCTTGAAGGAGATAATGTTGTCCTGTCTGATATTGTTGAGTCCATACAGCTATCTAGGTGCCCACATATTATTGTGTTGTAGGCCTGGACACTGCTGTTAGTTCCAACAAATGGGATATTAGCTGTACAGCTACTTCTATCTGCTCTGAGGAGATTTATAGTCATTTGTGTACAGTTCATTCTGTTTGACACTGTAAGTGGAGGACAGGAGAGATGGTGACCTGAACAGGGATGAGTATGTGGTCAGATATTACCAAGTAGGATGGCACTGTAGGAGTGCTACAGTGGCTACTCATGTTGGTTAGGACCAGGTACAGGATATTTTCACCTGTCATAGGAGTGTTGACTGGCTGGTCCACTGCATTGCCATTGAAAAAGCCGAGGAATCTGTGTGCATTCATGTTCAGGTGGCATAGGTCATGCACACTATGGTTGGGTATTTGAAGTCACCCAGGAGCAGGGTAGATGATTGAATCCTGACAGATTCCAGCAGGTCCCAATACGTGTGGTGGGTGTTCATAGCCATAGTTGGAAGCCTGTAGCATACTATGATTTGAGTAGGTGTTTGGTCAACTGTTAACTGCACTCGAGATGTCACCTGTGTGTCATACTATTTGGCCAGCCTAGAGGTATGCATGTGTATGCTAATGTTCAAAACTCCACCTCCTGTGGCATTGCAGGCCTCCATTTGGGGTCTAAACATATGATAGTATGAGTGACCTGGCAAGGTTGGTGTGCTCTCCACAGCTACAAAGCAGATGTCAGTGATTGTACAAATGTCACATCTTACAGGACAAGGTACGCTTGCATTGATATGGGTTTCATGGTAAGACACCTAGCTCCTGTTAGAGTAAGACATCTGTACAAAGGCACACATCAGTGGTGGGCAAAGACCAGTAAATAGTGTCACTTTATGAATCTAGCTGAAACACAATTAGTTGCCATCAAAGACGGTGTTGCATTCACAGGTCTAATCTGCAGGATATGACATCTGGCAATAAAATGTATGCTAATATGTTATGACTTCAGTCTTTAATGGGTTGCCAGTGATGTGCCAGACAATACACAACTATCTGAGGCATTGACTACAAATATGAGGCAGACATGTGGTCAGTCTGCAAATCTCTGGACAGTTGTCAGGTATGGACTCTATATCGCATGCAGTGCAATGCACACATTTGCACCTGTTGTGTAGTATGCACATACCCTATACACATCTCTTACATTTGTAAGACAAGCATATCTATCAGAGTAGCATTCACAGGTGACATATGAATAATGACAACATCCCAGGTAGCTGGCCTAGCAGTGACACACTCACTATTGGACAACCGACACTCCAGTAGTAGTCATACATGAGCTGACCTTTGCTGGGGTGACTCATGGCACAGAGATGTGCTCCATGTCAATGCAGACAGGGCAAGTGGGAATGGCCATAGGTGCCAGACAGCAGAATGTGGTCCAGCAGGTCTTGATGCGGCCTAGTGTTTAATGTCTCATTTGACATCATTGCATCCCCCCTTCTGCATTCCATTACAAGCTTACATGATTGACATACCTGTTATAATGCTCAAGCGTTTCCTCACAGCAATGCTAATGGTTAGGTTTGTGTAGTTGCAGGCTGTCTTTTTGTAGATGGGTTGAGACCTGTGTTGCATAGGCAGCAGCTTGCCTTTTGTAGGTACTGCTCATTTGCAGGTGATGGCCCGTGCACCAGTCTGTGTCTCCTACTTGCTACTTGCATACAGAGCAGCTGTGTTGTCTTTTCATTTGCCAATGCCATAGCAACACAGTGCTATAATTATGTCCTTCATGTGGGCCTCGCCCCTTTTCCTTGCCTGTGTGGAAGAAATTATTGAGGTGTGGGAGCTACAGCTTCACAGACAGTAGGTGGGAATACCTCTCAGGACAGGACATGTGGAGACAGCCCAACAACATGGGGGACAAAGCTCCAGAATTGGGTACAGATTGTAAGTCAGTAGTGCTATTATACACAAAGGGTTGCTGGATTAACAGGGTTCACCTGGACATGCATTTTCTGCATGACTTGACATCTGACAGTGCTATGTCTCTGACATACCTCTCAACTGTCCCAATGTCTACAGACTGCCCAGAAGTTTGTCTGTTATGTTTGGTCTGTTCCTCAGACAATGCCTGTTTTTGTGGAATCAGTAGGATAATGTGAGGATTGTAGTTAGTAACTGTTGAAATCCATTGGTGTTTTAGACATCATATCCTTCAGGGATGTTATGTTACTAAATTCATTCATCCAGTCTCTCATTGCATATCATTAGGACCTTACTATTTCCTTTTTTATTATTATTATATTTGTATTCGATGTCGTATATATTGCTGTTTATACTGTATTTAATAGTATATTTTTATATGCATGTTATATAATTGTTTTACAAGTAGATTAGTATATGTATATCTGCCTTATGAAGATTAATTGTTTAATTGCTTTTTAATGAGGTCATAATGAGATGCAATGAGAGATTGGATGAATGAATTTAGCAGGTTGTATAAAAGTTAGAGGGAAGTGAACAGTTGTATTGAAGTCTGATGAAACGTTTTTTAAAACATGAAAGCGCATACCATCGGATCCTGTCCCTGTTTATATTTTATATTAAACTACGTTGGATTAAGCTGTGGCGTGCCTCTTCTGTTACTTTCTACTTTATAATATAGACCCATACACATATATATATATATATATACATATATATATATATATATATATATATATATATATATATATATATATATATATATATACACATATATGTATATATATATAGATATATATCTATATATATATATATATATATATATATATATATATATATATATATATATATATATATGGGTTTGGGTTACAACATCGACAGATGACAAGACCAACAGTGAAATCACCGACGCCAGAGGATCGACGGATGAAAACACCGACGCGGAGAACACCGACATGGGGAAAGGATGTGTAAGTATGCGGTAGTGACGGACGTTAGGGTGCGAGTAAGGTAAGTGTGCGATGTTGACGGTCTGTAGGGGTAGGGGTGGGTTAAGTGAGTTAGGGTTAGGGCGTGGGTTAGGTAAGGGTGCAGTAGTGAATTTTTTTGGGTTAGGGGCGGGTTAAGTGAGTTAGGGTTTGGGCGCGAGTTAGGTAAGGATGCAGTAGTGAATTTTTTTGGGTTAGGGGCGGGTTAAGTGAGTTAGGTTAGGGCTGGTTAGGTTAGTGTGCGAGTGACGGACCTTAGGGTTAGGGTTTCGGTTAGGGTTGTGGATAGTTGTGTATATAAGGTTTAGTGTTTGTTTGTTAGGATTTAGGTGTGCTTGTGTTGTGTGTGGTTTTGGTCAGGAATTTGTTTTGTTTATTGGTTGTTGTGATGATGTGTTGAGTGTGTGTGGTGTCGTGTTTGTGAACTGTCAATGATGTGGTGTCGGTGATGTCGTTGTCGATGTTATGTGCTGTCGATGTTATAACCTAGAACCATATAAATATATATATATATATATATATATATGGTTCTACCTGACTTCACCGAAACACCACAACACCGACAACGCAATCACCGAAACCACATAACCGACAGTACAAAAACACGAAAATCCACATGCCCGACAACAAATAAATAACCGACGGTACAAAAACACGAACCTTATACACTTCACACACCACAATCAACAAACAAAACACATTCCCCATCCAAAACCACATACACAACACAAGCACACCAAAATCCTGCAAACCCACACTAAACCTCACATACACAACTACCTACAACCCTGACCCAAACCCTAACCCTAAGGTCCGCCTACATCTACATCGACACTTTACCTGACCCGCCTCCCTAACCCTAACTCACTTATCCCGCCCTAACCCAAACACAATTAACCCTAACTCACTTATCCGCACATCACTTACCACACTTTCTTGACTGACCTGCTAAACCCTAACTCACTTATCCCGCCCTTAACCTAAACACACATCATCACATCAACACACTTACCTGACCGCTCCCCTAACCCTAACTCACTTAACCCACCTATCCACACTTACTACTGCACCCTAACGTCCGTCACTACCGCATACTTACACAGCCTTTTCCATCCGCCGGGTCGGTCTTCTGCACTGTCGATCTTCTGGGTCCCCGCTGGCCGGTCTTCTGCACTAGAACCATATATATATATATATATATATATATATCTATATATATATATATATCTATATATATATATATATATATATATATATATATATATATATATATATATATATATATATATATATATATATATATGTATGTATATAGCAGTATGACAGATATATAATTCCCCCTTATGTTAAATAATTGTTGCGCATGATATGTTTGTAAAAACATTATACATTCCTACAGCCCAGATGGTGTAGAGCTATGTTGCTGTGATTGTAGTGCACAGCATCCTGGGTTTAAGATTTGGCAGGGCTGATTATTTTGTTGCTGGGCAGAACAAGGGTTAATGGAGACAGAGTGATTAAGGCACTTTTAAGCAGTTGTAACTGGGTTTGTGCAGTTTGTGTGGAGCTAGGCGATGCTAACAGATGGTTAAGTCCTGTTAGCTTCACTTAGCACCTCTTACTCCCACTTACACCCACTGATTTTCATTAAAGAAAAGAAAAAAGGGTGATAGGAAGTGGTGAAGTGCGGGCAAGCAGGGGTAAAACATTAGGAAAAGCAGCTAGGGATGTGCAGGACAGGTGCAGGAGAAGACCATAGCTCTTCATTTCTTCTGCAGCAACAGCTGTGAATAATTTGTAAAATTTGGAATTTGCAGCCTCACACCCCACAGGGAGGGGTGCTGATGACAGACATTTGCAGAATAATCTGTGGGTTGAATGATTAGTTTCACTGTACATGGGGGTGAAATGTAGAGCTATGTATGGGGCATTTTTTTTTTTGTGGGACAGATGTCCTTTTATTTATTTTTTTTTAAGGTGAGAGCGGTATGTTGGAGAAGGGTTGTAGGTATGTCTGTGGAGGTAGGTTGGCTAGGATAGGTTGCATTTGCAGACAGACAAGACAGGCAAGACAGCAGACAGCAATGGTATATGACACATGAGGGGGATAAACACCTTTGACAAGGAGGGTGGTCGGGAATCCGAAGCCCTGGAACCCCCAAATGGATAAAGTGGGACTGAAGTCCCCACCCATAGGCAGACACCATTTCACCTTCACGGCCCTGAAGGTGGCTGTGCTGGGGGCTGGACAGGAGGAGTGGCCTGCCCCTCAAGGTTTGCCAGGAGGCCCTCAATCTGGTGCAGCTGCCCACCCCACTCTGCTATAATGGTGCTTTGCACCAAACCCTGGAACTGAGTATGGGTGACAGGCTCCTGTCCAAGCTCACTCCTGGGAGGGGACGGGCCCCATCCCCTGAGGCAGTTCCACCCAAAGGTGGTGCAGGACCAATGTATAAGGAAGTCCCAGGTTAGGTCCCAGACATGCTGGGGCCCAGTGCCATGGCCAGATGAGGTGGGACAGGTGGATCCACTGGGATCAGCCTTCCCAAATATGTTACGTTGTTGAGCTTTTACAGAATATGTTCGTGTCATGCACAACACATTTCAAGATTAGTAATAACAGCATGCATGGGTGTTACCATTAACCCTATAAAATAGATTTTAAACAGTTGCATAGCAAACAGAACACATGCTTAAATGGAATAACAGTATGTATTGTAACAGCATGCCAGTAACATTGATAGAAACAGGCCACCAACAATGGTGTTTGAACAAGGTATGTTAACATCCAACCAATCAAATATATGCACATATCAAATATATGCACTCAAATATATGCATATTATTACATACTGTATATATACATATTACATACATATTATACATACATATACAATCAGATATATGCAGATTGCCACTGTGGTCAGAAAGTCCTTCTATGTAGCACATCTCATTACTTAGGGTTTTGCATCCAGGAAGAAAGAGGTCATTGTCTCCCTCTACTCTTCCCTCATTAGGCCAATCATTGAATACAATGTCTCAATTGGCATGTACCTCACTAAACACCTGCAGCAACTGGAGAGGCCACAAAAGTACCTCACAAAGAGGATCCCAGGCCTTAAACATTTGTCCTATATGGACAGACTCAAAAAAACTCCAACTATTCTCTGTCTCATATCATCTACTTAGAGGCGATCTCTGCTTGACTTACAAAGCCATGTCTGACCCAGCTCTGTTAGAAATGCTACATCTAAAGAAATCCCAATCCCTCCACACCACATGCTCCAGAGACCTCAACCTCATTGCAACAGTCAACAGAACATGCTGGAGGGACAGGTTCATAAACCCATAGACTGCCCATGCTATGGAATAGACTTCCCATACATGTCAAGCAGAGCACCTCATTAGCCCTCTTCAAGAGAAATCTTGATGAGTGGATGGGAAATAGAAAATTCACCCCAGAGATTACTCCAGTGGCTTTACTCAACAGAGACACTGTGAACTAAGTTTAGGTGGCACAGTGCCAGGGTAATCCTATGGGCTAGGCTTGTAAAGGCTCCAGGGTCATTAGCTTAGTACACACCTATGAAACTATGAACAATAATAGAACACAAGTCCCAACATTAGGCTTGGATAACAACATACCTGTAGTATATGAATAATAA
Organism: Protopterus annectens; assembly: GCF_019279795.1. Taxonomy (NCBI): domain Eukaryota; kingdom Metazoa; phylum Chordata; order Ceratodontiformes; family Protopteridae; genus Protopterus; species Protopterus annectens. The sequence goes on from NC_056751.1 coordinate 472,467,637, forward strand.
TTATTGATGCAGATGAGGGGTGGGGGAAGAGACAAAAAGCCATTGACAACTGAATATGCTTCTATTTTCTACAACAGTACTGCTCAATACTCTATGGGTCTGCTCTCATTTTACATCTACCTATGGCCCATAGCTTCTGTAGCACAAACATACCTATTAAACTGTTAGCCTGGAATGGTATGGGGCAAACTGTGACAACTCTGGGTACATGATTAGAGGGGACTCGTACATGTTAGAGTTACATATCTGGCACAGAAGGGGTACCCTGAACTGCTGTTATGTGAGTGTTCTACTGGTATACTTCAACTGGTTTCCTAGCTGTGCCCCAGGTTATTGGCAGCAGTGACCACTAGATGTGACAGTGTGACACTTGAGAGACATGTATCTGGAAAATGTATGTTGTATGTACCTATCCTGCTGTCATTTGAGGGGCATGGTGGGACAGTTGAACAACTGTACAGTTTATTAGTATACCCTTCATACAGCTACTACCAACATTTCCTTACCTGTAAAACCTGTGGATAAAATATCTGTTAACACTACCTGACTGTTTTTACATTTATTCCTGATTCCTTATTCCTTGTGTGTAGATATGCACACATCTTAGTACTACTCTGTGGATTCAAATAGTGTCTGGGTGTGCAAGACAACAACTAAGCTATTTCTCATCACACTGAGCTACTGGGGAACTACTGTTTTTGGTTTCACTGGTTTCTGTCTATTATTCTCTTGGTTAGACAGTCGGAGCTTGTTATCCTGTGATGCATGCATGTCAGATAGTTAGTGTACTGTGCATTAATCCTTTGGTTTACTACAATTTGGAAAGCAAAGGTTAACACAAGGCAATGCAGCGTGGAACACACTTTGATACATTACACATTACTATTCAGGGTTCAGAGCTTAGTGCATAGTCATTAGTCATTTATATCTTGTTTTACAGCTCCACCATCTACAGTTTTTCTTAACAGCTGGTTCACAGAACAACCTCGGTTAATGTATGCTGTCACAGTCATATTTGCTGTGAAGAACCTGTATACATTCTATATGTCTACAACAACATAGCAGAGTAAACACAACAGTTTTATTAGGGATTTTTATTGCACATCAGTATTAGTCGGACAAACTTTTTTATTTATTCAGTTAACACAGTAACAGTATACCTACTAGCAGTAAACAATGTACTCCTCTTTAACTATTTGCACAATATACTGCAAAATAGATTTGTACTCACCAGCCTGTCGGTGCAGCCTCAGCAGTGTGTTGGCATGGGCTTTGACATTACTATCCCTCTCTGCAGCAGCTGTAGTGGAGAAAAACAAACATTATGCATACCTGTTTATCACATTCTCTGGCTAGTATTTGCTACAAACTACTTGATAGTGATACTTACCCACTATTGGAGCATTCCATGCCCATGCATCTTAGATCCACTGTGCCAAGAGTGCCCCTTCCTCTGCTTTAGGTCAGCATAGTGGTGCCATACCTGCTCACCAGTCTGGGGGATGCCAGTAGCACTGGTGAGATCACATGCGAGATGGTCCCAGGCCTCTACTTTGTATTTTGAGCCCTGGTACTGGCCCTGCAGCAGTCTCTCATCATGATTTTCTACAAGGAGTCCAGCCATGACCCTGGACCCCTGAATGCTCCAAGGCTGTGCCTGAGAACATGCTCCTCCACCTACTCCAGCCATAGTACCTGCGAAGATAACTATAAGAGATTCTGGCTGTATTCCCATCCGTGCCATTTAAATAAGGTGATATTCCTGCCCTTTACTGTCACTGGATCATTTTGAAGATGTTAAACTCCGCTAAGCAGTGTGCAAATCCCCTAAGATGAGTTGAACAGTGCTTAAAAGGGTTTATGCTGAGCACTGCTTAACAGTGCACAAATCCACTTAGCATTAACGTCTAAGCAATGCTTAAACCTGTGAAGTGTAGCTGAGCATTGCTAACCATTGCTTACTTTTCATTTTTAAACAATATCAGAATAATTACTTCATTTAGTAAATGTATATCATTTATTTCACATGACATCTCTCTATGTGCATTCATTATATTAGGAAAGGGTGTGACTATACTGTATGGGACACTTGTGTATACATGGGTGTTTTCACATGTTATATGCACTCACACTTCCATTTTACACCAGCTGCACTACTCTGTTTGACAAAAATCAATAACTACATAATTTAAGATGAAAATAATAATTTTAACACTGCTTTCCTGTGTAAAAATAAATCATCTGTCTTGATACTCGAACCATGGACACCTGCATGTAAAGTGGGGACTCTAACCACTACACTATCTCAGTTTGAGGATTTTAGCTGTATATTGTTATTAATCTCCTATGGGATGTTTAAGCAATGCTGAGCAGACAGCCATAATGTGCACACTCAGCTACGCTTAAACAATCCTTAGTATGGAAAAAAAATATTATATTATTCCTGGCCTTCTACAGCTTTCTTGCTCTAGGAGATTGACCGGTATGTGAGGCAGACATCTGGGCATTTTACAGAAACCTGTACAGTTGATTACTATTGCTGTATGGCACTTTTACAGTGCAGGGGGTGTGTAACAGAATCTGTCACACACACACACACCCTGCATTTCCTTGATCTACTAGCTATTTCAGTGTCCGTGGACACTGACATAGCTATTTTATTAGCTATCAGTGCCCATGGACTCTGACAGCACTTGCAAAGTGCTGTATGGCACTTTTATAATGCAGGGGGTGTATGAAAGAACCTATCACACACACCCTGCATTGTCTCTTGCTCCCCTAGCTATTTTAGTGTCTGCAGACACTGAAATACTGATTTTAATTTCATTTCAGTGTCCTTGAAATACTGTTTGAAAGTGCTGTATGGCACTTTCTGACTACAGGGGGCATGTTTGATGTCCGTGCACTACTTAAACACACCCCCTGCACTTGTTCACTTTTCATGTCTGTTTAGCCTTAACAGCAGTGTACCTTCATAAATATGCAAGGCATGCTGCTGTTAAAGCTAAGGCTACACAGACACAAACTACTCCATGTAGGAATAGAACTATTCCTGCACCAAGTTTATTGAATCCCAGGAACAGTCTAAACAAGTAAGGGCCTAAGACAGAGCCATGTAGGACACCCTGACTGTAACCAAGGATTTTGCCTGTCCATTTGCTGTATGATACTTCCCATGTCATATTTGTAAACCATGCTGCTATCCATCTTATCAAGAGTACATCAATACCTAGTTGTACTAATTTATTGATCAGTGTTATGTGTATGACCCTGTCAAATGCTGAAGTTAAATCTATATAAATTACATTACAGCACAATTTTTCATTCATAGCTGTTATTATATTGTTATAGAATATCATGTTACAGGTGGTGATAGATCTGTTTTCAAAATATGCATGCTGATATATGGTTTCAAGTCCCAACCTATCCAGTTCTGACAATAGCTTATCCAATATTACCTTTTCCATTATTTTTCCACAACATGAAAGTAGACTTAAGCGTCTATATGACTCTGGGTTTGTTCTACTCCCCTTTCCCTTAAAAACAGATTTAATAAGCGTATGTCTCCAATCTTGAGGAATCTCCCCATATTTATATGACGTAGTGAATAATAGATATAATGGTACTGTAAGTTCTTGCTGAAGTATCTTCAGATCATTGTTGCTAATTCTGTCTCCTCCCTGTGCTTTGTTTGGATCCAGTTTGCACAGTTCTTTTTCAATATAATCTTATTTGATTATAGTATCTGGGGTTACCTGAATGTCACTAGGATAACATACCACCCCTTTTGTGGAGCCAAACTTGCATGAGATTTTGTAAATATATTTATAATCTGTTGTGTCTGAGAATAAATTTTAGAATCTGCACACAATTTATCATTTTGTGTGTCTTTACTCTTTCCACACCTTATGTATCGATAAAAGGTTACCTATTATGCTCAATATCTTTATATAAATTTTTAAAAAATTTTTCTTGATCTTGTCTCACGCTATGCTTAATCTGTTTGTCCAGCTTGTATATTTCAGTTTTCAAAGTTGTAGTTTGACCTCTCTTCCATTTCTTATATTTGTTGTCTCTCACCTTAATCAGATATCTTGTTCTTATGGAACTATATCTGCCTGATGTTGTATGCCCAGATCCCGATGTTGAACATTTTTTTTATTTTTTGCACTCAAAGAATTTCTCTTTCAAAACTTTCCACATTCCATCCATCTGCAGTTTTTCCACTGAACACTTCACTCCAGTTAGTTTTACATTGTGACTGTTTTGCTTCTATATAATCTGTAATTGACCTTCTGTGCATTGGCTTAGATTTCAGTTTGTCAGAATTATCTAGCAACAAATTAACCTTTATAACCCCATGATCACTGCACATCTGTGGTGGTAAAACTTGAATTGAAGTTACAGTAATTTCTTTGGGAACACAATGTCTAGTATATTCCATCCCCTTGTAGGTTTTTTAATTCTGAAGCAATTGTTCCTGAATATACGTTGTGAATAACTTCCTAACTAACATTGTAGAATCAATATTATTCCAGTCTGTTTGTGGCAAATTTAAGTCCCCACCTAATATTATTCTTCCGTCCTGTGTTTCATGCAAGAAATGTATAAATTCCTCTAGATCATCTGCACTTGAATTTAGTGCTCTATACACTCCAGCAATTGTTAGTTCCAGGGTTGTCTTTATTGTCACAGTTACACAGTCTATAGTGTTGGTGATATCTTTGAACATGTGATAATCACAGGTCTCATAGTTATCTTTAATCCCTATCATAACACCTCCACCTGATTGTTTATTAGAATATCTGTTACAGTAAAAAACATTTATACCCTGACAGAACTGGTTTCCAGTCATTGTTCTTTAACCATGTTTCACAAACAATAATATCAATCTTGAGGGAATGTAGCAAATTTTCCAATAAAAAATGTTATTAATATTCCTAGCACAACATCAGAGAGACATTAAATATTGCTATCTGTGGAATGTTAAATTTTTGACATAGCCAACATCCTACCTAGTGTTTGTCAAATTTTGCAAAATATCTGCTGCAAAAATTCTCTTCCCTGATCTAAACAAATGCACACCATCCTATTTGAACACATGTGCCCCAAACAAAACTTGGATGCTGTATACATTTCCATTTTTTAAAACATGGCATTTTTCCATGTAGTATGACCTGACTATCCTTTCTATAGTTGATTTGTGAAACTGTGTTCTAACACCAGTACAAGCAATACTATCTAAGAGGGTTGTCCGTTCCCTACTAACAGTCAGTGAATCCTTGCGGTTGGCATAATTTGTACCAACATGAATAAAAACAGAGCCATACTCATACTTACATGGACAGGTAACCCATCTAGAACCAGTTTTAATGAATCATAACCATTATTTGCAATCCTTCTGACTCTGTAACCTGTGGGTTATCAGAAAATAGATAGATAATTCAACAAAGCAGTCAATGCATTGTAATACATGTGCTCATGGGTCTACTTGATATGGTCGACATTTCACAATGTTGAAATTCATATCACCGAGACCATATTATTGACATTTGAAGTGTCGACCATACCAGTAGAACATAAAAAAACAAACAAAAAAAGTACCTTAACACTGCTAGCAGGGAGAGCTTGCCCCCCTGCACTCCACAGAACTTAAATATACCAACTCCGAGATCGCACTACAGTGTGGAAGTGGAAATCTTTCCATTCTGCACTGTAGGGAGATGCCGGTTCCCTATGTTCGACATTTCAAATGTCAATCATATGGTCTCGGTCATATGAATATATCAACATTGTGAAATGTCGACCATTCAAAGGGGGCCAGTGCTCATATATCATAGCTTTTTCTTCTTTGGAATATGCAAACTCCAGCAGTTTTTTTTTGAGTTGTGCACCACCAAAGCTACAGCTTGCAACTTATCAGTCATTTTATTTTATTTTATGGATGCTGATTAAATTCTGCAGTACAGCCTACTGTAATAGTTCTGCTTAAAAAGAAAATTTGTTATTTGGAACACAGAAATTTTTTTCCTTGTTTTTTTTTTCCTTAACTTGGTATTCATATGGTCCAGTCTTCTGATCTGACTTATTGAGAGGTTAATTTGACTATGGATCTACTTCAAAGGATAGAAATGTCACAAAATTGAACTTCTGATCTTCGATGACCAGATGATCGAAGGTGTGAAATACTGAACAGAAAAAATTCTAACAGGTGAAAACGTATTCTGTCACTTTTTTTGCAGGGGTGGCAAGCCTACCTGCATCCCTCCATACCACCCGCTACTTAAATATACCAACTCCTAGCTCATACTACAGTGAAGCAAACAGTAAATTTCCCGTTCCACACTGTATGGTGATCTCCAATCACAATGTTCGATATTTCACAAATTTGATCATCTGGTCTTCATAGATCAGAGGTTCGATGCTGTGAAATTCTGATCCTTTTAAGTAGGCATATATATATATATATATATATATATATATATATATATATATATATATATATATAGGTCTACCTGATTTGGATGAAAGACCAGAAGATCAAAATCTGGAACGCCGAGACGAAAACAACAAAACCGCAGAACACTGAAAAGCGTGAAATTCAAAATCCCAATGTTATGGGAGTTTGAATTAGTGCTTTTCATGTTCTGCTGTAGGTAAGTATGTGTGTGTGAGTGTATTTTTGAGGTGAAATGCTGTGTATAAGTGTGTGTGGTGACTGTGGTGTGTGCATGTGTGAGGGACTGTTCTGTGTGGGTCTGTGTTTGCCTTGTGTGTCTGTGCAATCTCCGAGTTAGAATATTAAAGTAGGGGGGTGTGGGGGTACAGGGGGGCTTGTCCCCTGGCAATCATTAGTGCAGGGTGTTTTGTTTAGCAGTGTGGGGCAGTTGTGTGTGTGTTTTTGTGTGTTATGTGTGTTTTGTAAACTTACGTGTTTTTCGGTGTTCTGGGGTTTCGTTGTTTTCGTCTCGGTGTTCTGCATTTCGTTCTTCTGGTCTTTCATTGTTACGAAGTAGACCCATATATATATATATATATATATATATATATATATATATATATATATAGATGATATAGATATATGGATATAGATAGGGATATATATATATATATATATTACAATTTTAATTCCACAGTGAACTGATATTGACACAAGTAAAAAAAAAATCATATAAAATCAAGCGCTTTCACCCAGGCTCTCCCAGGCTTTATCAAGACAAATTATTAAGTGTTTGAATGAGTCTTTTTATACACAGCCTTACAAAAACATAATGAAATCAATCATTCAATCAATCAATTAAGAGCATTTTTAACTATTTCATTGCAAATTCTGCCCTTTTTAAAATATTGCACACTATCTATTAAAACATTCAATAAAAAACATACTCTAAAAACAGAAGCTATGTCAGCTGTGTTAATATACTTGTTCTTACTAGTAGTTGAAACAATACAATAGACCATAAAATATTTGTTTGTACATGGTGTAACTTCTCTTACCTATTTTGACTACAACAACCCAGCAGATTTGTACTATATTAACATTTATTTTTCTTTTTATATTAGCACTGTTTGCCGTATAAAAACCAAAAGCTGAACAACTTTAAAGTTGTTATAAAACTTTAAATGGGCTGGACTTCATAAAGAAAATATATGTGATGCAATTATTATAACTTAGCCCTGCTAAGTTTAAGAATACTACTTAAACTTATGGCATCATTAAGGCCAGGGGGTCTTGCGGCATCTAATTTTAACTGCCAGAGTAGTTCTTTATATTCAAGGGATGTTTCCCAATCCCCTCCTCTTGGGTTGCACTTGACCTGCTCTAATACTATGAACCTAAGGTCCATGTGTTCACAAACCAAGGAGTGTTTAAAAAATGCATTTGATTCTTTTTGTTTACTGACTTCATAAAGATGCTCATAAATTCTTTTAGCCAGTGTTCTTTCGGTTTTGCCAACATAAAAACTAAGACAATGCTGGCAAAACCCCAGGTAAATCACTCCCTTTGTTTTACAATTAAAGTAACCTGGTGATCTAATATATCTCTTCCTTGATTTCAAGTAAAAACCTTTGGTGTTAATAATGAAAGGACACTGTTTACAAGACTTGCATTTAAATGTACCTACCAAGGATTGTCCATTGTACCCTTTGGTTACCATATTTGTCTCAAATAGATCTTTTAAATTCATGTTCTTTCTCCTGATGAACTGTGGTTTACACCCAAGAACTTGCTTAAGTTCATCATTCATGGTTAAAATTGGCCAGTACTTTTCCACCATATTTTCTACCACTGTACTTTCCCTACTATTTGTATGAATAAATGCACTGCCCTGTTCTTTGCTTTTGCTCTCTACTGCCCCTGCATCATGTCTACGTTCCTCACCCAATAAAGGGAAGTACTTGTCCATCCTATTGGTCGTAACTTCCAACACTACTGAATCGAACAATTGTGTAGGGTAACCTCTTTCTGTGAACAATACTTTCAAAAAAGCAACCTCATCTCTAAAGATGTTTTCTTCACTACACATTCTGGAGACTCTAACGAGTTGTCCCTTGATTATCCCCCTCTTTTGAAACAGTGGATGACAACTGTCAAAGTGGAGGAACATGTTGGAATAACTTTTCTTTCTATATATACTAGATTGAAAACACCCCTGCTCCAAGTTTTTGTACAAATTGACATCTAAGTAGTGTAACTTGTCTTTACTAATGTTGCTTGTAAATTTAAGGAATTCTGTGCTGGAATTAATGTAACAAATAAATTGTTCCAGTTCCTCTAAATTTCCCTTCCATAAGATACAAATGTCATCCAGGTAGCGTTGGTAATGTGCTAAACATCTGGTCCAATCACTATTAAATATGTACTTTAACTCCCAATACGCCAACACAATATTGGCGTACGCTGAGGCACAGGGGGTGCCCATTGCCACTCCTCTTTTTTGTCGAAACAGTTCACCATTAAAAAAGATGAAATTGTTAGTAAAAATTGTTTCCATAAATTCAACCAAAAGTCCTATAATGTTAGCATTTAAACCTGAGTAGCTAGCCAACATGTCATTGAACCATGCTAATCCTATGTCGTGTGGTATGCTTGGAAACAATTCTATAACATCAATTGTCACTAAATACTGTGTCTCAGTAAAAAACTTTTTCTTGATACTCCTAAGAAACTCCCATGAGTCCTTACAAAGGGATTGAAGGGATGCCACAAAGTTTTTTAATGTGATATCCACAAATTTTCCTAGTGGTTCTGTGATACCCTTAGCCCCAGCTACTATTGGTCTAAACTGCAAGGGATACAATCCTTTGTGGACTTTGGGAATACCAAAAATAATGGGAGTTAATGGCTTCTCTACTAACAAATAGTTAAACAGTTGCTCATTGATTGCACCTTGATATAAATGGTCTTCAAACATGTACCCAATCTTGGCATAAGCAACGTTACATTCATTAATTGACACACTACTATATTGCTTGATATTGTGTAGTGAGGAATAGAGAGAGGCTTCATAATCATGTTGGTACATAAGGACTACCCCCCCCTCCCTTGTCCGTTTTCATTACCCTGATGTTATCACTATTAAGTTGTTTGATCAACTTAAAAGATTCATCTGGTAAATTGTTGGAACTGTTACTCCCATTGTTTACTTGGATACTTCTAACCTCAACTTCAACCATTTCTTCGAATGTTTTTAAAGCAGGGTGCAGGGGTGGGTTCCATGTGCTTGCTCGTTGGAACCTACTTTTGCACATCTCTTTCCCTTTGTAATTAATATTCAAATTTAATCTTCGTGTAAATAATTTTAAATCTAATACAGTTTTAGAAACATTAATGGGTTTTGATGGCACAAAATGTAACCCTTTGGTGAACAATTCAAAGTGCAAGTCATTCAAAACAATGTCAGTGAAGTTATAAATGGAGAAATTACCCTTCTTCACAGTATTACAAACTAAAGCATCTATGTTATTCTGTTCAGGATTGTCATTATTAGTACCTTCTATCTCCTTGGTCTGTTCCACTTCTTGGCATATGGAGTTTGTTGCCTGCTCCCCTGCCTCCCCTGGCCATAGTGAAAACCCTGCTCCAACTGGTTTTGTTGTTGGTTGGATTTTTGTGCCAACCTTTCACTCCTTCGTGGGCCCTGGGCTGAAAACTCATCATCCAAAATCTCTTCCTGCCCATTGTTTTTATTATTAAAAACATTTGTCTGGTCATGAGACCACTTGTTTTTAAAATGAACACTATATGCTAGCCCCTTATTATAATCATGTAAATCGCGCTCTAGTTTCCTAATTTTTCTATTCATAATTCTGACACAATGGTTATCCACCTCTTTAAATGTGTTCTCGTAATCTTTTTTAATACCATTAAAACATAAGTCACTAACAATAGAGTTAATGAGGGCATTTGCTTCTTCTAATAATATAGAGGCTTTGCCCTCATAGTCTTTAACCATCAACTCTAGCATATCCAAACCAGTTTTATTAAACAACGCTGTAAGTTCTTTGAATAATTCAGAACCTACATCAGCGCTGTTCGGAAATTTGTTGATACGCAAGCCTTTAGGTACTCTTTTAACGCGTATGCACTCAGACAGGTATTCTATCTCCATCTGAGTTGCTTTGTATGCATACAGCTTGTTGTTAAAATCTTTTAGCATTTGCTCTATATTATCATTACCACAGTTAGAAACTTGCACAGTACCTTGTTTAAAGGAAAAGGTATTAAGTGTCCATTTACTGAAATTAAATTTTTTGCCAGCTTCGGAAGTACCGTTGCTATAAGCCCCTTGCTTCCTGTTCGTATTTTGTACACCATTGATGTTCGCAAAACGCACTCCTTCAGTGCTTCCTGACAACGGAGTCACGATTCTTGGGCCAGCAACTTCGTTCCCTTTACGGAAAAGTTCCTGGTTAGCTGGTACTCCTTGACCCCCTCCAACCGAGTCGTTGGTTAAAAGGCCAGTAAGCTGGGAAAGCAGGCACATAACCTGCTTAAACTCCTTCCTCGTAACTGGAGCATCATCTGCTGGTAGTTCGCTGTCCAAAAGAATAGCAGGTGTGTCAGCAAATTCAACGCTATCCGCTCGTTCAGCCATGGACTCCAAAAAAATGAAGCACAAGCCAAAAAATCAAAGTAAAACCAAGCTGGTAACTGAAAATAAAGTCCACGACCTGCGAACTGAGTGTTGATTACAATTTTAATTCCACAGTGAACTGATACTGACACAAGTACTTGTGTCAGTATCAGTTCACTGTGGAATTAAAATTGTAATCAACACTCAGTTCGCAGGTCGTGGACTTTATTTTCAGTTACCAGCTTGGTTTTACTTTGGTTTTTTGGCTTATAGATATAAATATATATATATATATATATATATATATATATATATATATACACACACACACACACACACACACACACACACACACACACACACATATATACACATACACACACACACTTATATACATATATATATATGTATATGTATATATATATATATATATATATATATATATATATATATATATATTAGACAACTGTTATATAAAGTACACTTGAACTGGGAAAATAAGCTTCATAAATTATCTGTACCAGATGGTTCTTTGAAAAGGCCATTTTGGATTTCTTTTACCATATCACTTATTAAGAGCTGTAGTCTTAAAAGCCTTGAAACTGTTGCACAATTTGGGATTTAAAGGGATGAAGTGGATGGGGTGTTACCTAGAAATGGATAAAATGTTTTATAATACTCATTTAATAATATAGTGGCTGCTACAGACCGAGATGAGATGGCGGCTTGCCTCACCTTAATGGGGGACAGAAAGTGGTGAACAAACACATCTGTGAAGTTCTTGCAGTAATCTATAGAAAAAACAGTCACGAGCTGGATGCTTGCCTTTAGAATCTATTAATGCTGTTTGCATTTTAGTTTTGTTACATGATTAATAAGTTTGTTGGACTTGTCACTTTAAAAAGCTTGGTCATATTATGGTATTATATTATGGCATAAAATATGCTAAACTGAATAAAATTGTCTAGTGATGTATGAATATACAATTTGAGTCTTCAAATACATAAGTCAACCCATTACACCTTATACTGTTCTGTATGAGGTTACACCGTTGCAAGTTATCTGTTTTTCCCCTACTTCATGTTGTTAGTTCAGTTTAGAAGAATAGTGTGCTTAAGTTGTGGCAGTTGAACTGTATTTTATTTAAGTCTCATGTAATTGTTTAACAAAATGTGTTATGGAACTCTTTTATCACTAATGAAGTTTATGGATTTAATGATTGAGATTTACTAGAAGTTATTGAGTATCACTCTGTTCTTTCTTTAAAGTGCTCACCATCACGTGTCACATTCAAAAAAATCAGCACTTATTTATGATAGAATGTCTCTGCATAATAAAAATATATTGATTTGTTTTAATGTGGCAGTTCATTTTGTTAAATCATATTCGTTACTCTCAACAATTACAATACACCCTTGAACTTTTTGGGGGTTTAACTTAAAGATTACACCGAGTCAGCGCAAAGTGAAAACTTAGTTTTATTAAAGCTAAGCTTCCTTTTTCTCCAAAGTCATGCAGTCATGGTGCACGAGGAGTAGGAGTGCAATAGACAAAGCCTGACCCCAAAGTAGTAATTGTTTTTCCCAAATTCTATGTCTTTTATATAACGAGGTTCTTTCCATTTTGAATAACTAGTTAATTATTAATTATGTGATTATTTGCTAAAATACAGCTTGTATGGTGTATTGTTCAACAGGTTGTTTCTGCTCTTCTGAGTCACTGTACTATAATGTTATAAATTGCCTGGCAAAACTACATTTTTAATTACTATTAAAACACAATAAAGGAATATATGCACACATTTTCTTTATTCACTGACAGTGTGTAATGTTGATACATTAGCCAAAATCTGACATGTGATGTATTTAAATATTTGAAAAATCAAAATCAGCTTAACATTTAATGTTGTTAAAATTATTCATATTGCTATAAAGAGAGCAACTGCCTTTTATTAAATAATTAAATATCTGTGTAATATTAAACAAGTGGTACAAAACTTCATCTTGAAAACAGAAAAAAATAACATCTGCAAATGAAACCTGATCATAATAAATATTTTTTGCTGTTATCATGTAAATTTTCATTCTAGCAAAAAACGTGCATCATTTTCAAATAGCTTTCCTATTGTTATAAACCCTTCAGCTGCATCAGTTATTTTCTAAGCTGGTTTAATTTGATACCTGACAATCTAAGCTGTTCAGCTAACTATAATAGAGAATGTAAAGAGTTTGAAGTGATTTTAGAATGACAAAATAGAAGTATGCATTTTTGATAATTGACTGAAAATTCTATTAATTTTTGAATCCCATGTCTGAAAATTATGAATATCGATGGAACACACTTTAACTCTTACATTGCTAAGAGGTTATCACAAGCAGACATGAACTAGTTCTTAATGTGTGTAGAGACTACACCTCAAGAGAAAAGATACATTATTTATATCATATCAGATTTCAAGTTATAGTTAGTTATATTTATACTTGGAGAATTAGACTGGATAACTGAAAATGCTAATAAGCTAGAAGTTATTGGACATTTGCTGAGGAAAACCCACCTGAAACAATGTAATACAGCTTTCTAGCTCAATCTTATATGTTGCCCTCTAAGTGGCATGACTGAAAATACATGCCTATGCTATATGTTATGTTGACTTCTGCCATCTACTCAGTGTGTCTGCTGATTGACTGCAAAATCATCAGAAAACATTGGTCGTGCAAGTAAGTACATTGATTAGTTGTAACATATTTGAACAAGATCATGTAACTGTGTGGATTAGGAACATTCTCCTTTTCCCCACTATTGTGTAATCCAGACAGTTGGCATAGAGAATTAAAGCTTTGAGCTGCTAATAAGCTACATACGGTGGCACAGGCCGTGATTCCTCAGCCTTCATTTGTCTACTGTGTGACCTTGAGCAAGACACTTAAGCAGAGAAGCAGAAAGTGCTTTGGGGCAATTTGAAATTTGATTTAGACTCATTATGGTTTCTTGGACTGCATGCCTAGTAGCTAACTAAAACCCTATGTAGTAGGACAATCCCTGTATGAGAGTGTAAAGAGTTGCCCTTTGCAAAAACAATTTTTTGTACTTGCAGTGAACAGCAGTGGTGTTGAGTTCAGAGAACAGGCTATCATTAGAATAGGACTCAGTGGCAGATACTTAAATCCTTTGCTATATACCATTATGTTCTGTTTTTGTATGTGCTACTGTTTTGTTTATGAATATTTTTTTTATTCTGCTAACCATGCAATGTATACATTTAACTTTTCCCATACTTTACTTTAATGATCAGTATTACCCACTGGGATAACCAGAATAAAATTTTAAGAGCAATTATGTTGTATGGATTTATTATGCATTACTTTAACCAGGAAAGGTTTAAAGGCCACACTAAAAAGCAGTAGGTAAAATGGTATATCACTGTGAAAGATGACTATACACTCTCAGACCACACATATGCATTCGCCCAAATGTGCCTACATGGGCTATCATCACAGGCTTGGGCAACCACACCCACTGTTTACTGACCCACTCACCCAACTGCATGATGAGTTACATCTTTCCAAGAAACCCAGATAATGGAGCCAGGTGAGACCAACCATTCATTTCTCCACAACCTCTCTTTTTGTGCCTGAGGTCCTAGCCAGACTTGAGTTGCCTTGACTGTTGACTGTAGACATGGCTTTCTCCTGCTGTCCCACCAGGACAGAACAGCAAAAGTAGTTTTTTTTTAATGACAATGCTTTTATGAATCTTAATTGACTGATCAAGTATTTAAAATGTCCTCCCTTGGTTGAACTGCCTGTATATTGACAGATGTGTGACTTTGGTCAAATGTTATATTGTCTGAATGGGAAAGGTAACATAGTGAGGATTTTGAAATTTTGTGTTAATCTCTTAATTGTTATTTTTTATATTGCATTAGGTGAAGGATTTTCTGTGTGGAGTACTGGTGCTGTATAGATGATGTAGCAGTGAGATGATCACTAAATGCTGGTATTTGTTTTGCTGGCATGCATCTGTCTGCGATTGATGCATGCTGTAGTTTGTGAGCTTTTCCCGTTCTCATTTGTTGTGTGATGTCTGATTCCAGTGGGTGTATTGAGGAGGGAGGGTCAGACAGGGAGACATATCACTTGCAAAAAATAGTATGTTGTATTATTTTTATTTTGCACGTTACTTGTTTATGTTGTATTTGTTATGCTTCATGTGTGTGGTAGATGGATTTAGGCAGTTATTAAACTATGTTTGGGTTTATGGATGTCTGGTTTATTGCATTGTTTAGATGTGTGCACTTGTCTACTGTGTAGTTGATCAGGTGTATGTGTTTTCAATGATGTTTATGTTTGGTATGTGGGGTTTTCTGTGACTCTGTTGATTAATTTGCTTTTGAGTATGCCTTCCTTCATTGAATAGCCATCAATCCCTATCTGTCTGTCTACAATATAGATAGATAAATATGTGGAATAAAAATAACTCCTTATTGACTTCATTTGTTTCTTAGGCATAATCATTGTAGGACCATAGGAGATTCATAGGAGGTCCATTCCTGTCATGGTATTTGGAACCCAAGGGATTTGGAGAAATTAAAAAAGGAGATTACTAGGCTATTGACCTGGAGGTCATTTTAAGTCTAGCCATTTCATCCCAATGTATTACCATAGAGGTACTAATCAATACACAAGACTGCATTTAGTGATGACTGCCAATGCCCAGGAGGGTTGTGGGTGCTATCCCTGGTAAGAATTTATGTTGCCCCATTCACTCACCCAAGTTCCTCTTGAACAGTGTCATAGTGGTGCTCTGTCATCTAAAAGTTTGAGTTATAATGATACATGTTCTGCAAAATAGGTAAATAAGTAATGCAATACAAATATCTTTAACAGGATAACCATGGTAGAATGTATTTCAATATCATTATAAGCAAACACTTTTCTGATCATAATTTTTTCTTTCTTCTTCATCCACTCAGCCTGCTAATCATTAACCCACTGGTGATCACTCAACCCCTTAATTCCCAAATGAGGCTGATCAGAAGCTTATCTGGCTTAACCATCACCCTGTCACCCTGTGCCAGTACTATCAACTACCAATCCACTGGCTCCAACTCCTCCATTCAATGAGAAAAAAAAAAAGTGGACGCTCCTTCTATTGGCATACCAACTAGGTGGCATGTATGACACACCACCATCACTCCTGCCCCAGCCATTCAGGTCCTATTTCTGTGCACTGCCCCCAACCCTCCTTCAACACAGTTTTAAAAAAAAATTCATTCTTTTTAACGGTAGTGATTGCTGCAGTTTATACCTTGCCATTGTGGAGTGCTACAGCACTCAAGTTTTAGTTAAACATTTTTTTTTTTAACTGTAGCAAATTGCTTGATATGATGTAGCAAGCAGATGTTACAGTTTAGGCCACATACAGAGTACTACAGCACTCAGGTTTAACAGCAAATGCAGTACTGGCTTTTAAAAGGATCAGCTGATTCCACCCCCAGCACTTTGTGCCCAGGGAGTTGACCCTCTCGGCCTGCTCTAGTTACTATGCTACTGAGGCTGATAAATGATTTTCAGATCCATCATCCAAGCACCGATCAGGGGTTTTCTTATTTAGCACTAATCCCTGCTCAAATGTTTAGTTTGGTCATTCATATATCTGTATTGTAGGCATGAACACTCCCACATATGTATCTCCATGAAGTTTACAGTGAGCACAAGACTTTGCATGGACAAGTGTATGTTCTCAGCCTGTAGATGTCAGCATTGCTGAGGACCAGAACACCCCCCCAGGATAATTGAGCCATCATTGGCCCCTCATTTCCATTTCTTAGATTTACGGGTTCATAGGTATATACCACACTAATGACCATTGGGGCCATTATAAACCCAGCCGTCATTCCCAAATGTATCTTGCAAGTTTCAAGCCTTAGAGGCTATTTTAATGAGTACAGGTAAGCTAGGGTATGATATACAAACTGCCTCTTTCCTTTAGAGAAAATAGGTGCTAAACTTGGGGTAAATTTACTATTTTCTATCCACAAGTCCAGGTTAGACTTGAATATGGTTTGGGAAGACCTGAGCTTCACATGGACAGCAAGCCTGTTCCAGAGGAGGGGAATTCTCTGAGACACATACCTGTACCTACAACATGTCCTATTTGTGGCACAAAAATGGTCCAAGTTCATTGACTGAATGGTTCTGATGCTGCTGGTTTTGTGGATGTACAAAAGATCTATCAGACTGGGATCCAAGGATGTCTTGCATGCCAGGCACAGATTGCCTCTCAACAGTCTGTAGAAATCTGAACATAGAGATAGGGCTTTGAGCTGATCTACATAGGACATGCTGTTTACACCATGTATTCTTTTTGTGAGAAACCACTGTGGACATTGCAGTTGCTGCATATACCTGATCAGATTCATATTTAATGGGGATTATACCCAATGATGAGTCTGATGAGGGGTGAATACAGAGAAAGGATGATCCCCTTGAACCTGTATGCCATGCCATTGCTTATAAATTGAGCAACACATAATGATTTCCTTACTGCTTAGATGTATGTTGGTTGAAGGACAGATTACTGTCCAAATACATCTCCAATTCCCTGTCAGCTTGGTCCACTCTTTGGGGTCTGATATCAGTGAGGCAGTTCCCTAGGGTGGCTGACTTTCCAAAGAGTACTATTATCTATGTCATGGCAAAGAATTTTAAGCTGTGGCTTTGCCACCAGTCATTTGTCTGTGTTAGTCCTTCCTGTAGGATGACAGAGTCTTAGGGTGGATTCTGTGACTGTTTCTAGTTTACAGTCAACTACAAGCATGGTCAGATGGTAGTCTTGACATTGGCTTTAACTTCTGAGAAGTAAATGGCAAAAAAGATCAGCACAGAGCCATGAGGGACTGCACTAGTTACTAGCCCCTTTGTGGAGGTGGTCTCTCCTATCTTAAGCTTCTGGACCCTGTCTGAGAGCCTGCTGGCTACAGAGCATGTGACACTGGGGTTAATGCCTATTGTCTGAGTCTGCTTACAATGCAGGAGTGGGGTATTGTATCAAATGCCTTAGCCAAGTCTAGGTAGGCAGTATGCACCATTTTTCCCCATCCTTTGCCTTAGTATACTTTTGAAAGAAGTCCATTACGTTGAGTAGGCTTGACTTGCATTTGATGAAGCCAAACTGGTTAGATCTAGTGTCTGAATGTTTTTTATGTCACTCTTAATCAGATTTATGGTATTTTTTTTCCATGGATATGCATATGAGACTATTCAGACTCATGAGTCTGTAGTTCCTGTGGTCCATTGATGGACCCCCCCCCTTGGGCAGAGGAATGACAGTTGCAGTCCTCCATTCACATGGCAAAAAACATGTCTGAATGCTGTGGTTAAATAGCGACTCTAGAGGCCCAGAGAAGTCATTTCTTAGCCTATTTATAAGGCATCCTGGGACATTATCAGGGCCCATTGATGCAACTTTCTTAGTCTGAGAGAGTGCATTTAGGCTTGCCCCTTGTGATAATTGAAGGAGGAAAGTTATGTTTGATGATATTACTCGGGGAGTAGCCAGTTTGGGGGGGAGGGGGGGCTGGAGCTGAATTTGTCAGCCAGCAGATTTGCTATTGTCTATCTCAGTATAAGTGGCTCCATCAAAAATAAGTTCTGCGTACTGCTGTGTACTGTCTGAGGTTTTGCTTATAGCTAAAGAAAACCTTGCAGCTGTTCTTGACCTGGGTAGCCAACTTTGCCTCAAGATTGATTTGGTAGACCTAATTTCCCTCTTAGTTGTTTGTTTAGATTGATGAAAGAATTTTTGCACTTCCTAATCTTAGCGTTGACTTTCTTTCTTTTGTTGTGCAATCTGTTTATGTTTTGATTCTACCGGGGTGATTTGATTTTTGAGTTTGCTCTTTGCTTCTTACTGGTAGGCACAGCTGTCTCTGTTATCTATTAACATGATTATATAGGGTTTCTGTGTACAATTCTGCATTTGCATTTCTCTGAGTTTGGAGGGGCTTGAAATTTTGTAATTGCTTAATAATAGGTAGTTTGTCTTTGAGTAGTTAATAACTGTTGCAGGTTGTTGGGGTCATAGTATTGATTTTTGTTTTGAAGGTAACAGCTTTACAGTCTGACCTTACCAGAGAGTATACTACATGTAGAATTTGCAGTTTATGTAGGGGTATAAAAAGGAAAGATGACCTACATGAACCTAGATGCTACACTTTTGCTTATAAGTTGAGCAACATAAAATTATTTCCTTACTTCCTTAGACATATGTCGGTTGAAAGTTGAATGGTGACTGACTACAGTAGGCCTAAGTATGTGCTATGGGTTTAGTGGGTCATGGAGGATGATCTAGAGCTTGCAAGGGTGTAATATGATATGGGACTCTACTTATTGTAGTTTGGACATGGAGAAGCTCAAGTCTGATCCTGTTTGACCAAACTTGAGGTGTATTTGCTTTTGCTGTTGATCAATGTACATCCATCTTTAGTTTTTTCCTGCACAGTAGCTTGTCTAAATGTGTGGTAGACATTGTATACCTTCATTGCCAGAGTGCTCTCCAAGGTGTTAAACCATGTCCAGGTAACTGCACATATGCCTGCATTCTCTAAAATGAGGAGAGGTTGGATTAAGTGGAGTTTCTTGTTTAAGCACCTGCCATTGAGCAATGACACTTTAAGATTCCCTTGGATTCATTTTGCTAAGTTGGACAGTTTGGTAGCTTGGCATTTCCCAAAAATGCCCTATGGGGGGGGGGGGCAATGTTGTAGACAAATTTTGAAAGCCTGGCACGGATAGGTGCAGACCATGCTTGGAAAGCAACATGATCTGTTTACCACATCCTAGCATGCAGACAAATACTGTCCTACCTTTGAATGACATCAGAAGCTAATCCAACTTTTAAAGTCAATCATCTTCTGTTCATATAGTGGCATCATCCTTGGTGAAGGCAGAATGCTGCTCAGTGCTAGTCCCAATACCAGTCTGGGACACATAGTCTGAGAGCTCCATAATGTCGCTCATCATATAGTCCAGGGAGGTACATCGCAAATAATTTACACTTACATGGACCATGAATGAGTGATACTGGTACTTGTGGTTCAAAGATCTGAATGTGTGAGTGACTAGGCTGATCTTGGCCCCTGATAGGCAACTGACCGTGATTTACTCCTTGTTCAGCCTGGTGAGTGAGGCATGTGTATGTCTCAAAACTGAGCCTCCAATGAGTAGCGTATTGGGTAGTGTGTTGAATTGCCTAATGGGCATTGTAGTTGAGACAACGTACGGCGTAGCTGTATATGTAGTGTTGGGTGTTGTTTCATTACAGTGTTTATGGGTTTGCTGAAGATAACTAATGTGGGTCAAGTGTCTAGGAGGTCTTTGAAGTTTAGGAAGATTGTTTTTAGTTCATAGCATATGCTGTTCTATGTGTTTGGTGCATGCTGTGTGTGGTGTGTATAATGTGTATTATTAACAACTTATTTTGAGAGCTTGTATGTGAGAGCCTTGCCTCTTTTGACATTGTGCAGTTATCTATCTCTAAGTATTAGTTGGTTATCAGTGAACATGAGATGATTGTTACATTGTCTCAAGATGTCCATGTCTACCAAGCTGGCAGCAGAGAAATAGTGAAAGTGTATATCCATGATTTTAGGTCCTTCTATTTGAAGTACAAGTATATGGTACAAGTGGGGTTATTAGTGAATTAGCCTGGGTGATTTTGTGGCTGGAAACAAAAACTAGACTCTGTCGGTGTAGATTCATAAGTCAGTGCCCCTTAGTGCAAACTAGTTTCATCTATGCACAAATGAGTTACTTCGTACAGTTTCAGAGGTAATTTTGTAGGGAAACTCAGTTTCTAATGCTTGCATATATATAAGGTACTGCTGAACACCACTTTGTGAATTTATAGAGGTAAATAAAACTGAGTAAATAGCCCTCTGTCCAACAAAATAACCAAACATTAAGGTTTCCTGTGTATTTCCCAACTCGGACAGAACAGCCTATTGCCATTAAATGAGTAATCCCGAGTCCTCTTAATGTAAAACTACACAAAGTTAACTAAAAGCTAAAAGCTATCAGAAAGCAATTCAACCACTAGCTAAGTGAACACTTTTCAAGGTGATTTTCAAGCAGTAATCCAGCATCAAGGACCATGTAAAACAATGACACTTTACACAATTTAAATGCAGACAAATGCAATATACAGTTTGAAATTGAAACAGCAGTATACTTAACTAACTTAGAGACATGAACATTTTCAAGTAAAAGTATATATCTTGGACTGCATTGCCCATGATGAAGCAAAAAGCAGTATTAGTACACAGGAAGGACATTAGGCATTGCTGGGCTCTTTGGGACTAAGAAAAGAGCCTTGCAAATGTGAAAAACTTATAGAGGCAATGAAAACTGAGAAAACTGACTAAGCAGCCCTCTGCCCGATAAACAACTTCACTTTAAGTCTTCCTGTGTATTACCCAACTTGGACAGACCATGCTAACCCCTGCTGTGACTAGATGAGAAATCTCAAGTCTTCTTAAATTAAAAATGGATAAAGGTGGTCTAAGGAGAAAAGCTAACAGAAACCAATTCAACAACTTGCTAAGTCAACACTTTTAAAGTGATTTTCAAACTTTTAATCCAGCAGCAAGGATACTGGAAAACCAAAAAAAAAAATAAAATAAATAAAATAAAAATAAAAATAAAAAAAAAAACAACTCTTTATCTGTTTAAATGCAGATAAATGCAATAAATTATTCAATAAATCAACAGCAGTATACTTAAATAACGAAAGTATTTAATTTGGACTGGGTAGCACGGGATGCAGGAAAAACACTCTTAGTACATAGAAAAGGATGTTAGGCATTGCTGGGCTCTGTGGGAATGTGGCAAGAGCCATACAAATATGTCAGATTTATAGAGGCAATTAAAGATGATGAAATATCTCTCTGGCTAATAAAACTCAGACCAAGCTACCACCTGCTGCCATTAATGAATAAACCAAATCTTCTTAATTTAAAAACCCACAAAGGTTAGCTAAACTGAGTACAAAGCTAGCTACACACATAAACTAACAGAAGTGACACTAAATCTGTTCCTAATCTGATCTATCTTACTATCTTAGGATGTAGGACAGGACTTGATGAGGATATGCAAAAAATATGTTACAATGAACAATAGCCTTTTATTTATTAATAGTTCAAGGCTATGAGTAGGTAATATGTTGACACATATCTTTGCTTATATAAATGCTTGAAAATAACCTTTCAATTTGCTAGTTATTGCAATAGTTACTCATTTGTCTTAAACTTGAATGTTTTGCACTTTTGTTTAGAATAAAAAATGAGGTTTAAGTCTGACCACTGACCTAGTGGATAATTGCATTCCTTTTGTGTCATTCCAAGAACAAAGAACACAATGCTTTCCATCTTGAATTGATAAAAATAACAGCATTATAACATTGCCAAGCATAAACAATTATTTTTCAGTTGATTAGCTCACAGAAAACATTACCAAAATGGTTTGATAACTAATAGTGCTGTGATGGTGAGTTATGGGAAGAAAGCTCAGAAGCAAGTGAGGTCAATTCATTGAGTAGATCTGGATATTAGAAAAGGAGGCTGAGATTAACAATCAAGTACTACTCCATTAAATGTTGTCCTCTTTGGGTGATGACTTTCCACTGCACGAAAGGCAAGAAGTAGTAAATCACAGTTTTTCACTCTGTGATCTAGTAAGATGAGAATATTGTAGGCATTGCAGTAAATACATTTATTCACAATTGTAGTAGGACTATCCACAGAGATGGAATATGATGGTTAACTCATAACATATAGTAGAGGAGGCAATGACTTCTTTAAAATATGATTGTTATATTTTGTATTGTGTTCCACAACAGTGCATCTTGTTTCATGCATACAAAAAGAAAGCCACTCTACACATTCAAAACTTCTTAGAACTGTAGTGAAGAAAATATGACTTGTAAAATTACCGAGTGAAAGTCACACACGTCTTTAATGCCTGCAGACTTTTAATTAATAAGGTGCTAAATTCCTGGGAGCAGGCAGCCTGTGCATGAATTGTGTGTATCTCTAAATCAGAGTTATATTTAAATGTGATTAAAAATCTTAAAATCCTTTAACTTCAGCAAGTAAAAAAACTTTGTGCATTATTTGTTAAAGATAATTTTCTAAATTTTCTTCCTAACCATTTCACTGAGAACCACACATTGAAATTTGCAACTATACTATCTAGTAACAATAGTTCAGTTTGTGGTCTGCTTTTCAAGAGCTGCAGGGTTGAATGAAACAAGGCAGTTCACACAATTAGTGCTACAAGCATGAAGTAAAAAAAACAGCACAACTGCCACTGTATGTATGAACGAGATAATGGCATTCATTAGTTATTACTTTCTGGTCTTACTTCTTGGTTTGCCAGTTCAACTAATGAACAGCCATTGCAGAAGCTCATTAGCAATTTGAGCATTATGATGTTATTCAATAGGGAGAATTACTTTCACAGAAAATTGCAAGTCTATCTACATGACATATTTATTAAAAGGTGATTGACCATTTTATTTACCTAAAACAGCCCTGGTCATATGATCAGGTCTCCATTTTGCTATCTTTGTAATTCTGAAGTTTCTAACCCACTTGCTTGAGAGCCATTCCCTTTGTCCTTTTAGTTGTGTTCATCCTCTGGTTAACATGCAACAAGGATTTTTCTGAAGCAGGTACCATTAATCCAATGATAACCTTTTTCTGTTAACTAAGAAGAGCACCATAATGTGTTTCTTCAGTTTAAATTAACCACCCCAATTAACACTGCCCTCTCCATAGTCTCAGGATTTTACTGGTACATGTATTCTTAGTTGAAAAGACACACTTGTTCCATCAATTAAAGGACAGCATACAGTGTATGTAGATACTTAGAAAAAAAGTCATTAGACAAGCCAACTTCATTACCTGTGTTAAATAGGACATTAAGATAGTAATTAGCCTTACAACTTTTCAATGTTAATCAGGTATCCTGTATACCTCTAATCACATACTCTATAAGAGAATGTAGCCTAGCCCCAAAACTCCCCTTACTTTTCTTTGCATTTGTCTCTCTGCCTGTCACCACTGCTACTACTGCTGCCCCTATACTTCACATTGCAACCTACATATTGGCGTTTTCTTTACTCCTGTGCTTTATATTGTTCTGTCAGTCAGATTTCCAACTTGTGCTTGATAATACAACTTACAGAACAAAAAAGATACATTTTCTCTAACCAGACTTTGTTTAAGGCTTCCAGCATACATGCTAAATAAGTGTAGTTCTATTTTTCTTAATTAAATTTGCAGTTACCCAGCAGACAAAGTAAATTTGTTATCCTACTGATTGTTTTTATAGGACATCTTACTCATTCCATGGTGTGTCTAAGATCCATATTCCCTTTGACTATGTATTCCTTCCATCACTAGATCTTAGCAATTCTCTGTCCTTTCCCCTATACCAGAATTTCCTGCTTTCCTCTGTGCCCTGGTAGTACTATTTTCAAACATTTCTCCTTGTACTTTTAGTTGCATCTGTCCTCTTGTTAGTGTGCTAAAATTTAACACTGATTTTTAAATACATTTATTCTTCTCTTGTTACCTATAACTTCTCTATATTATAGAATATTGTTTTTACGTTATAGAATGTTTTTGAATGTTTAGGAACTGTTTTTGATTGATAGATGCTGTTAGCAATATAATTGCATCCCACTCTATCCTGCTTCACAAACATGTCCTGTATGTGCTGCATTCTTATAGCACTTATACTATATAATACAGCTATGACTACTGCTAAGTACAAAGCTCTCATAGTCTTGTAAATGTATATTGGCAACTCCTTCTTATGCTAAATCCTGTTTTTCACCCATTTCAAGCTGTTACACCTTGTTCAAGTTTGTTAATAGAGCATATTATAGCTAGTATTGTAATTGCATGCACATGACCTGAAACTTTGGCCTTACACTGATAATCTCAGGGAATGTAATATTGCTTAAAAGCTTCCAAACTCTTTTACAGTGATTATTTTATTTTTCACATTTGCTAACTGGGTTGGTCCAGCTGAGTTACAAAAAAAAAAAAAAAAAAAAAAAAATTTTCAATGGAGACCTGAGAAGAAAAGCTCCAATAACTTCCACAGCAATAAAAAGTAAAATGAAACATTATAGATAAGATAAAACAGAGTAAAAACTTAAATACAGAAGCAATTATAGTTGTCACATAATAAAGTGTGAGTACTAAAAATATAAACATGCAAACAGTTTTGTCACAATGCTGAAAAGCTAGCATGTCCTAATATTTGCAATAATTAGAAGTAATGCCAAGACACTTCCTAAGTAGAGGTTGTAGAATGTGAATAGACAGAGATATACAGGAGGTTAAGTGGGGTGATTGCAATGACAGATCTTGAAGTTAAGCAGGTGATCTTTTAGTATCTTTTTAAAGTTGTTGGCATGAGTTGTACTTCTGATATGTAATGGGAGTTTGTTCCAGATATGAGAGACAGAGTATTTCTAAAGGTTTTTGCCTATATTTTTACAGGGTTTATAGTTAAGTAGCAAGACTTTGTTGGAACTATGAAGAGGATGATTGGGGGTGTAATAGGACAGAAGTTTGGAAAGTGATGGGCAGGAAGCTAGGTTACTGAGAATGGAGTGAGCAGTTTGGAATTGAATGAAAGTAAGTTGATGTGGGAGTTCAAGCCAGTGAAGTTTCTGTAGGGCCAGGCAGTGGTGAGACGAGTAGGGATGATTCACAGTAAATCTAGCAACTTTATTGCATGTTGATTCGAGTTTAGGAATAAGGGAAGATTGTAGGTTAGTCAGGATAGGGAAGGCATAGAGTAGGGTGGGCAGTATGAAAGTTCAACCAAGGGCATGTTTGGATTCTGCACTAAAGTATTTTTATTTCTATAAAGAAGGCCTAATTTTGGTGGGTTTTTTTGATGCTTTGTTGAACATATAGGTCAAATTTTAGTTGGTCATCAATAACGGTGCCGAGGAGTTTAGTTTGTGTTTCAACTTTTATAATAGTATTGTTGGGAGAAGAGACTGAAAAAGTAGATTTACAGTGGGAGAGGGAGTTAGGCAGAAAAAAGGAGGAGCTTTGTTTTATTAGGATTGAGGATGAGATGATTGTCATTGATCCATCTTTCTACAGAAGAAAAGGAGTTTTGTGTAGTAGTTAACAGGTCTGTCAAGTGTTCAGAGACAGATATCAATGTGGAGTCATCTGCATATTGGACGATAGAGGAGTGACTGCAAGAAGTATGGAGGTTATTGGTAAAGATGTTGAACAGTAGAGGGCCAAGGATGGAACCTTTGGGTACCCCAGTTTGGATAGAGAGGAAAGCGGAGCAAGAGTTAAACCGTCTAACTGGTTGTTGTCTGTTAGAGAGGTAGCTGAAGAACCAGTTGAGGGCAGTGGGAGGGATGACGGAGGTTGAGATGGGATAGTCTGGAGAGGAGTAGAGAGTGAGAAGCATTGTTGAAGGCTTTAGATAGATCAAGGAACAGTCAACATACACATTTTTTCTAGTCTCTGCCCATAGCAACAGTTTCAGAGAAGGAAATAAGGGCAGTGGAGCTGCTGTGTTTAGGGCAAAACCCATGTTGTGTAGGAGTGAGGAGATTTTCTTGGATAAGATATGTAATTAGTTGAGAGCGGATACATTTTTCAAGGATTTTAGACAGAGGCGAGAGGATAGTAATGGGTCTGAAGTTGCTAGGTGCAGTTGAATTACCACCCTTGTGTAGAGGTATAGTGTAGAAAGATTTCCAGAGGTCAGGAAATATGGATTCTTGAATGGATCTATTAATTAAAATAGAGACAGGAAAAGCGATAGAGTCAGCAGCTATTTTAAGGTACTGAGGAGGAAGGTTGTCAGTAGAGGGAGAGCAGGGTTTACGTTTCAGGAGTAGTTTTCTGATGTAGGAAATAGAGACAGGTTTGAATGAGAAACTGTTGGCATTGGAAGTCTGAATGAGAGGGGTAGAGTGATTTGTGTTACAGGCATCTGTAATAAAAGAGGAGTTATTAGGAATGAGCTTGGCAGTAGTATGTATGAAGTATTTGTTAAGAAGTGTTGCAGTCTTTGTTAGGGTGTTGTTATGGAAGGGGTTGGGGGTAGTGGGGTGCCAGGATGTAAAATTTTGTTAATAGCACTCCAAAATCTTTTAGGGTTGGTGTAGTGGTTAGTTTGAGTTTGGATGTAGTATTTATTCTTAGAGAGAAAGAAAGAAAGATTTTTTAACAGTCATCATCTGCTTCAGCAAAAGTCTTAAGTCTATATTGCTAATGCCAGTGCATAGTTGGACTGCATTTTCTGTTTAAGTGGTCTAACTATTAGTCTTAAACCCTAGTTTAATTCTTATGCAAAACTTCAGGCTAGTTCAGGATTAATCATTGCATTAAGGCAGTACCAAGCAAACCAACTCAGAGCTATAGGTCTAAGAGATTGAAAGCTGCTGTTTACTGTCATTTGTTGATGTGTTCAAAAGTTTTACTGAAGATTTGCAATAAAATTACAAGAATACAATGTAATTGTGTTAATAGTAGATTAAAGATAAGCAAAGTTCAAAATATTTTGATTATTCAAATTACAATATTTATATCATATTTATATCATGCCTGAGGTACTAGATGTACTTATTTAAGTAAATAAGTCAGTCAACAAAACAGTAATCTAGTTCAATATCAAAATAAATTAATTATGAGAGGTTATATATAAAAAAATTAATATCAATAAGTGGTGTTTTTCTGGTAAGATTCAATAAGAGATATGGTAACACTATTAACCAGAGAACCTGATGGATATCTCAGGATATATCCTGCTTTTCTTTACACTGATTTTATTGATAGCTGATTCTTGAAGAGATTCTTCAATCTGTCTTGGGACATATTTGTTTTCCATTTTCTTGTTATATCCTTTATTGCTACCACTAGGATCATCCATGTTATATACAAATTGTCTTTATTCATTTAATAATTCTCTAATATATTGAATAGCACTAACGTTTTAGCTAAAGTAAAGGAATTAGTCCAAAGAGCTTTGAGAATATCTAATAATCTGGTTCAATCTCCAGCAGTCACTATACTTATGTTTCTTGAATTTTGCAATTTTATGGGGTATTAAAAAAAGGCTCTATTTAGAAATTTTCATGTGAAATTATGGTAGTAGTGAGAACAGGAAGGCTTTTTTTAAAGATTTTAATAACCAAATTGAGTTCTCTTCAGTAAATGCAATATTATATTGTGTGTAATATAATCTAAAAATTTATCATTTAAGGTATAATTTACAATAATAATTTTATACTGATTGAAAATTATATTTCACATTTCATGTTTATTGTATATTATGTCATATAGTGCTTGGATTATGATTTTTTTTTAATTTTGTGAACATGGCAAAGAAATAACATTGCTTTGCACAAATATTCTAATATTTTGAAGTAAATCCATTCTTGTGAATCAAAACTATATTCAGTAGTTAATGACTGTAGTGTTTTAATTTTAGTGCCATCAAGAAATTGGTACCAGCATAAGAATCTTTTATTTCCTCAGATTTTAATTTCATATTTTGTAGTTTCCTCAAAAATGTTCTTGTTACTTTAAAGGCATTACATGTTTCAAACCAAAGTTCCAGGTCCATGTTATTTAACATTGTTCAGTTAAAGGTTTTTAAGGTAAAATTTATATAATTGGGTTATGATGGGGGTCATATATTAAACTGAATGTACTCACATAAGTATATCCAAAAGGGGCTATTTATATTATCACTACAAGTAAAATACATTTTCATTTTGATGTTATTAAATAATGAATAATGCACTGTTTTCCAGCTTAAATTATATATGAAATCTAACCAATTAATTATGATTCATATGTTTGGAAAATTTAAACCTCATAAAGACCATTGTCTGAAATGGTGGTTAAGAGCTATTCTAGTTTTATTTGGAAACCAAATAAAGTTTAACAATACTTTATTGATTTTTTCAAATGTGTTTTGTTTGGAAGCAGTGCTACAACTTGTGTTATATATAAAATTTTGGGAAAGTACCATTTTTAATTAGTTGCAGTCTATCTTCAAAGGGAACTTTATTTTATTCCAAGAATGCATTAGATTACATACATTTCAGTACATTTTCCATAATATGAATTTTTAGTTTCTTCTAAAGTTTTTAATATAGAAAAACTTAGATATGTTAAGGCTGAGTATTCTTTACCAGTGATGCTATTTTGACTTATTTGTAATTTTTTCTTTTTGTTTATAAATAGAAATTCTGATTTAGTTTTGTAGGCATGAGTTTCTTTGATATTGTATGATAATATTGTCTAATTCATCTAATGATTCTTTAGAGATTTTGAAGTGTTAACAATTATATCGTCTGCAAATAACATAATTTTTGAGTTGTATTCTTTATTAATTTCTGTGCCTTTTATCTTGAAATTGGTCCTGATTAAGATTGCTAATATTTCAATGGCTAGTGCAAATAAAATAGGTGATAATGGATGTCCCTGTTTTATACCTCTAGTTAAGGAGATATATTGTGATGATAATGGACCTAACCGTATATAAGCTTTATTATTTTTGGTTTACCTTCATATGCTCATTTTGCACATGGGCGAACAGCAAATGTTCGAAAGGATGTTTGCAAAGTTTGCAAATGTCGAACGCAAAAAGATTCAAATGTGCAATGAGTGAATGCACAGTGACATTTGTTCATTGCAGATTCGGCATTTTGGGGTGGATTGCACTAGAGTAATGATCAGAAAATGGTCCCTTTCCCCACTGTAGTGTGATCTTGGAGTTAGAATATTAAAGTAGGGGGATGTGGGGGTGCAGCCCCCCACATGTGGAGTGCAGGGGGGCTTGCCCCCTGCTTTACTTCATTACATTTTTTCTGATATTTATGTTCGAAAATCAGTGAATCTGCATTTTGATTTGCTGATTTTCGAACACTGGAAGCTATCATGGTTTTGTTTTTCGAAGTTACGATTCGCTCATATGAGCAATTGCATGAGTGTGTTTTGCTGTTGTAAAGGTAAACAATTATTTTTATATATGCTGATTACCAGGGAGGTATACTGTGATGTAAAGTCAAACAAGTCAGGAGTTTTCAATGAGCAATTCCAATTTAAAGAATCAAAGGCTTTTACAGTCTCTAAACTAATGTGAAGGGTTACATGCTTCTTATTGTTCATAAAATCTATAAGAGCTATTATCCATTTAATGATATCAAATGTTTGTCATTTAAATATAAAGCCCATGTATTAATTATTTGGGGCTATTTGTCTAATAGGACATACATAAATATCTTATAATGGGTATTTAAAACTAAGATGGATCTATATAACACCTTTCTCAATGTACTAAATAACCTCACACCCACAAGAAAAATAAGACTAAAACCTAAGCACATACCCTGGATAACTAGAGACACCAACTCTCTACACAGACAAATAGACAAAGCTTGGTTAGCATATCAATGATCCAAGGATGAAACAGACCTCAGCACATACAGACAACTCTGGAATCTAGCTAAGAAACACATAATAACAGACAAACAAACACTTCAACACATGCCAACAGTCCCATCAAAACAACCCCAGGAATTCTGGCAAAACATCAACAAACTTCTCAACCCGGGCTATGTCCCAACTCCTCCACCTGTGGCCCCAAACACAGCAGACCCCAGAGCCATACAATTCAGCACTCACTTCATTAATACAATCACATCTCTCCTAGGTAATCAATCAGCACAACCTCTATACATACCCACTCCATCTTCATCTTTCCCCCACCCATTTACATTTACCCTTGTCCAAACTAGCTTCATTAAAACACTCCTTTCCAAACTCAAACCTTGCTGTCTAGCAGCTGACCTACTACCCACCAAATTCCTCAAAATAGCTGCCCCCTCTATTGCCTATTCCATATCACTTCTGATCAGCCATTCAATCACAGAGCAACACATCCTCTGTCTATGGAAAATATCTCACATTATTCCCTTTCACAAAGGTGATACCTCTAAAGAACTAAATACCATCCCATAGCCATCATCTCCCCCCTAGTTAAAATATTGGGAAAATGTATTCAAAACCAACGCCTTAACCATTTCCTCCATAATAAACTCATCTCACCCACTCAGCATGGCTTCAGGCCTAAACAGAGCACCACCACAGCCTTTATATCTTTTTTACAAACACCATCCAAAATCTCATAAATAATGGCCAAATGGTGTCATCCATTTCCCTTGATATGTCAAAAGCCTCTGACACTGTTTCCCCACAAATTCCTACTCAACAAACTGTCCTGCTATGGCCTTAGCACATCTGCTCTGTGCTGTTTCCATAGCTATCTCTTTAACCATCAGCAAGCCACTAAATGGGACAACACCCTTTCTCCCCTTCTCTCCATCTCTAGTGGTGTACCCCAAGGTTCCATTCTTGGCCTCTTGTCTTTACAATTTTTACAGACAACCTCAGCTCTGCAACCCAACTAACTTCCATAGTCCAGTACACAGGTGATTCCACACTTATTTGCTCAGCCCCCACTCCCCATGAACTACAAACAAAAATGCATACTTCTTTCCAAGATATAGAAAAATACTTCACTGATCATGAACACATACTAAACCCCCAACAAAACCAAATTAATAGTTTTCAGATATAACAAATGAAAAACATGCCAGCCTTATCTAACTATACTCTCCTCAAACAGCACGAAGATAGTATCCACAAGCCAAACCAAACTTCTAGGCATCAAAATAGATGATAACCTAAAATTGAATAACCACATCGCCCTCACCATCAAAAAGGTCCACATCAAACTAGCTACCCTCTATAGAGCTAAACCTTACCTCACTGAAAAAGCCCATCTGGTCACTGCCTGCCCTCAACTACTTTCCACCCTCCTCTATGGATCCCAAATATTTATAAACCTATGCAAATCAGACCTGAATGCTACAACAAAATCGCCAATTTGCCACAGGCCACCCATACAGAACCCACAACTACTCAGCTCTCTCCCAACTCAGCTGGCTGGAACTCC
The DNA here is from genome assembly GCF_019279795.1 of Protopterus annectens. Classification (NCBI taxonomy): domain Eukaryota; kingdom Metazoa; phylum Chordata; order Ceratodontiformes; family Protopteridae; genus Protopterus; species Protopterus annectens. Next base: position 472,499,798 of record NC_056751.1, read on the forward strand.
CTAACTTTTATTATTTATGTATTTATTATTTATTTATTTATTTATTTAGCTATTTATTTTTATTTTACATTTGTGGACCAGGAGTGTCCAGCTGAGCCAAAGCCCCTTTTCAGTGGAGGCCCAGGGAGGAAAGCTCCATCAATACATTCAAATTAACAAAAAGTAGAACACAATGACAATTTAGATTCTTATAGTAATAACATAACATGTATAAGTCTAAAGAAAAAGACAAAAGTTGCTTACTATTATTTTATATTGATTAGACAGTAGCAGTAATTCTTGCAGTGTTTATAGTTATGTAAAGGGAAGGAAGGTTAAGGGGTGGTGGAGAGATAAAGAAAAGAGTAGAATGAGAGTGGGAGAGAGGGAGAGAGGGAGGTTTATGGGGTAAGGAAGAGAGAAAACTGATTTAATTATGACTGTATAAGATGGCTGAGGTCAGGGAGGGTGAGGGCAGTGGCAGAACCAATGACTTTTAAAGCATTCATTGGTGGCATATTTGAATTGTTTGGGGTATGTAAGGGTCCTGATTTCATGGGGAAGTTTATTCCAAGCAATGGAGGGATGGTAGCTATATGTATTACACCCAGTATTTGACTTAGGTTTGTAGACTTTTAATAGGTCTTGGGATGAGCTCTGGGGGTTCCTAGTTGGGGTATAGTGGGAGATGAGGGATGATAGCATTGGACAAAAGGCAGACTGATAGAGAATGGAGTGTATGATTTGGAGCTGAGATTGGACCAGTAGGCGAGGTAATTTTATCCAGTTTAGGAATTTAAGGGAGACAGTGGTGGGATTTATAGGTTTGTTGCATTGCAACTCTTGCTATCTTGTGATAGGTTGACTGAAGTTTGGTAAGTACTGTGGAGTTGAAATTTGTAAGAATTTGGGAACAGTATCTTAGGCAAGGTAGAAGGTAAGCATGTGTAAGAGTAATCCTGGCTTCGGTGGTAAGGAAGTTTTTATTTCTATGTAGGAGTCTCAGTTTCTGATGGCTTTTTCTGATGCAATTATTTATGTGTAGATCAAATTTTAGTTGATCACCAATGGTAACTCCAAGTAGTTTTGTGCTAGATTTGACTGTTATAGGAGTATTTTTTAAGTCTAGGAATATTGGTTAACTCTAAATCAACTGTCCATAGCCCCAAAAATAGTGCACTAACCAAATGAATGCCCCACACTAACTAACCTAATCCAACCTAACATAAATCAAAGATTACTCAGGTCCTTTAACACACTTATGTTAAAGGTTACCCAACCTTATAACTCACCAGGCACCTCCCTCTACTCTTACAAAATAGCCAAGCTCTGGAATAATCTTCCCCAACCCATAGTGATAAACCCCAACCATCATGAGTTCAAACACCTCTTAAAACTACATATAGCAAACCACTGGCTCTGCTCCTGTCATACTTCTGGTTAAAGCCTACCCACTCCCTCGCTATATCTTCCATCAAATCTATCACCCTATCCATATCTTACAACCGCTAAACTACTGCTGATCTTCTCATGACTATAATTCGACCCCACAGTTCAGTTCTCTTATTTCTAGCTAAAGTGTTTTCTAATGTATGGTCAAGCACATTGTTCCGAAACTGTTTCTCACATGTGTATCATAAATAATTGTGTGCATTTGAATATATAAACTGTTGTTATCAATCAATATTAATATTGTTATTTTGTTTAGTAATTGTTAGAATGCCTATTCTGAATGTCACAAGCTTTATTGTTATTTTTGTTTAGTAATTGTTAGAATTCTATTCTGTATGTCAGGAGCTTTTTTCCCCAGGTCTCTGCTGGAAATGGGCCTCTGGCCAGTAGGAAATTACCTGGTAAACAAATGTAATAAATAAATATGAAGAACATAATCATGGAGTTTATTTTCTTTGAGCATTGGAGTGATTGAAAAATATTTCCATGAGGAAGTAATTATTTCATTTAATTGAATATCTGTGAGAGTTTTATGTAATAAAACAGTGATTTTTTTGAGGAAATACTTTATACAATTCAGAGATTATTCCATCTATTCCTTGATCTTTGTTGGGTTTAAGTTCTCATATTTTAATTAATACTTCCTGAAGAATAATTTTCTTAAGTAATTTCTATTTGAATTTAGGTGTAAGCTTGTTCTGAAGTGATTGCTCTACATGTGATGTTATATCCATGTCATTTTGTTTTGTTTTGTTTTTTGATTTATAGATTTATATCAGTGTCTAAATTATTCTAGTATTCTCCTGTATCTGATGTTCATTTATTACCTTTGTTACTCTTTATTCCTGATATGTGATTAGTTCTTGATTGCATTTTTATTCCTTTTGATATGTTATACATTGTTTTATGTGATAGACATTCAGGGTATTTTTTATTTAAATCTTCTATTTCATCTTTTATAGATTTTCTGTTGTTATTATATCTAGCTTTAGCTTCTTGAAGTTTGTGTGGAGTTTTTAAAAGCTCTCTGTCCCATTTGTTTAATTTGCCTTTATACCAAGCTATGGGTATACCATAACTGTAGGCTTTAAAGAACTCTCATATCACAATCTTGTTAATTTAATCTGAATTCTTAATTCGTATAAATAATTTAATTTCTAAAAGTAGTCAGGTTTTAAGATCTTTTAATTTAGTAATATAGGCAGGAATTTTAGTCATAGATGATAGTTTTTTAAAGACTCCTTCAGATTTCACAATAAGAACATTGCGGTCAGATAAAGCACATGGAGTTATATTGAAATGTAATATTTGTAAGACAATCCCCCGGATTCACTAAACTTCCATGCAGGACTAGGTTAGTCCTGCATGGAAGCGACCATTTAGGAGCAGCAGGACAGCGAGCCATACATATTAATGAAGGTGTGCTGCCTGAGCTCCTAAATGGACACAGAGTGTGTATGAGTGCAGAGGGCATGTCTGAGAGCAGAGCTCTCAGAAAACACACTCCCCTGCAATCAAGAACAGCAGTTTAGCAATAAGAATGAGTGAAACCGCTCATAGGTAGTTGCATACCCCCAGCAACTTTCCCCCAAGTGTATAAGAGCAATAGTTAAAATATAATAATATAAACACGTTAATTTTTTTTATCAAACAGATAAAATTTAACCATATGTGTGCAGGTTTGCCCATTGCTTAGCTATATATACTGCAACTTAAATGGCACAAGAGGATAAATATCAAGATATATGCAAATGAAGCAGTACTGCAATAGTGTAGTGGTCAGTGCATTTGGCTTACAAATGATCATTCCTGGTTCGAGTCTCACTTCAGTACGTTCCATTTTTCATGTCAAATCACTTTATGAACAATATTTTTTGTTGCATAACCTACTAAATAACATATATTTGTGAATTGGAGTACTGCATTAAATGCAGATGTGAGGTGTCATTGTCATAATGTTGTAAAATCCACAGATAAACACAAGTGCCCCATACAGTATATGCACACATGAATCAGGGATACAAATTGAAGGTATAATGTGTTATAAATGATAAATCCATAGAGTGTCCAAATCCACCACCTTTCCAAGAACCATTTTAAATTTCTGTCAAAATTACTGCGGGGGTAACGGGAGTAAGCACTATTAAGCAGTAGTAACCAGGAGTAAGCATATTTAAGCTGTAGTAAGCAGGTTTAAGCCCATTTACGTGGGGGTAAGCAATGCACACACAGGTTAAGCAATATTGAAGCTAACTCTCTGTAAGCATATTTAACCAGACGTTAGCATTGCTTACCTTCGCGCAAACCCATGCAAACCCACTTACAATTGCTTAAAAGTGCCTTAATCACTCTGTATGCAACAGCCACTGCTCTGGCCAGAAACAAAATAAGCAGCCCTTGCAGGGTTGAACCCATGACCCTGTATACTATAGTCACAGTAGTTAACCAGTAAGCCATCACAGCAATACATAAGACTGAGGTATCACCAAACAAATCCTCACTATAGGAATATTACATTTAACATGAGAAAGGAATGTATATATAGTTTTATGTTGTATAACCTACTACATAACATAAATATGTGAACTGGGAATACTGCATTAAGTCCAGATGTGAGGTGTCATTGTGATAAAGTGTTGAAATCCCCTAATAAACACAAGGGCCCAATACATCAACACATACTAAACCCCAACAAAACCATATTAATAGTTTTCAGATATAACAAATGAAAAACATGCCAGCCTTATCTAACTATACTCATGAATCATGGATACCAACACATATATAACATGTAATGAATAATAAATCAATGCTAAACAGCAAATAGTATACAAATTAAAATGTAAGCAATGCTAAGCTTTGCACAGCCCTGCTTACTAGGTGTAAGCAATGTGTAGGCCAGCTAAATCAGTTTTTCCATTGGTATACCCCTTTAAGCAATGCCAACCTTAGTTAAGCAGGTTTGTCCATAGCTTAGCATTTTCAAAACTGTCCAATCATGACAAAGTGTGGGAAATTGGCTCTATTTAAACCCAACAGATGGGAATACATCTCATAACTGGTTGCAGTTTCCTCCTTTAGGCACTATGACTGGAATGGGAGAGGGAGTGTGCTTTTGGGCACAGCGCTGGGGCATCCAGGAGTCAAAGTCATGGCAGGACTCCTTGTTAAAGAGCATGACCAGAGACTGCTGCAAGGCCAGTACCAGGGTTCCCAATATAAAGCGGAAGCCTGGGACCGTCTCACCCGTGATCTCAACAGTGCCACTGGCATACATCAAACTGGTGAGCAGGTCAGGCATCACTATGCTGACCTGAAGTGGAGAAAGAGGGATCTCTTGGATCAGTGGATCCAACAGGCTTAGGAGGATGGGGGATGGCCCAGCCGTTTGTAAGTATCAGTTCAGTACCTGTTTTAAAATTGCCAGGCCATGTATATTATGGATTGGTATGGCAAAATATTCCTCTTTTGTCTTTGACAGTGGCAGATGAGCGGGCTGCATACCAGGAAGCCCATGCCTGTAGATTCCAGCGGTTGTGTCGCGAAGCAGGTTAGTAATACTCTTGCATGTACTGTCATAAGAAATAAATCTAAAAGTAGTGGTAAGTTAATTGCCACTATAAAACCTGTATTGTTTAAGGGATGTACTGAACACACTAGAGAATATGGCAGGAAGAGTGTCATGTAGGTTTTATATAAATAAAAGGTTAACAGCCTGACAATAAAGGTCTAACTGCTGGACTGCATGTGTTTACTCTGGTATCATATGGTAATGTAGAGTTGCAACCTCTTAATAGTACTGTTGTATTAAGCACTGTTACCCACACTGTGCTACATAAATAAAATGTGTAGGAATGTCTGTATATGACTGTTGTAATCACAAGAGGTCATATTGTACAACTGAGAAAGACTTAGACAGAAAACAGTGAAAAAATAGACAATGTAACCCAAATAGCACATTCAACTGAGACATGAACTGTTGTATTTTTAGCACACACAGCCATGGTTCGAATCCTGGGAGTGGTAGTAAGCTGTATTCAGAATCAGATCCCACAACTGTACAGATATGTCCAGAATGTCCAGTTAATTGGCCCATATCTTCTGCCTGTCACTCTGTCCCCCTGGCAAATCAGTGGGATGATCCCAGACATTTAGGCAGCAACTAATGACATACAAGTGATTGTCAGACATCTATAAGAACAAACCTGTCACTCTAGCAACTCCCCAAAATGTATGAGAGTAATAAGCTAAGTATGTCCCATCTCCACCCCCATGTTGTGAAGCTGTGACCAGAGTGTGTGCAGTAACAGAGTGAGAAGTATGTGCATAATACAATGTGGAAACTCGTAATATGTGTGGCAACATTCAGGTAGTGCTAACAAACATTGCTCCCACAGGTCTGTCAGATACGAAAACTGTGCCTAGAAATAAACAATTGCAATCCTGGACTGGTACTGTTTACTCTGGTATTATATGGCGCTGTTAGTGTTGCAGTTGCTCTGAATAATAAGGTATTACTCATCACTGTCCTCCACACTGTGCTACATAATAAAACTGTCTAGGAAATCCTGTATAAGTGTGTTGTAATTACAAGGTCAGATTGTAAAACGATGGGAGATTTATAGACAGAAATCAGAGAAGAGACACACAGCAATATCTATATAGCACACTCAACTGTGATGGACACTGTTTTATTTTTGGCAGACACAGCCATGGTTCGAATCCTGGGAGTGGTAGTAAGCTCTATGCAGAATCATACCCCACAAGTATACAGAATTGTCCAGTATGTCCAGTTAATCGGCCCATATCTGCTGGCTGTTGCCCTGTCCCCCTGGCATATCAGCATGCTAATCTCTGACGTGTAGGCAGCATTTAATGTCATATAACTGACTGTCAGGTCTGTACATATTCAGAAAATGCCAATGAGAACAAACCTGTCATTGTACCACTCACCAAAGGTTTATGAGGGCAATAGTCAAAATATGTCCCGGTTTCACTTGCATGTGGTAAAGACGTGCCCAGAGTGTGTGCAATAAGGGATGGACAGGTGTGTGCATAATACTGGAACAACAGGAACCAAACAGCAAACAGCAAAAAACAACGAAAAGCCACTTCCACCAGAGGATTTATTGCACACTGGAAAAAAACTTTCTCTGATGTCTCGGCCAAAGCCTTCAAGGAGGTGTGTGCATAATAACCTGGAATCTGAGAATATGTATAGAAACAGTCAGGTAGTGTTAACACACAATACCTCCACATGTATACCAGGTAAGAGGTGTATAACCATCTAAAACTCAGTTCATGTATATAGTTTTCTACATCCATACCACTGTCCAAACTAAGGCCATAGGGTAGTGTACTAATACCTGTAAGGTACAGATCACAGCACTGACTAGGAAAGTAATAAGAACTACAGGAATATACTAGTTGTTAACTGACATATTTCTCCCCCCACACCATATCTGCAACAATAAACTAAATTCACAACTCAGTTGGTATGTGCTCCATTGAATCTACTGTTGGGACATATGTCCTATTGTTTGATAAATATTTAAATTTGTTTCTATGCATGTGCCATGCTGAAATACTCCCACATTGGTGGCATGCTGCCATCAATGTACCTTGCATGCTGTTGTAATTGCCACTGTGGTTCCATATATGCATGTGTTCTGTTTGATATGCAACTGTTCCATATTTGGTGTTTTGGGTTAATGGGAACATCTATGCATGCTGTTATACCTAATCCTGCAAATTATTGACTATTACTAACCCACATATGTTGTAAAATTGAAACACCGTAGCACGTTTGGGAAGGCCGATCCCAGCAGACCTACCTGTCCCACCTCATCTGGCAGTGGCACCAGGCACCAGCACATCTGCGGCCCACCCTGGGACCTCCTCGTCCACTGGTCCTGCACCACCTTCAGGTGGAACTGCCTCAGGGGATGGGGCTTGCCTCTCCTGGGAGTGGGCGCTGACAAGACACTGCCACCTGTTGCCAGGTCCAGGCCGTGGTGCGTAATGAGCTCCACAGGGAGTTTGGAGATCTGTTATGCCAGCTTGAGGGCTGCTTGGTGCAACTAGAGGGTTGGCCTGGCCCTCCTATTCAGCCCCCAGCACAGCCACCTTCGGGGCCAAGAAGGTGCAGTGGTGACTGCCCATGGGTGGGGATCTCAGTCCCACTGTTTCCACTAGGAGGCTCATGGGCTTCCGATTTCCAAACAACCCTCCTCATCCAAGGTGTTTACCCCCCCCACATGTGTCATATACTACCCCTGTATGCTGTCTTGTCTGTCTTGTCTGTTATCCTATCCAACCTACCTCCACAAATATACATACTATCCCTCCCCCACATACCACTTTCACCTGAAAAAAAAAGTGCAATCTGCTCCCAAAAAAAAAATCTCACCCCATACATAGCTGTCCATTTCACACACGTGTCCAATAGACACATGTAATCTGGTCTAATTGGCTTCACAACATATTATTGTTGTCCTCACCCCTCTCTCAGGGGTATGAGTGTCCAAATCTACCTCCAAATCAGTGTATATGCACAGCTGTTGCTGTAGAAGAAATGGGCAGCTATGGACCTTCCATACACCTGTCCTGCACATCCCTAGCTATTTTCACTACTGCCTTCCACTCTTTGTGCCCTTTTTTCACCACTTTCCTATCAACCCTTTTTCATTTCTTTTAAAGAAATTAGCACAGGGTAAGTGGGAGTTAGCACTTTTAAGCAGCAGTAAGTGGGTTTAAGCCTGTTTGCGCTGGGGTAAGCAATGCCTACACAGGTTAAGCAATTGAGAAGATAAATCAGTATAAGAAACTGTAACCGGAAGTTAGCAGTGCTTACCTCCATGCAAACCCACATAAACCCGCTTACAACTGCTTAAAAGTGCATTAATCACTGTATACAATGGCCCTTGTTCTGCCCAGCAACAAAATAAACAGCCTCTGCGAAGCTCAAGCCCAGAAACCTGCACACCATAGCCAAAGTGATTTAGCACTAAGCCATGTCAGATATACATAACCCTCATGTTTTCACAAATATATCATCCAGCACAGTCATTCAACAGTACAGGAAATCTATTTATACATGTAGATGTATGTGGGTTTGTATATATATATATATATATATATATATATATATATATATATATATATATATATATATATATATATATATATATATATATATATATATATATATATATATATATATATATATATATATACATATATATGTATACATATGCATACATTTCTAGATATATATGTCTGTATATATATATATATATATATATATATATACAAATACATATATGACCAAAGGCACTGTTAATAGGGGTGAGGTGGTCCTAGCTAAATATGTCTTGTAATTATTGATATCACCCCCTCCCCCACAGCGAAACTGATCTGCCCTGCAATACAATACCAGCTGTTGCAAGTCCCATACCCAGGACCTTACACAACGTGGGCACAAGATGTTAACAGTAATCCATCTCACCTGTATGATGTCAGGATGGTATCAATAACATATCATGCAGTACAGTCTGGCTACCATAGGGAATGTGCAATGTGGAAGCAATAAACTTTCCAAAAATACCAACACAAACTGGAGTCCAAAAAATATATTAAAAATCCCCAAAGAGCCGTTTTGCAACTTGGAAATAAATTCAGTGATCTCATTAGGCTTACCAGCGTATGAAGAATCTGTGTCACAATTCAGCCGAAAGTTCTTACAACTCAGTCCACTAACACAAAACACCCAATATCTCCAGCTATGTAGTCGCTAGTTGCAAACACTTCAGCGATCTCTTAAAAAGACACTGCTGTCCTCGCTAACAAAATCACAATTGGAAATAAAAAAACATTCGGTTCAGTAAACGTAACTGAGCAAATTGGATATCCTCTCATATATTGGAGCCAAATAATGTAGGTACAGAATCCAAGTTTATTGTAAGCGCTTTCGCGGCTGTGCAACGCCGCTTCTTCAGACAAACAGCTACATACTAACAAACATACATTTAAAATGTAGCGATAATGTCGCTAGCCAATGAAAAACTCTCTTAAATTTAAAGTGCTAGCTTACCAATTCAAACTTTCATTTTGCAAACACTATCATTGCTGCTGCTCTAATTACTTTAAAAACATAATATATCCAAATAATATAATGAAATAAATACTCATCTCATCAACATTTATAAAATAAAGAATAAACATAAATTAAAAACACTCTTTAAAATCTTTTAAAATCTTTAAGATTTTTACATGGACATTATACAAATGGGCTTGTCAATGCCCAAAAAACATTTGTATTGCTTCTTCCCATTGCTTCATAAGCATTTTAATTGTATTATAATAATGAGTGCATAAACATGAATTTGACACCATTGGCCATTGGTAGGATTAACCAGGCAAAAATCACAAAATGCATGAGGTATTATGTATGCTCAAACACAAAATGAATGTATGCATATATGTATAGGATTGGAATGCACCGACTGAGAGTGTGGTCATGCGCGATGTGATTATGGCTGGTGTTTGTGCCATTCAGGGCTGGTGCAAGGTCCAACATGCTGAGTGATACGCATAGCATAGTGCTTGTAATGACACACATGCTATGCGAATGGTGAACGGAAGTGTGAGTGAAATTACATAGGAGTGATACAGACTAGACAAGGTGTTGGATGGTGTATATATGAATGTAAAATATTATAAATGTATGAACCTAATATGGAACATGAGACAATTGTACCTTGACAATGATGTAGTGTACAAATTGCTGGAGGCTGAAGACATATGTTTGTATCTGTAGAACCCTGTACATAGCTTATCTCTGTAGTCTCCTGTTTTTTAAATGTGGTTTCAATGATACCATTTCATTCAAACCTCGTCTTCGGTGAGCTCCTAATCGTAATATCCAATTGAGTTCTGCTTCTTCTGTTACATTCGTAACATCTCCCAGTCTGTTTGATAGTTTCTGTTTGTATAATACCTGATATAGGAAAGTGTGTGTTGGTCCAAACCTTAACGTGTGCTTCGCTATGGCACTACAATCATCGTTTCTTGAGAGACAGTAATTGTGATCTCTGATTCTCTCTCTCAAGGACCTATCCGTTTTTCCTACATAATAACAGAAGCACTGGGTACAATGTGCTACATAAACTACATGTCTGCTTTCACATTGGGAATCTGTCCTAATTTCCCATAACTTGCCCGTGTCAGGGTGTTTGAAATAATGGGATTCATCTATATACGGACATTGTAGACATTTGCCACATCTGCTGGTGTGTTGGATACCATCATTAGATCGTTTATTCTGATAATGGATCGTGTTGCTGTGACATAGCATTCGTTTAAGACATTGTTTGTTGCTAAAGGTGAAGTGTGGTTCAATGCCAACTATTTGTTTCACCTTTTCATCAGTAACTAAGATATTCCATTGTTTTTTTATTGCTTCCATGGCAATATGTACATTGTTGGCATATGGTATCACAAAGGATTCAAACTTGTGCTCCTGTTGTTTCTTCTCTAATATCCGAGTGTTGTCAGAAAAATATGGTTTTGCTCTATTGGTCCTAATATAATCCATATTAGAACATGCCCTCCAAATCTCTTCTGTATGATATCCACGACTCACAAGACCTTCCTCTAATAACGTCAGTTCATTACTATATAACTCATCTGTGCTTGATAATCTGGATAGGCGCATGGCCTGTCCTTTTATTATGTTATTGAAAATGTGTGGACTGTGCATACTGTGTCTGTGCAAGTATGACGGCTGATAGCATGCCTTTCGATGTACCTTCGTACATACTTGCCCTTCTTTTTTATACACATTAACATCTAGATAGTTAACACTTTGTGATGAGTATTCTATTGTGAACTTTAGGAAGGTGCTTTTTTGATTCAAAACATGATGGAAGTCAATTAACATCTCTACTGGTCCATCCCATACAAAAAACAAATCATCGACAAATCTTTTGAAAAATCTGATATATTTGTTGCCGATGATATGTTGCTGCTCAAACGTAGCCATCACCAAATTGGCGTAGCTGTTTGCACAGCTTGTGCCCATGGCTACCCCACTGAGTTGTTGGTAACATGTATCATGAAACATGAACACATTGTTCTCTAAGACCAACTCCATAATAAGACATAACAGATCTGCCCTTTGTAAATCTAATTTAGCTATTTCAATCAGATACTTTTTTAAATACAGCAATCCTTGATCATTAGGAATACATCTAAACAATGAAACTACGTCCATTGTTACAAATATTATATTATTTATATGAGCTATATTTTTCATTTCCTTGTATAAATCTGTTAGGAATTGCTCACTGTCTCTTAATCCGAACTCATATCCATTTAAAATTTGTTTAAGTTGATGTTCAAGATAAATGGATAATGGCTCTGTTAGCCATCCTGATCCAGACACTATAGGTCTGAATTCAGGTGATCGTAGATTTTTGTGCATCTTGGGCAGTCCTGTAATCGTCGTTATGAATGGAATGTCTACCAAAAAATAATTAAATAATTCGTCACTGATTAAACCTAAACATTTACATTCATAGAGACTGGCATGTATATTACTTTGCATGTCATATACTTTTTCAACTGGTATCACTTTATATGAATCATTATTCAACATCTGTAGCATTTTTCAATATAGTAATCGCTGCCTAACACAACCACTGGTCCCCCCTTGTACGCTGGCCGAATGACAATGGTATTGTCAGTACATAAGTTAAGTGCTTCTCGCTCCAATTTCGTTAAATTGCCTGTTGCGTTTGCAACAACTCGCAAATCGTCATACATGCTGTTTTCTACAGCTCTTATGAAAACATCCAAGTTGGCTTGAAAATGGGGTGTGAAAGTACTTTTTCTAAACTCCATTGAAGGAGTTACATGTGTATCTGCTTGGGACTGAAATGACAATTTCTGAGCTATTCTGCAAACAAACATTCTGAGTAATAGTACTGCTTGACTCGCATCAAGATTTGATGTGGGTATAAATGATGACCCTCGGTTCAATACTGCATGTTCATATTCAGTTAAATTGTGTTTGGAAATGTTACAAACTAAAGACTTGGGTTCCAGTACCTGGGTAATGCTCTTTGTTGTTGGTTCGATATAAACTCCTTCCTCTTGGGTCGTCTATCGTTGTCCATGTCCAGTGACCGCTTTCTCCCTGCTCGAATGGGTAGCGGAAAATCCGATGTATTGTGTGTTTCAAGCTGTATCTTTCTTCTCACACTACTGGATAAACTGAATGCATTGTTGGACATACTTGCATGCTTGATGGTTTGCGGCTACGCTCGGTTCTCAAAGGTTTCATTTGGAGTCGTGTATACCGAACCTTCTATTGGCAGTGACAAAACTGTGTTGGTAACTGTCTCATTGTCATCTTTTCTTCGCTCATCACTCCCATTGTCTCCCGGTGCACTGGGTACCACATCAATCAATTCTGCAGCCATTGCTCCATTGTCATGTGGTGGTTTGGAGGCATTTAAATCCACATTTTTAGGCTTATAAATTACATCCTTTGATCGATCATCATCTATTCCCCGTGTCTTTTGTTTCTCCTCATTACCATTAGACTGACGTCTATCACCTAAGCTCATGGTTCTAGGCCATACGAACACTTGGTTATTGGCAAAATCATGAGCATCTCTCGATAGCTTCTTACGTTTATTAGATAGTAGATTATTCTCATATCGCATGACCCTATCCATAAGGTCTTGCATATATACATCAGTTTCATCTGGCCCAGAAAGTTCAAGAAGTTTACCTTGATTTTTAAATATACTTTCTTTTAAATCATTTTCAAAGGGTTTGAAAAAATCTATTAGCAACTGTATATATTCCCGGCTTGCCCTCAAATTGATTTGTTGCCACTTGGTGAGTAAAGCTGGATATGAGTTCCCATATGTGGGCATGTTTAAGATGCGAAGTCCACGGGGTATCACCCCATTATTGAGACATGCCTCCATATGATATCGCTGTGCCCTGAGTCTCTTGAATCTGTATAAATCATTCTCCAAATCTAGTTTCTTATTTCTAATGTCATACTCATTTCTCTCAGTTCTATCTGGATGCGTATCCATGTGTGGCAGTAATCCTACCAATGGATTACTAGTATCTTCCAAAAAGTTGTGCAACCTTTCATTTGTGGGTTTTTTTATATTGGAGGGCTGTGCCTCTATGTTGCTGGCTCCTTCCATACCCCGTAGAAATGAAGAAAATACCAACACAAACTGGAGTCCAAGAAATATATTAAAAATCCCCAAAGAGCCGTTATGCAACTTGGAAATAAATTCAGTGATCTCTTTAGGCTTACCAGCGTATGAAGAAACTGTGTCACAATTCAGCCGAAAGTTCTTACAACTCAGTCCACTAACACAAAACACCCAATATCTCCAGCTATGTAGTCGCTAGTTGCAAACACTTCAGCGATCTCTTAAAAAGTCACTGCTGTCCTCGCTAACAAAATCACTATTGAAAATAAAAAAACATTCGGTTCAAAAAACGTAACTAAGCAAGTTGAATATCCTTCCATATATTGGAGCCAAATAATATAGGTGTAAAATCCAAGTTTATTGTAAGCGCTTTCGCGGCTGTGCAACGCCGCTTCTTCAGACAAACAGCTACATACTAACAAACACACATTTAAAAATGTAGCGATGATGTCGCTGGCCAATGAAAACTTTCTTCAATTTAAAGTGCTAGCTCACCATTTCCAACTATCAATTTTACGAATACTATCATTTTTTACTTTAATTACTTTAAAAACATAATATATCCAACTAATATAATGAAATAAACACTCATCTCATCAACATTTATAAAATAAAGAATAAACATAAATTAAAAACACTCTTTAAATAAAATCTTTTAAAATCTTTAAGATTTTTACATAGACATTATACAACTGGGCTTGTTGATGCCCAAAAAACATTTGTATTGCTTCTTCCCATTGCTTCATAAGCATTTTAATTGTATTATAATAATGAGTGCATAAACATGAATTTGACACCATATTTCACTCACACTTCCGTTCACCATTCGCATAGCATGTATGTCATTACAAGCACTATGCTATGCGTATCACTCAGCATGCTGGACCTTGCACCAGCCCTGAATGGCACAAACACCAGCCATAATCACATCGCACATGACCACACGCTCAGTCGATGCATTCCAATCCTATACATATATGCATACATTCATTTTGTGTTTGAGCATACATAATACCTCATGCGTTTTGTCATTTTTGCCTGGTTAATCCTACCAATGGCCAATGGTGTCAAATTCATGTTTATGCACTCATTATTAGCCATAATCATTATTATAAAGCCAAAGCAAAAAAAAAAAGAAACATCCAGCAAACTATCCAGAACAGACATCATTCCCACAACATGTATGTGAAGTATATATGCATGTAACTTACTGTAGTACTTGGTCCATAATAATGATGTATATGATGTGGAATGATTTATATGTGCCATCAGGTGTTGTTGGTGTAATGATGTCCAGCTGAACAACTGCTATAGATAATAGTGTCTGTCCCTGTGGCTACCATACCTGTCAACTGTGCAGAGCAACACTGACTGACAAGATGTAAGCCATCATAGTATGTGTTGTGTAATGGAAAACATGTATATTACTGTAGTCAATAGCTGGTGGTGGAAGTAATGCCATTATGATGGGCACGTGGGTTCCAGAGCCCAACACTTGCAGAACACTCATGTTAACGTGTAATGTAGCATGCAGAAATGCCATAAGTGTGTAATAGGCTTACCTGCAATCTGTCCCTATATATACCCCACTAATGTTAGGCTGTGTCCACATGTGCCACCTATCTGTGTTGTAGCAAGGCAGAACAGTGCAGCTGTGCAAGAAGGAGATTTAGAGGGTGTGGACCTGATGTCTGAATACATATACACTATATATGCACACATTTTTTGTGTCTTTTTTTTTCCGGTTAGGGGTTCGGCGGAACTCGTCCGCTAGTGTGTGATTGGATTTTGATTTTTCGTGCGAGTTGCCAGCCTCGCACACAACCTTCAGAAGAAGCAGCGACACGCCCATTCATGCATGTCTCCACGCAGAAGACGCTCTAGCTGGGAATCGAACCGGACAGCGTCTTACTGTGAAGCGACAATGCTACTGCAGCACCACCATATATATACATACATGTATGTCTACAGATATATAGACACCTATATGTATTTATATGTGTATATATCTATATATATATATATATATATATATATATATATATATATATATATATACAGCTCGTAATATATATCTACACATTTATATATATATATATATATATATATATATATATATTATATATATATATATATATATACATATATGTCTTCATATATACAAACACACACACACACACACACACACACACACACACACACACATGTATATAAATACATGTCCTTTAGTTTTGCATCACAGTGCTGCATGCTATGTGTGAGGGAACATCACACATATCAATACACACACATATATATATATATATATATATATATATATATATATATATATATATATATATATACAGCAGTAAGTGTGTGTAACATGGACGGTTATGTCACATGTGAACCCCTTGTTGGGACCACATTGCTCTTGTCTGTGAATGTGGGATTGGGAATTTGGGGAAGGATAGCTGGTATATTTGTGGAGGTGGGGTGGGTTGGTAGATAGAGAAGACATCCTACAGAGGTGGTATATGACAGATGTGGTGGGTAAACACCCTAGATGGTGAGTGTTGTCTGCGATGTGGAAGCCCCATGAGCCCCCATATGGAAACAATGTGAAAAAGACCCCAACCCACTGCCAGTCACAGCATCAGCTTCACAGCTCTGAAGGTGTCTGGGCTGGAGGCTGAGCAGGATGAGCAACTGGACTCTGGGAGTGTGTACTGAGACCTTCAAGGTGCTGTAGCACATCTTCCAAGTCTTTGTGGAGCTCCCTATGCACCAGATCCTGGAGCTGACCTCGGGTGACAGAATCATGTCTGTATGTGCTCCGGTGGGGGGCACCATCCCCTGAGGTGGTTCCACCTGAAGGTAGTTCAGGACCAGTAGATGAGGAGGCCCCGGGGTGGGTCTTATATGTGATGTGGCCTGGTAACATGGCCAGATGAGGTGGAAGAGGTGGTTCTGTTGGCAGCTGTTCCCTAAACATGCTATTGTGCCACTGTTATAGAACATATGTGTGTCCAACAGCATGCATAGATATCCCCAATAACACATAACTATAAATGTGCAGCAATCACCTAGCAAACAGACCACGTGCATATATGGAACCATAGTGGCCCTTACAATGGCATGCAGGTGACATTGTCCATAACAGACAAGCAATGATAGCGTCCCTGCAGGGAACATGGCTACAAATACATAGCACAAAGTGTGGTACAATACGATATATATCCCAATGATAGGTATGCTGTAGCCATACCTATTGAGTTGTGTGATCAGATTATTGTCCAGATATGCGGAGGGGGGGTAGATATGTGTATTAAGAACTATGGTAACCTTGCTGTATGAGTTGCTCAGACCTGTTTCCATCTTTATGTCTTTTAGGCAAGATGTCACATGGCAGACTCCCTGTCAATACAGTGGACTAAAATGAGGTCATCATCACACACCTGGTGCAGCACTACCAGGTGTTTTTCTGCAGAACAGCCCATGAGCAGCAGGAGTGGACCGCCTTGTGGAACAATCTCATCCACAGGGTAAATGATGTCGGCCTGCATAACCATAGTTATGAACAGGTCCATCATCATTGCAGTGACCTACTTCACAATGCCTGTCGGTGTGCTACTGCAGTCTGGGGGATCATCTTGCAACAGGTGGGGTCATGCCATACATGTTGAGGAGCTCCTTACCAGCCTCGTGTCACCTGCCTGCCTACACACACAACAGCTGGCAGAGAGTATAGTGGAGGTGGGTGCCACCCACACACCAGCAGAGGAGCGTGCAGGTAAGTCCACAAGGCACATCACTAGACCACTGTTGCATATCCATCTGCATCTGTACAGGTAGACCATGCATATGTGAGATGACATATATATAGTCTGTTGTTGCGTAGAAGTAATAAACAGATGTGCATAAGCTGTAGTATTGTAGATTTGTACTGTTAATGTACTGTGATGCTGCACCCACCCTGTACCAATGCCACAGCTGTGGCTACTGACATCACATGTCCCACACACTTATGTAGGTCCCTCTGGTATACCTGCACGGCAGCAGCCTGTAGCTGGTGATTATGTTTTTTATTCAGGCTTGCCAATACACCGGTCATGTTATGGCTATGGTATATTCCATTCACACGTTTAACACACCTACCCATAATGCATGCCGTACATGTTCACATATTGTTGCTGTTAACTACACTGCATCACACTGGTGACCATGATGGTGTATCTGAAGGGTATGTCAAACTCCTGGAATATAACTAACATCCTGGCATTGCAAAATGTGTCCACAGAGATTACCATAATGGTGGGACAAATGACCTACAGAAGGGACATGTGATAAACATCGCCCTTATACAGTGCTACAACAGTGTATATACCAATATTACAATGGCAACTGTTACAGGTCTATAGTACGGCATATCATAATACTGTGGTCCACAACCCTTAAAACCTGCAATGTGGTCCCAACATGAGCAATGAGTGTGTAATATGGAATCGTAGGTTAGGGAAGCAAATGTGGTGAATACATACCTTCACAAACACTGGAAGCATATGTGTGCACACACTCAGGATAAAATATAGTGGAAGCAGCTGTTGAGGTACTGACTGCATGCATTTGTCATGGAAATGCACCTTCCAGCAAGTACACATCCCCAATGTCACACTAATTATTGGTCTGCTGTCCAAGACGTTTGGCCATCAGATGTGCACACTTACCTGCAACAGAGGCAGCCGTGGCTTGCACACATCTTACATGACATTGCGTTGGCCCTATACCCAACAGGTAGCACCCATGAGCTGGGACATGTAGCCACACCTCACCATTGCATATACCATGGCAAACAGTGTAGACAGTCATTTATGTGGCAAGGATGTATGGGACAGGAATGATGTAGGAAATAAACAGATGGCCATCCAAGACAGATGATGTCACATGTAGCAAACTGGTCATGCGGGCTGCCTTGTAAGATTCCACAACACTGAGGGGGTTGCAGGAACGTCTAGCAAGTACTGGCTGTGCAGTACCCATGTCAGGAATTGCCTGGACTCTGCAAACGTGTGGCCTATGGGTTGGGGTAATCAGATGTGACAGTTGTACCACAGGAAACATCAGCCAGGCCTCTCTACAGGTAGTGAATTCATAACAGAAGAGGTCCCCAAAATGCATGTGTACTGGTTTACCATGACCACATTGGAAACCTACAGACAGTATCATGTAAGATACATGTGCTGCCCAACCAATGCCTCACCCCACCTCAGGCCCACCATCCCCATCTGTACAGTGCCAGTGCCAGTGTACACCTGTATGTTTGCTATTCATTAGCTGGGGCTAGGTTATTACACAAGGTGTTCAGTGTTTGGGACCCTGCAAACTGGCACACATGTGTAGGCCATAGTTGTCAGGCATCAGCAAAAAGGCTGAAGGTGGGGAGGGGGTGTCATCATGACACACCAGTGCACTGCAGCTTATGAATGGCTGTATCTGCACACAGTAAGAGTCAGGAACTGTGGCAAATGTAACCCTGACTCCACAGCAATAGTGACAGCAGTATGTGAACTCCAAGCGATGTGCACATGAGTTGGCCTTGCGATCATGCAGAGTTGGGGGACATGTGTAGGGAAGACTGACCATATACTGGCAAATGCTGATGGCCCATGCTAGTATACCCCTGCCAGGAATAGCGACCGCTGTAGTACACATAACAGTAGGTGCAACACACTGTCATGATAAGGGCATGCACACATATGCACCCACGAAGTGTATGCATCTCAATCAACATCAGCACAACTAACACATTTGTTAGACACTGTATTTGATTGTACAGGACATATGTCACATATCAGGCTCATGTAATATTAACATATGCAGCAGTGTGGCCCCATGGCATATCAAGGAAGAGGGCGTCATATCAATAAGGGTGTGTACACTCCCCATAGCCATGGTAAGGTTGACGGCTGTCATTGTAATAGTATTGTATTGGTCATACATGCACCGCTGATGATGACATCAGTAAATCAGACATCAGGCATTCATAAATGACATCTGTACACATATCATCCCAGCTATGTGTTGGACAAACACATAGGGGCTGTGAGCATTTAAGCAGACATAACTGGCACAGTAATACACATTCAGCAATGGTGTGTACACCTGTGAGGTATGGTGCACATTACATAGCAGGGTGCTGAACAGGTGCACAGCAATACTGTGTACATGGGTGCAGTGTTTACCAGGGGAAGGGGCATCACCTTCTAACACAGCCCATGCATCACACACATGTATACTGTTGCTAGTATGGATTGAGTATAGCTGCACTGCATGCTGTTGAGTACCATATGTTATGCATGTTGACAGGTAGGTAATGGGAGGTGTGTGTGTGTGTATACTATCTTTGTGCCACCTCACCTGTAAGTCTGTGTGTGTGTGTGTGGGGTGGGGGTGGGGGTGTTATTTTGTCTGTAAGTACAATCTGGTGGAGTGGAGAGAGGTTGATGCATGTAGGATGTGTGTGTGTGTGTGTGTGTGTGTGTGTGTGTGTGTGTGTGTGTGTGTGTGTGTGTGTGTGTGTGTGTATGCACTTGTGTGTTTGTGTGGGTGTCCATATATGCACATGTGTGATTGTGGGGTTGTTCATACATCAGTACTTACCTTTGGAATCATGCAGTACATTGACATGGACTGACACATAAGACACCAAGAATAGTTGTCTGATATGTAATCTCAGGACAGCTGATAGTATAATAAGGTCTGTAGCATGGAACATGCATTGGGAGGGAAACTAGACACCAGGTGTTCTGTTAAAATTGCAACCAGCAGAAAGGTGAAAGACTCCCAATGTATGCAGCACTACAAATGCATTGGGGAATTACTAGACAACACCAGTGAGTGTATTCAAATATTACTGTTGTCCACATAATAAGCTGATTGAGCAACAGATCTTGCATCTACTGAGCAATAGTTACTTATGACACTCTAGTGTGGGACATTATTGAGTGACTGTAGTAGCCCCTAACATATGGGGACCATACTCACGATGTCCAGACATACCCAGGGTGAACACTGAATGACAGCAGTGAGCCCTTGTAAAACCTACTCCAAGCAAGTCAAAGAGGTATTGGAGTAACAGGTCATGTTTTGTGATCACTTGTCTAGGCAATTAGAATAATGATACGTTAATGATTGTTATTAATGAGTATAAGTTTCCAAGTGTGATGCAGGATGGGAAACTTACGTAAATAAACTTGGGACAGTCTGCAAACACAGGGATAGGTAGGTATTATGGTGAAATGTCAGTGTGTGTGCGTGTGTGTGTGTGTGTTTTTGTGTGTGTACTGTTAAGCAATGCCATACAGGTCTTAAAGTGCATTTTTTGTTTTTCCCATACAGGTGGTGAGGTGGGTCAGGGTCCCTCCTGCATGCAATCTCATGTTGGTGTCCATACAGACACTGAAAATGATGATAGGTGTGTTGAGGCACAGGCAGTGTTGTCAGAGGCCAAAACTGCACCAGCGTTTGACATCCCCCTGTTATCCACCCCATCTCTGCACACAGTCACAGTGCCTATAGATACCCCAACCCCAATGGCCATAGCAAAGGGACAGGTGGCAGTTGGTGGCAGAGCACAGGACAGTGTGGTATATATGGCTGATGTGTCTGGACACAGCAGGCATAGCCAGATGTCTGGCAGGGTACCACGTAGGCAGATGTACTGGGGTGCTTGTGGGAGGGCCACTGGTCATTATGCCCCTGGCAGAAATACTACATCAGGTAAGACAAGATGCATGTTTCAGGCTGTCATGGGGGCACAGGCACGTATGGAACTGTACACCAGACAGGGTCTGAGGCTGCAGAGGGCTGCTTTTTCATCTGTAAATGATAACACTGATGATCTTGCAGGTGCCCTCTATGATTATACAGAGTAAATGGATAGATGGTTGGGTGAGATGGTGGGCCTCATCAACCATGGATTGTCCGTGCTAGAGCATGTCATGGGAGTGGGGTGATGGCCAAGTGGATGTAGGCCAGCAACACCATCTGGCAGTCGACGTGGATATGCAAGGACACCAAGCCACTCCCATAGTGGCAGTACCAGCCCCAGCACTGCAGGGGGAGCACTGTCCACACCACACCACAGCAGGCCACGGGATCTGGTTCCAGCAGACATATGTCATCATCAGGGGACAGTAGCATATCGAGGCTTGTACCTGGACGTGCCCATGAAGCCCCTGGCAGGCACAGTCCACATGCCCATGACTGGAGGTGGTGAACTGCACACCCTGCCAGGTATGTTCTGCAGCTGTCCAAGAAATACCTGTATAGGGCAGCCACATGGCAGAACTGTGTGCATGCATACCCACACACAATGTGAACACACCTAAGGCAACCTCATATCTACACACACCACATAACCATGTCCATATCAGTAACTTACACCCCTCACTCACACACTTGGTGTCAAATGTATGGCCCACCCTAGGTCTCTGGCAAACTAACAACACACCCTGTGCATATGATGATATCTGTGTCACATCCCTGTCATCCATAACATTGATGGATGGACAGGCTAATATGGTTCTGATGCACACAGTGACTCTACTACAGTGTACCAATGTACTGCTGTGTAACATGTTGTCAGCAGTAATGTTTAATTCTTACATGTCAGGTAATGTAGCTGTCCAGCCATGATGCATTATAGCTGTTAGTAACACCGAGTGATTGTCGTCATCATAATGTTATCCATTTGTGTTGCAGGTGTACATGTGTCAGCAGGAGGATGGTCTGCTGTCATATCTCACAAGGGGTATGGCAATGTGGTGACACCAATGCTGTGCCATATCCTGGGTACAGTTAAACACATGTCACAAGTCTGTATAACAGTTACTATCTGTGCCACATGGACAGATGACCCCCTGGGATATGTATATTCAGCAACCTGAAGTAGATCCCTTCACATACACGCACACTCTTACTTGGCAACACTGGAACTAGACCTCTACCTAGGTATGTAGTGCTACTGATGTGTGTGGCTTTAATTGCACACACCACACAGCGTGTAGGATGAGGTGTGTTCCAGTTTACATGTTATGTATCCCCAGGCATGTTCAGTATGGTAATGGGGATGTAATGGTTGTATATGGACAATACATAGTGTGACATACCATTATATACACATTACCAAACACATAACAGGCAGACACACCTCCATGAGACCTGGGCCTATCAGTGCTAACTAACTTATCAGTGTATCCAATGTGTTACAGGTAGGCTGCACACAGCACTTGCATAACTGGGCTGGATAGTGTTATCAGTTAACCTCCATGGTTGATGGTGACAGTGGTCATCATACAGTGGTACATGGGATATGTACCAGGGGTACCATGGTGTAATGACAGTATAACCAGCACCCACAACCCACTGTGGATATTGTACGCACTGAAGCCCATAATGACACTCTGACATACCTACCATCACACATTGACCAGGACTGTAATACAACCCCTTTTCCATCTCAAGAGTGCTACTTCAGGGATATGCATCTAATGCACATGCCACAGGCATAGTAGGGTGATGCATTGTCATCAAGGTACATGTAATGTCCAGTACAGTAGCAGCCACATCTAACTATGGCAATGGGTGTTGCGGTGGGTGTGAAGGGCCTCAGGGTATTCCCAACTACAGGTGTACTAACACACAGACACTGATATCCTCTGTAATGCACACATACACATATCTCAGTACTGGGGTGCATCGCTGCAGGTGTTCATAACTGTGTACCTGGCTAGTGTCCATGGAGAGATGGGAAGTATAGGGGATGTGTGTACAGTAGTATCATCCCACCTACCATGTGCCAGCAGGCACTCTATCTACAGACACCACTGTGGTGACCCTCAGGGTGAGAGTGACATGCATCAGCCAATCCTCTAGG
>NC_056751.1:472528389-472555889 GCF_019279795.1 Protopterus annectens
GGGAGTCCATGACATAACATACATTGCCAGTACGCGGTGAGACATAGGCCTTTGGCAGAAGCCTGTAGGCCATTAGGTAGTGATGCAGGCCAGCTGTAGCAGGCCATTGCATACAGTCACAGACAACAATACACTATATTGCGCTGGAGTGACAGGTTAGGTATGCAAGGTGTTCATCCCAATACTTTCTGTCATTATTGATCCAGTGGTGTGGATGCTGGCAGGGTGCTGCTTACAGCTAGGGACACACCTGCATGGGACACCTGTTCTGCATGCTGCATTCTTTAGCTATTGTCATAAATAGGTGGGGGTCATATTGTACTCATTCCCAACAGCAGCGATATGACCGGAGAGTTACCTGTGGGTGGTGATGGGGTGAGCTGGGTGCATGTGTGCTATGGACACTACTTGCATCTGACTACTTGACATCTGCTGGGCATTAATCCCTATGTCACCCAATGGGTTACCAACTGGTTTACTGACAGAACCCATGCTGTAATAGTAGCCTACTCCAAATCCAGCTCCAGACAAGTGACAAGTGGACTACCTCAGGATTCAATCCTGGGACCGCTCTTGTTTGGCATCTACTTCTCTGAAGTACAGGTCAACACTAAGGGACTCTGGCTAATAAGTTTGCAGATGACTGCAAACTGGGAGCGATTACTGAATCCCCAAATGATGTGGATACTCTACAAAAGGGCCTTACAGAAACAGATGCTCGGTGCCAGAGCCACGGGCTCAAGCTCAATGCCAAGAAATTTATAGTTATCCGCTTTGGGAACAAAACATGCACCCATGAATTACCACATAGGTGGCAGTACACTAAACACAGAAAGTGTGATAAGAGACTTAGGGACACAGGTGGACAGGGGTCTCACCTTCGATAACCACATCGCCACAACAGTCAGGAAATCCTTCTATGTGGCACACCTCATCACTAAGGGCTTTTCATCATTTGTCATTGTCCCACTGTACTCATCTCTCATTAGACCCATTATAGAATACAGCACCCCATTTGGTATGTACCTCTCAAGACATCTGCAACAACTGGAAAGGCTGCAGAAATACCTCACTAAAAGAATCACAGGCCTAAAGCAGATGTCCTACGCTGACCACCTTAAAAACTCCAGCTATACTCTGTTGCATATCGTCTACTCAGAGGCAATCTCTACTTAATATACAATGCCATGTCAAACCCAGAGCTGTTGGACATGCTACACTTCCCAATCCCTCAGAGCCACACGCTCCAGGGATCTAAACCTTGTCATCACAATAAACAAAACATGCTGGAGGGATAGGTTCCTGACCCAGAGACTCCCCAGACTCTGGAATAGACTGCCCATACATGTCAAGCAGAGTGCCTCTTTGGCCCTCTTCAAAAGGAACCTTGATGATTGGATGGGAGAAAGGAAATTCACCCCGGGGATCATGTCAGTCGCCCTGCTAGACAGGGATCCAGTGAAGTAAATAGTGTGGGAAGAAATAGCCAGGGAATTGTTATGGCTAGGCTTGTATATGCCCCAGGGCTGATAGCCTAGTACCAACCTATGAACCTATGACTCATAGATATGCCTGGGGAATTCCACTTATGCTGGCTTGTGCAAGGACATCAGCTGTTTCTTCATACTTCATTCCTATGACCTTTGTGGTCTGCCAGTGTTTGGTCAGATGACATTGGTATTCCCTACTACAAGCCCAAATAATGTGCTGCTAACCTGTATGTACAATTCCAAGGGTGTGTCCATTTGACAGTTACATTTATACACTGTTTGTCTAGGGTACTCCCCCCCCGTGTACTGCTTGTATGTCTGGGCTCACATTCATGCCATGTCCATCTTTCAGATGGTGACACATATTACTTCCAAACATTTACTATGGCTTACTGGTAGAATGTGTTTGCTGGGAAGCATTGTGTTTGGCACTGCAGTTGTGAGAACTTGGCCCTGTTATCGGCAGTAGTGAGCAATGGCCACCAGGACAAACCTTACCATGCATACATACTGACCACTCTTACACAATATACAACAAATAAAAACCTAACACATACAGCCCTGCATATTGTACACATGCTACAATCTATCATGCTACCTTGGCCAGCTCAGGTAATTTGTGCTCCACTGTTATTATACCTACACATACATGTTACTACATTTCTATATAGGACTGGGATGGTGCAGACCTGACCTTTACTATATTTCTACATAGGATTGGGGGGGGGGGGCACACCTGACTGTTACTACATTTGTACATAGGATTGGGGGGGGGCACACCTGACTGTTACTACATTTCTACATAGGATTGGGGGGCACACCTGACTGTTACTACATTTATACATAGGACTGGGGGGGGCACACCTGACACTTGTACACATTTGCTATGATTGTACAGGTATTTCAGGTACTCCATTTCATTCTGTATTGTAACCTATCACACTGACTAGAGGCATATCAGTGTACTGCAGGTCTTGGGTTTGATTGACCTGGGTTCCTATTAGAAAACTGAAGGTGCATTCTTTCAAATGCGTCTTGGTCAAACTTAAAGGAATGAAACAGCAAAATATCAAAGTGGCTTTTAAGCAAATTCTTTCCCTGGATAAGAATTCATTTGGCCGCTTTGTTACTTTGCCGTTTTCTGCACTTTAGTGTGGTCTTGGAGTTGATATATTTAAGTAGGAGGGTGTGTGTGGGGGGTGAAGCCCCCCACTTAATGTAATGTTTAAAGGTTTTTTTTTTCTTACCCTTCTCTTACCCTTCTCTTACCTCACTATCCTTAACCGCTTTTTAACAAGGCGCCTCGCCTTTGTAACTGACCTATGTTTTTTTTTATATGCTGCTGTTGTTTTTTTTCCCAAGATGTGATGTATCTTTATATTGTATTTAGAACTCAACTATCTTCCTTTTTTTGCATTAACAATGTTCATATGTCTGTTATGTACTTGGAGCTTTTCTCCCTGGGCCTCCGCTGAAAATGGACATGTATCCAGTCGGACTCTCCCGATTAACAAATGTAAAATAAAATAAATAAATAAATTTTTTTGTTGGAACAGCGATTTTTTTCCCTAGGAAAAAAAATCGCTGTTCTGACAGTTCGACATTGTAAGCTTTCACTTAGATAAGGTCTATGAATCACCATTCACATTTTTAAGCATTTGGTGATCTAATATAGACCCGATTGACCTACATTTCAGTTTCTTTCTGACTTCTTACCCTTACGAACCAACATCCCACTGCCTGACCTGTTGTAGTCTGTCTGTGTAGGTCTGGGGATGGCGGTTGTTCTTCATAACCATCAATCAGAGGTCTTAGCACAGCCTTTGTTTGTGTTTGTCCACACCTGTCCTGCTAGCTGAGACTGTTGTCGGGTATGTGAGCCTCCCTGGCTGGCATGTGTGTGTGCTATGGACACACATGTGGCCCAGCACATTTCCTGCAGTGAGATTTGTCACCTTGTCTAGTACTGGCTACTATGGTGACACAATTATTTGTTACAGGTCTCATGCTGCCACTATAGGTGTCTACTATCTGCTGGCATACCATTCAGTCACCTGATTCCCTTGCATGCTCACATCCATACCATAGATACAAGTAACAACACATACTACTCCATTCGGCAATTGGTAAGAAGAGTGACTTACCTTGTGGCTGTGCCAGTATTGAAGATAGTGCTGGAGGGCTTACTATGTCAGATGCACATAGTACACACCCTATACATGGTAAAGCACAGGTAGTGTCATGTTTGACATCCCTTTTACTGTATGTGTGAGTCAGAGAGAGGTGTCATTCCCTGGGTCCCTACCATGTCAGTGTATGTGCTATGCATTACCTCTTTGCCAAGGCCTGGGCATACTGGGCACGCCTTCTCCTGTGCAGGCCTTGGCAATGGTGGTGGGCTGTGCGGCCCTGCCCCATGCTGTTCCTACTGCAGCTGTTTACGCAGGATCATATTGTGTAGCGAGGCACATACAATAACAATTTGCATACATGTAGCTGGTGAGTACTGCAAGGCTCCACCGGATGTGTCCAGGCAGCGGAACCATGAGTTGAGCACCCCAAACACATGCTCTATTATGACTCAGGTCTGTGCGTATGCCTCATTATGGAGTTCTTGTTTGGGTGTGTGTGCATTTCTGATGGGTGTCATCAGCCACGGCTCCAATGCGTAACCAGCATCCCCTACTAGGTGACCGAAAGGGATGTCCCTGTTGCCAGATCTCTGGAACAGCTGCGTCAGATGCCAGATGTGAGAGTTGTGATAGCTTCCAGGGCAGCCAGCACACACATTCATTATAATGCCCTGGGCATCGCACATGACCTGGCAGTTGATGGAGGGGAAGCCATTGTGGTTGATGTAGACCCTATCCCGCTCACTGGGTGGTGCTTGGATGTATATGTGCGTGTAGTCTATAGCATCCACTACCTCAGGGTATTCTATTATTTGGTGGAAAAGATGCATACTGCTGGCCAACGCCTCACAGATGTTGTGGAAATATACGTGCTCACCGGCATGTGCTGACATGGCATCCAGGAACTGGTGGAGTACCCTGGATGCAGATGCCTGTGAGATCCCCATGATATTCCCAGTTGGCCTTTGGAAGGTAGCTGTGGCTAGCATTCTTAGGCCTACACATACCTTGGTATCCACTGGGATGGGTTCCCCTCTGTTGGTTCTGTGTGTGAGGTGTGGCCGACATAGCTCAAAAATTTGCTATAGGAGGTCCCTGTCCACCCTGTAGTGCTCCACTATCTCCAGCTCATGTAGCCCCTAGTAGGTTACCCTGGGTCTGTACAATCTTCTCCTTCTCCTCACTGTGGGTTGGTTGACAGCATTCTCATCCTCACCACCCTTAGCCTCTTCCACGTGTTGATTTATGATAGCTTCTGTAGCCCCTGTCATTTTTTTGCTTTTGTTTGGTAAAATTTACCTGCTTGTGTACACCAGTGGTATAGAGCTTGTGGGAAAAACAAGTGTTTGCATAGTTTATAGTGGTGTGCTGGGCTAGGTTGGTCTGCTGCCTGTGGAATTGGCTGATTCTGATACATTTTACCTGCCAGCTTTGCTAGTTCTCCTTGATTACCTTCCTATTGCTGTTTTCCCTTCCCATTGCCTTCCTGTTTAAGCCCTGAGGCGCAACACACAAACACAGTACTCAGATGTGCACAGAGCTGCTATTTCCTGGTTTACTTTTTTTTTCCCCTTTAACACCCAGTGCGTGGCACGCACACCCACTTAGGCAATGTAAAAGGTGCTAGGCAGCCTCAGACACATCCCCTTGCTTAGCTCTGCTAAGCTCAGGACAAACCTGAGCCACAGGGCTCCAATAAGCTTACAGTTTGCCTGACAAACCCATCTATGGTGTCAGTTAGCTCTTAGGCTTGCACCATGGTCATCCTACACTGACACAGTTGGGTGCAGGCTAGCCATTAGGGAGAATCTGGGAATTCAGTATCATTCCCCTCATTTGCATAGGATTGCCTGCTAATGCCTAGTTACAAGTCTCACACTGAGCCTTCACCCTTAGTGACCACTATTCACTGTCCGTGTTGTCTTCTGCCTGTCATTGAGTATAATGGCAAAATTGTGATTTTGGATACAATGCTTATTTCAGGGGTTTTTTTTTTTGTTGGCCCAATCCCATTTGCACACTGCTGCCCTATGCTTAAACAGCCAAAATCGGCTAAAAAAAAATAAAAGTTATTTTTTTAATTTTTGCAACTGTTTTCCATGCCAGTGGCCATATATCTGGCCATTAGCATGCTTTCAACATAATATACACCCGTTATTTGGAGCTGTCATGGCTCCGTTTTGTAGTTTGTAGTAATGTTCTCAGTTACTAACCGAGTACATTTCTGCAAACTATACTAGTCCTGCACAGCTGGCTGCCAGCTTACTGGATTGCAAATTCACCTCATTTGCATGTTTTTCACCTGCAAATGGGGTAATTTTTATACAGGGGCTGTGTCCATGCAGGAATAGTGCAGTAGCATTTGTGCACATCCCGGGAGCTTATTCCTGGATTGCACGGTGGCCATATTGCCTCAAGTAGTTCCTGCACTATTCCTGCACACCGTGCAGAGCTTGCTGAATCCGGGGGAATATCTTGTGAAATTAGTATTCTTTCAATTCTTGTTTGTGTTCTAATTAAATGAGTAGTGTATAAATTCCAATGATTTGTTGTCTTTCATATTAAAACATATTTTAGAGTAAGAGATTTTTTCCATTTTTTAATGGAAGTTAATCTTAATTTTCTAGTACTACTGTTTTCTGAGTCATCTAACATGCAATTAAAATCACATCCTATTATCAAGTTACCTTTAGTATTACAAAGAATGAAATCTAAGGGCTTTTTAGCTAATTTTACTCCCATCGCAGGAACCTATTGTAAATTGACTAAGGTTCATATTCTATTACTATATTTTGTAGCTATAAGTGACAACAAGCCTTCCTGATCCTTATAATTGTAGGGAGTTGTATATCAGTATAGTAAATTTGCTGTCTTTTTTGGATTATTTAATCCACTGATATTTAAAGATTGTAAGGTCAACTTCATGGTATAGGTATAAAATGAATGGGTAATAAAACAAGTAACCTTTTATAGTTGACTGAGATACATAAAAAGATTGTCAAAAATCTATATTATGATATCTAGTAAAATGTTATTTGACTATATGCATGATATTATTAAGATTATTAGTATAGAAGTAAGAGAGACTTGCTAGGCTATCCTTAACTAGTTAAAATTGTTATTATCCAGCTCACAATGTACAAGTACAAAGCAAATAGTTCAATTTTCTTGTTATAAACTGGAACCAATTATATAGTAAATATAGAAATAATAATCATAGATGTTTCATGTCATGTGAAATTGTGTGTCTTATAGCAATCAATTTTTCCTATTTTTCCATTTTTATAGTCAAAATCGTTTATATTTATTTAACATTTATTACACAACTAATTAATGTTCCTTATAACAACTCTATGTTGGTTCTTCTTTGCAGAGTCTATGTAGATTTTTAAGTTATTTACATTCATTTCCATGTGATAAGTTTGAGTTTAGCTTATTAATTGTCTTTTTTCTTCCAGTCTAACAGTTACATGTTAATTACTAAGGATTATTAAAGTAAATTTCTTTCTGCAAAAACTTTTTTTATATGTATATGTGTTATTCTGCTGTTATTTTAATGAGACCTCATCTTCCAGTTGTGTTCCATTTATACTGATGTTATAGCATATCACTAACTTTACTTGCATATAAAACAGTATGACTAATATTGATTAACAATGTTTAAAATCTTTCATTCTCATTCAAAGGCAACATTTGTTGTTAAAATTCTCTTTTCTAGGTAACTAGTCAGACTGGAATCACATAGAAAGAGGTTTGGGGATTATTTTACTTACCAACAGAAGAATACTGTTTATAGCACGCATCACCCAGTGGGTCAAAAGCATGCTGTGATCTTTTAAATTACTCTTCCATTGTAATACCTCCATTATAAGCAGATGGAAAGATAAGTGTTTTTATTTCTTGATCTTTTTTTAAATGTATTTTAACTGCCTTCAGTTGCTTTAACTAAGGTATTTAAGCGTGCATTAATAATTCTAGTACATAGTTTCCCTGCATCTTGCAGTTTAAGTGGTCCAGGAATTGATATTAAAACCTAGTTTCATTCTCATGTACTGAGTGTATGTCAGGCTAATCTAGGACTAGTCATTATAACAGTTCCTGGTCAGTCAGTTCAGAGCTAAGGATCTAATTGTTTTTCCCTGAACCTCTTGTAGTTGTGTTCTTGAACCCAGTGTATCTAGTGTTGCCTTTCTCTTATGTAATTTAACAATTTAATTCCTTCCTGCTCATCATTTATTGGCTGTTGATAATAATCATATAAAAGTCTCTCCCTTAAAATAATCACCAGGCAAAAATCTTTGACAAAATTATGTAATTTTGAATTTACGGATACTATCTACACTGATTTTAGTATTAGATTAGTGTATTTATTAGTAGAATTAGTTTACTCGTCCTTTCTGGTGATAGAAGGTTTTCAGATTATTTGTTCAGTAGCAAATCCACCCAAATATTATTCTAAACAATTGAACTCCAAGCATTTTTAGATACATTTGCTCCCAGAGTTGTTCCTGTTGGTATCATGGACCGACACTATCCCACAATGTGTCATGCCTGCCTAATTGAGATGGGTATCTTGAGATAATTGTAGAAACAGTAACCTGATCTCTACCACGATGTAGTATAG
Organism: Protopterus annectens; assembly: GCF_019279795.1. NCBI lineage: Eukaryota > Metazoa > Chordata > Ceratodontiformes > Protopteridae > Protopterus > Protopterus annectens. Next base: position 472,536,636 of record NC_056751.1, read on the forward strand.
CAACACTTGCAATGCTTAAAGTGTCCAAAAAGCAGTTGATAAAAAGCAGTTGATAAAAATATAGATAATACACTTGTAGTTAAAAATCCATGAAGCAGCCAAATCAGCGTAGCAAAGTTGTAGAAAACTCCTTTATTCCAAAAAACAGTGGGTAACGGTCATTTTTTCTGTGTATCCCAAATCCATCTTTATGAAACTAAGTTTCCGGGCAAATAGTGATAAAACCAGAATAAGATTTCATTAAACAAAAGTCATTTATGTAACAAATACATAGAATTAAAGTACATATAATTTTTGTTAGTCAGTAATAACAATATAACGGCACTGAGATGTTTCAGGAAGCCGAGCAATTCAGAATGCAGCTGAAATCAAAGTTTAGTCTTGTCAGTCTATTAGCTGGACGATAGATCTAAGCAACATAAACTCATATACTGGCAATACATATGCGTGCTGGCTGATAGAAACAATAAAAAATAAAAGTTTTTAGATAAAACTATGTTTTAATCATACCGCTAAATGGTATGATTTAATGCTGTTAAAAGCAAAGGCTTACAATGTAGCCGCTGCTTGACATTCGGCATATTTCTTCAGAATCAAGGTACATATAATTTTTATTAGTCAGTAGTAACAGTGTAACGACAATGGAGTGTTTCAAAGAGCCGAGCGCTCAGAATGCAACTAAAATCAAGATTTAGTCTTGTCAGTCTATTTGTTAGACTGTAAACCTAAGCAACATAAATTCATATACTGGCAAAACATATACGTGCTGGCTGATAGGAACAATAAGAATAAAACTATCTAAATGAAACTATGTTTGAATCATACCGCTGAATAGTATGATTTCTATGCTGTTGACGGCAAACACTTACAATGTATCTGTTACTTATCACTGAGCATGTTTCTTCAGAGCTGTATACTGACGTCCATAGAAGGAGTTGGGCAGTAAATGAGCAACGAATGAATCATAAAAGCACCTAACATTTAATTTATAACTAATAACCTATTATTAAAATGTAAGAAAACTCTTAATGAGTATATAAGTTATTAAAATATATATCTGATATCACTATTATACTATGCAAAATATTTATATGTATGTGTGTATTATAAAAATATAAGGTGTCATTACATAGAGTAGTAAGATAATGATAAAATAATAAAATGCTACATGAATGATATAGAGAATATATAAATAAATAATATATATATAAAGATATACTTAATATCATAAACTATAAACCATAAACTATGGGGCTTATATATAAACTATGTGTCAGTTAAGTAACATATATTAAAATCTTTAGTTTTAAATAAACTAAAATAATTCTCTTCTTTAACATAGCTTATGACAAGCAGAAAATTTTTTATATATACATTTGAGCTAATATTTATGTCCATTACCTATTAACCTAAAAAAGTGTATATAGAAACAAAGAATTAGGTAATGATGACATAACATTCCAATTGTGGGAAAATGTATAGAGGATAAATAAAGATAAAAAATATATCCAAAAATAGACAAAATTTATGAATAAACTCTATTTAACAAAGAATATATATATATATAAATATACAGATATATGAATTGATTAATTAATTCATTTATTAACTGTATATAATAATTATATTTGTTATTATAGAATGTGAAAAATAAAAATCTATGATAAAATATTATGGATTCATTATGAATATTATAAATTTACATTTATAATATATTTACTATTGTTATTAACGTTTCCTAGTATTTAAAACAGGCTTAATAGACACAAAAGTATTAAGGCCAGGAAAATTGTGTGCATTAAACTTCAATATCCACCTAAGTTCTGCTAAAGCTAAATTATTAGAATCATCTCCTCCTCTAACATTTAAAGGCACCAGTTCCAGTACTCTAAATAAAAATGTATGGTCTCTATGGTCTTTTATATGCTGTGCTAAAGCATTTGTATCTGATGCTTTCTTAATTTCATAAAGGTGGTTATAAATACGGTCAGCTAGCCTTCTTTTCGTAAGCCCTATATAGAAAGCAGTGCATTTATTACAAGTAGCTAAGTAGACCAGATTTTTTGAATAACAAGTAGCTGGTGTATTAAAACAAAAGGTGAAATCCAAGGAAGGATGAATAAATGTTAAATCAGTACAGATATTAATGCACCTATTACATTTACCACAGGGAATCGTTCCTATGCTCAGTGTAGTATCTCTCAGTATTGGTTTATTATCCTTGCATAATAACTGCTTCATGTTAGGGCAGTTTTTATAAAGGAAGGTGGGATGATTACCTACTAAACTAGATATTAAAGTGTCAGTCATTAATATGTTCCAATTTCTACAGATGACTCTCTCCAGACTTTTTACATCACTGGTGTATTTTGTGATATAAGGAATCATAACCTGTTTTCCTAAATTCCTAGTCCTGTAAGCATGGAGCATGCTGTGATCTTTTAAATTACTCTTCCATTGTAATACCTCCATTATAAGCAGATGGAAAGATAAGTGTTTTTATTTCTTGATCTTTTTTTAAATGTATTTTAACTGCCTTCAGTTGCTTTAACTAAAGTATTTAAGCGTGCATTAATAATTGTAGTACATAGTTTCCCTGCATCTTGCAGTTTAAGTGGTCCAGGAATTGATATTAAAACCTAGTTTCATTCTCATGTACTGAGTGTATGTCAGGCTAATCTAGGACTAGTCATTATAACAGTTCCTGGTCAGTCAGTTCAGAGCTAAGGATCTAATTGTTTTTCCCTGAACCTCTTGTAGTTGTGTTCTTGAACCCAGTGTATCTAGTGTTGCCTTTCTCTTATGTAATTTAACAATTTAATTCCTTCCTGCTCATCATTTATTGGCTGTTGATAATAATCATATAAAAGTCTCTCCCTTAAAATAATCACCAGGCAAAAATCTTTGACAAAATTATGTAATTTTGAATTTACGGATACTATCTGCACTGATTTTAGTATTAGATTAGTTTATTTATTAGTATAATTAGTTTACTCATCCTTTCTGGTGATAGAAGGTTTTCAGATTATTTGTTCAGTAGCAAATCCACCCAAATATTATTCTAAACAATTGAATTCCAAGCATTTTTAGATACATTTGCTCCCAGAGTTGTTCCTGTTGGTATCATGGACCGACACTATCCCACAATGTGTCATGCCTGCCTAATTGAGATGGGTATCTCGAGATAATGTAAGAACTCTCTCAGGCTGCCTGACAATCATCTATCACTCAAACAGCATAACACAGTGTGTGAGAGATGAACAGACATAAGATCCATGAAAGTAAAATTTCATACACAGTAAACTTAGCAAAATTTTCAGAAGCACACCATGCACCACACCTCAACAAGGCCATCACAATGCACAAAAGCCCATCATATGTTTATGTTATAAGAATTAACTTACCTAAACCTAAAAGACCTCCAAAACACAACAGACTGCTAAGAGGAGACCTTGTCTTCCATGCAAGACATGTTTCAACCCAGCAGTTTTGGGGTGCAGCAAGTCAAATGGCATCAGAATTACTCAGCCAAGCAAACTAAACCTCTTCTGCAACATCAACAGTACAGTTTGATGGGGCAAGTATATCTTGTAGAATATATTGCTGCTCTGTAACAGACTCTCCATCTACATAAAACACAGTTCATCGATTGCTATACTGAAGTGCAACTTTCACCAGGACTGCCCTCTGTGCTACTATTGTACAGGGTCAGCTCCTAAATGCTTTATCTAACTAAATGGAATAGGTTAATGTGACACAATAAGGGGAAACTGGCTAGATTTGAAATTGCCCACAAGGCCAGCTAGCCTACTATTTACCTATGAACCTGTGAGTTCCTCTGACAGCATCTTCTCTTATATTATAAACTGAGTTTCTAGTTTGAATTATCATTGAACCAGTTGCATTTTTTAAGTTACAGATGACAAATTGGCTTAATGCAATCTCTTCTCTCTATGTTTGACCACATTGTTGATGTGCTAGCAATGCTTTAGTGGCAGTTTATTTCACAACAAGTTGCAACCTTAAGCTACAGACACCATATTTGCTTAATGGCAACTCTCTGCTTATTGCTTATTTGAATTCTAAGTAATTAGATGGACATTTAGATAACACAATTCAAAAACTGCATGCTAACTACTTTGAAACTTATTTTAGGATTACAATTAATTACGTTTGCTATGAAAAATATCACAAGGCTCAATATTTTCATGTATCACTACTGAAGTCTATAATTTCTAAAATACACATGAATTCATTTTACTCACTGTTTAATAAGTCCTTATCATTCAACTTTTAACAGATATCAGCAGGTGACTCTCTCTTTGCAAACCCTGTAGGTAGATCATGGAAGCCACTTCCAGCTGATATTACTTTACTTTCCTCCCTAGGTCAGTTTAAAACTAGACTCAAACAATATCTGGCACTAAACTGGCTATGTCATTGTATCAAGCCTGACTAAGTCTCTTCTAGAATGTGTAAAATCTGATAATCAGCTTACAGTGTAATTTACTCCTGACTTTCACTTAGGATTAACTCTAACCAGTGGAACATGTTTATTCTTGTTTGCTTATGTAATCATTGTTAATATTCTATGTGTAACATGTTTTGTTGTTTCTGTTTGTAACATGTTTTGTTGTTTATGTTTACCTTGGAACTTTTCTCCCCGGGCCTCCGCTGAAAATGGACATTCATCCAATTGGACTATCCCGGTCAACAAATGTAAACTAAATAAAATCAATGCTTATGTGGTCATATCATTACAAGAGTTGATGAAATAAGCTCATAGGTGTATACTAGGCTAACAACCACTGGCACCTTTGTAAGCTTATCCAAGAATAAAAAGCAATACAAACAAACTAATAAAAACCACCAAAAGAAACAGATAACTAAAATCCACAAGTTTAATGTATAAAATAAAGTTAAAAATGCAAAAATGTTCATAAAGCGCTTTTTGTCCGGCTCAATAGCCACATGTCATCAGACAAATAAACAAATTAACCGAAAAGACAAACAATTCCCAAAAGGGAACAAGGAATACTCCCCCAAAAATGAAGTAAGGAAGCACAGGATTAGCTGCTTATTCTTTTATTTTTTTACTTCTTCTGGTACCTCGGCTACACAGGCCTTCTAAGAAATAAAGCAATAAAACTAAAGCAGCCTTTTTATATCCTACAATTAATTGTGTTAATCCATTTAAATTACTTTACACCAATTACTACTAAATTCATTAACAATTTCAAAACTCAAAGTTCAACTCAAACTCAAAGTTAAAGGTGTACCCTCCCATATAAGTGTCAGAAAGAAAGAGACCACACTAAACTTTCCAAAAATACATATGAAAGCATTACTATATAATGTCTTACATAATACATTGAACAGTGAAGCCATTCATCCTTATCAAAAAATTAAATTATAATAAATATATACAAAAAATATGTATCAAGTTCATTAATTATCACTATTCAATATAGATATTAATTTCTAAAGTCATTCAACTTTAGATTCTAAAGTTTACATATAAACAAATAATTATTGCACTTTTCCCAACTATTACTTCTTAATTTATTAATTTAATTACTCGTGTATTCCTACCTATAACTTGTGAATCCAATAAATCCTTTAAACATACCAATTTATTTACAAGTTTACCCATGTGGAAACAAAGTACCTAAATTCACAATAATTTTAGTTTCTAATCTTAACAGTCTACGTCGAAATTCATCTCCCCCCCATATTATGACATCCAAAAGGTTGGGCCAGGACACTGAAGAAGAAGCTGTCAGTATCTCCCCAAAGAACAGTGCAAAAATGTTGGGCAACTGGACTCTCCATTCTTCTATTCCTCATATCTTCTAAATGTTCTAATATTCTTAACTTCACTTTTCTCTTTGTTTGTCCTACATATGACATTTTGGGTGTACATCCACACCCAATAATGTATACAACTCCACAGGAGTCACATTTAAACTCATTTTTAATCCAAAATTTCTTTCCATTAATTACCCAACCATCCACATTTTTTTATCTTTTTACATACCTTGCACATTCCACAAGGGAATGATCCCAACCTCTTCCCCACTGTGCTCTGTGCCTTATGATTCAATAATTCCCTCAAGTTGCTGAATCAGCCATATGAAAAAGTTACTTTATTTGGGAATAAATTCACCACCATTTCATCCCTATAAATTACTGGCCATAACTTATTCACCAATTCTCTTAATGTGTCAGTAATTGAGAGAATTTAGTTGCAAAGAATATAGACTCTGATTTTCTACTCCTTTTTCCCCGTGAATTTTCTGATGACCCCTTCTTGAATCATATTTCTTATTCACCAACCCTCTAACTTTGTTCAAGGCTTCCTGAATATACACTTCTTTGTAGCCTCTCTTACATAATATATTTTTCTCCATAAAAATTCCTTTTCTAGAATCTTATCATCAGAAGTATTTGTCATAGTTCTCTTGAATTCCCCATATGGCAATGATTTAATCAAATGCAAAGGATGTGCACTGCTGGCTTCCAAGAAATTATCAGCAGCAAGTTACTTTATGAAAGGGCCTATATTGTAACTTTCCATTCAGATCTACATAGAATTCTACGTCCAGAATTTGCATATTTCTATTATTGACTCTATATGTAAATTCTAAACCAAAGGAGTTCTGACTACCATATTCATAAAATTTTCAAATTCACATTGTTCACCCCTACACACAAAAATCAAATCATCAATTAACCATTTAAACATAACTACCCTGTTTCTAACAAAATGTGTTGGATAAATAAACATATTTTCAGAAGAGGCCATAAACAAAATAGCATATGAGGGAGCAAACGTCGCCCCCATTGCTGTCCCCTCTAGCTGTAAGTAATACTCTCCTTCAAAAGAAAAATAGTTATGTGTCAAAGCATACTCCAAAAGTTGACATAAATAAGCAGTTTTAGGGCCTTCACCCAATGTTTTTACAATTGCTTCTAAGCTCTTCTCTATTCTGATATTTGTGTATAGAGATTTTACATCTACACAAGCAAAATAATAATCAGAACTCCATTGGATTTTACTAATACATTCTAGGACATGAGCTGTATTCTTGACATATGATTGAATTTTAGGGAGAAATACTTTCAATTGGGAATCCAGAAAGATGCCTATATTTTGTAAGAATGGCCCCACCCCCAAAACTATAGGTCTTCCAGGGGGCTTCCTTAATGATTTGTGCAACTTGGAAATTGCAAAAATACTGGCATCCTTAGGATTTTTAATATAAAGCTTTTAACATCTTTTCGGTCAAAAAATCCCAACATCTCTCCCCTTTCTAGTAGTTCCAATAGGTCCTCATTAAATTCTTTTGCTGGACTGAAATGCAATTTTCTGTAAAACATATTGTCAGACAACAAGTCAACTACCATACAATTATAGTCATTTCTTGCCATTATGACCCAATTCCCCCCTTTGTCTGCTTGTGTAAATACATATTTTGCAGTCAAGCCACATAGCTGCTTTAAACCCAACCATTTTTCCTTATTCAAATTCCAAATTCCTGAATTCTTAACAATATGGCTATAAGCTACTTTAATTTGTTAATATAATGCATTCTCAAACACATTAACTGCATTGGAAACTTTAGGAGGTACAAAAGAACTGATACAAGGAACCCTAGGTACACTTAATTTACCATACTCTGTAGAAAAAACAGCATTTTCATCATCAAACAAGTTAGAGTAATTTTCCATGTCCACAACATTGTCATAATCCATAAACGTGTTGTCATAAATTGACATGTTAAGTAATGAGTCCTCCATATTTTCCTCATTTGATTCATTCACTTGAACAGCACTTTGTCCCTTATTTGCAAAAAAATGCTCTCAAATGTAGTTTCCTACTTCTTACTTCCTGCTTTAGTTTTATTGCTTTATTCCTTAGAAGGCTTGTGTAGCCGCGGTACCATAAGAAGTAAAAATAAAAGAATAAGCAGCTAATCCTGTGCTTTCTGACTTCATTATTTTGGGGAGAACTAAACAAATTAAATCAACACTTAATATAGTAGGTAACATACCCCCCTTAATTAATTTTAACCAATAAATCACACCAAACCAATCATGTTCCTCCCATATGCAAAACATTGCTTTAAATAAATAACTATATAAATATAAAATATCCTACATATTTTTAATATAAAAATAAATCGTAAACACTTTGTTCAACAACAAATATTCCAAATATCATTCATAGTGTTTAAAAAGTACATCAGCTACAATATGTGTATATATATATATATATATATATATATATATATATATATATATATATATATATATATATATATATATATATATCATAAAAATACATGTGTATATAAATATTCCCAAAATTGCAACCTTATTGGTCAAGGGGATACACCCCCCCGCATACTCAATGGCAACAGAGAAAGATGGAATGAGGAAGTGATGTCACCTAGTATAGGGCAGAATAACTGTGAAGGAGAAGGGTAACCAGCACCAGTAGCTAGTACATTGAATTGGAATATAAATAATAATTTTAATAACCCTTGTGAGCAAGAAGATGCCCAACAACAGCAACAACAGCACAATGATGTGCAGGGTTTTTGAAAATACAGAGGGCAGAACCACCAACGGCCCTACAACATGAGAGGGGCGACCAAGGTTCACAACAACAGCAACAACAAAAAGAGAAGGTAACATCTAGGTGTTGGATAAAGGTAATCATAAGGAATGTAGGGTAATAACGAACAAGGATAGGGACTTTAAAATATACAATTTGTCGAGTTTTGATATAGACCCTATCTTAATTGAATTATTTGCTAAAGGGCTTACATTTGTGCCATCAGCTTGATTTAATTTGTCAACACTTTAGTGGATTTAAAACTTTACACCCGCAAACTCAACCTAAATGTTATGTTTGGTAACAAGGCAATAGAACAACATACTAATATAAGGGTGTTAAGTACTTACAATCTGCCTATGCACCCTTTATTACTACTCTTTGAACATTTGTGTGAACTTGATTTAAGGGCTTTAATGAACCATTCGGTGAAAACCAATGACTGGAATGTATCACAGAAGGAAAGGGAAGCACTGCATGTATTTACATCTTTACCTATTAGGACTTTGAAACCGGACAAGGAAGGGGGACTTGTCTTAATGGACATTGAAAATCGCAACAAGAGGATGAGACTAGTGTTGGAAAGTGAAACATATGTTAAAGCAAGTGTAAATGAACTACATGTGGCATGCGACCATATAAATATGTTTTTAAATGATTTGTTTAGTGATAGAATGATAGATGTTCAAGCATTTAATTACCTTTCTACACTTTCTCCAAGAACTCCCTCATTTTTTGGTATACCTAAGATACATAAGAATATGTTTAACCCACCCCAGAAGGGCATTAGTAGATGCTAGATCCTCTATCACCTATGCTATAGCAAAGTTGGTAGATTGTACCTTAAAAAATATGTAGTTAAAGAGCAACAAGTTTGTAGAAATTGATGGGTTTCTCGCTGCTATCAATGAATGTGAATTTTGTGAAGAAGTGAACTTTCTAACGATTGATGTTACTGGTTTGTATTTTTCGATACCATGGACAACAGAAATAGAATAGGTTTTAGACAGAATTAGATGACATGGGGCCCCTGACTCTCAACTGAGACTGATGGAGGACCTTTTAGATATACCCCTGGATTTTCAAAAGCTTGCACGGTGTGCATGATCAGTGTTAGGGGTAATGTTGGCAATATGCTGAGCGATCCACGTAGGTGCTTGTTTGACGTGCACGAGCTCTCTAGCACTAGTGTTGCACGTTCCCAGCCCCATATGCAAATTACCCCATTTTCAGGTGAAAACCATGCAAATGAGATAAATCTGCTGTCCAGGAAGCAGGAATCAGGATGTGCAGGACTAGTGTAATATGTAGTAACCAAGTACGGTTCTGCAAAATCCAAAATGGGGACATAACAGCTCCAAATAAAGGCTGTATATAATTGAGGAAGCATGCCAATGGCCAATTATAAGGCCATTGACATTGCAAACAATGCAAAAAGTACAAAATACAACTTTTATTATATGTCCGCCGATCACGGCTGTTGAAGCATAGGGCAGCGGCGCGCAAACTGGATCGGTGGGGAAATAAGAAAATAAACCTACAAAAGCAGTCTAAATTAAATCAGTATTCCACCATGCAAGTCAATGGCAGGCAAAAGACAACCTGACCAGTGAATAGTGGTTGCTAACGGAGGAGGCACAGTGTGACACATAACTATGCATTACCAGGCAATCCTATGCAAATGAGGGGAAGGATAGTGAGTCCCAGTTTTCCCCACCATGTGAGGCAGGTCCCAACTGTGTAAGAGTATGAATAGCTGAGTGCAAGACTAGGAGGTAGGTGACATCATGGTTGGGTGTGTCAGGCATACTGTAAGTGGATTGGAGCCTTGTGGCCCAGGTATGCTCCCAACTTAGCACAGCCAAGCTAGTGGGTGTGTCAAAACCTGCCCAGCACTCTTTACAAAGTCTAAGCAGGTGTGCACATCACACACTGGGATTTACAGGAAGAAAAAAGAAGTTAAACCAGGAAATAGCAGCAGTGTGCACATCCAACTACTCTATTTGTGCGGCGCGGCCCCAGGTCCAAACAGAAGGGCAATGGGAAAGGAAATCCACAGTAGGAAGATAATCAAGGAGAACTAGCATATCTGGCAGGTGAAATGTATCAGAAGCAGCCAATTACACAGGCAGCAGCCCAGCCCAGCCCAGAGCACTACTATAAACAAAGCAAACACCTTCCCTACTGGTTTTTCTTACACTCTACACCACCGGTGTATACAAGTGGGGAAATGTTAACAAACAAACCTACAAAATGAGAAGGGCTGCAGCAGACAACATAGAACAACATGTGCAAGAGGCTGAGGGTGGTGAGGATGTGCATGCTGCTGAACAATCCACAGTGAGGAGATGGAGAAGAGTGTACACACCCAGGGTAACCTACCAGGGGCTACATGAGCTGGAGATAGTGGAGTGTTATAAGGTGGACAGAGACCTCCTATAGCAAGTAGTTGAGCTGTGCCGGCCACACCTGACACACCAAACCAAATGAGGAGAACCCATCCCAGTGGATACCAAGGTATGTGTAGGCCTAGGTATACTAGCCACAGGTACCTCCCAAAGCACAACTGGGGATAACATGGGGATCCTACAGGCATCAGCATCCAGAGTATTCCACCAGGTCCTGGATGCCATGTCAGCGCATGCCAGTAGTGAGCATGTATATTTTCTCAACACCTGTGAGGTGTTGACCAGCAATATGCATCTCTTCCACCAAGTAGCAGAATGCCTTGGGGTAGTGGGTGCTATAGACTGCACGCACATACACATCAAAGCACCACCCAGTGAGCAGGATAGGGCCTACATCAACCACAGGGGCATCCCCTCCATCAACTGCCAGGTCATATGTGATGCCCAGTGCATTATAATGAATGTGTTTTCTGGCTGCCCTGGAAGTTATGATGATTCCCACATATGGCATCTGATGCAGCTGTACCAGAGATGTGCCAATGGGGACAACCCCTACGGTCACCTAGTGGGGGATGCTGGATACACACTGGAGACGTGGCTGATAACACCCATCAGAAATGCACACACACCTGAACAGCAACGCCATAATGAGGCACACACACAGGCCAGACATATAATAGAGCATGTGTTTGGGATGCCCAGGTCACGGTTCTGTTGTCTGGAAACATCCGGTGGAGCCTTGCAGTATTCACCAGCTACATGTTCCCAAATTGTTATGGTATGTGCAATGTTACACAATATGATCCTGCAGAAACAGCTGCAGCAGGAACAGCATGGGGCAGGGCCACAGAGCCCCCCCCACCAATGCCAAGGCCTGCACAGACACAGAGTGACCCAGAGGAGAAAGAATCTGAGCCTGCCCCAGTAGGCAGAAGGAGGTGTGTCCAGTATGCCCTGGCCTTGTCAAAGAGGCAACACATAGCACATGCACTGACATAGTAGGGTCCCAGGGAATGACACCTCTGTCCAACTAGTACATACAGTAAAAAGGATGCCAAACATGACACCACCTGTGCTTAACCATGTATAGGGGGTGTACTATGTGCATCCAACATAGGCAGCCCTTCAGAACCATCCGTTAAGTCTGGCACACCCACAGAGTAAGTCAATAAACCTACCAACTGGCAAATGGAGTAGAATGTGTTGTCACCTGTAGCTATGGTATGGATGTGAGCATGCAAAGGAATTGGGTGGCTGAATGTTATGGCAGCAGACAGTATACACCCATATTGGCACCATGACATGTGTAACACATACTGGAGTCACCACAGTAGCCAGTACTACACAGGGTGACAAAAACCACTGTAGGAAATGTGCTGAGCAAAATGTGTGTCCATATGACCTACACATCCCAGTCAGGACAGTTCACATACCCAAACAACAGTTGCAGCCAGCAGGACAGATGGACACAAACCCAAACAGGGCCTGTGCCATGGCCCCAGAATGATGGATAAGGTTAACCCCACCCCCGGGCCTACACAGACAGACCACAGCAAGGCAGGCAATGGGATGCCAGTTCTGAAGGGTAGGATGTCAGACAATAATATGTAGGGCAACCAAAGCCAAGATCTGTAGTACACTGGTGTGCCTCCAGCATGATAGTTAGCAATACAGAATGAAATGTAGTACATGACATACCAGTACAGTCATAGCAAATGTGTACAAGTGTCACTTGTGCTCCCCCATCCTACATAGCAATGTAATGACAGTCAGGTGACCCTCCACTCCCATGTAGAAACAGTCAGGTGTGCCCCTACCCCCAATCCAGCATATAAATGTAGTAACAGTCAAGTTTGCCCCCCCCCAATCCTGTGTAGAAATGTAGTAACATGCATGAGTAGGTATAATACGAGTGGAGCAGAGATGCCCAGAGGTGGCCAAGGTAGCAGGATAGGTTCTAGCATGTGCACAATATGCAGGTCTGTGTGTGTTAGGATGGTGTGTGTTTCTTATTGTGTGATAGTGGTCAGTATGTATGCATGTCAAGGCAAGACCTGGTGGCCATAGCCCAGTACTGCTGATGACAGGGACATGCCATCATAACTGCAGTGCCAAGGACAATCCCCACCAGTATACCACCTGCTAGCAGTAAGCCAATGTAAATGTATGGTGGTAATATGTGTCACCATCTGAAAGACTGACATGGCATGGCTGTTGGGCTAGATATACAAGCAGTACACAGGGGAAAGTACCCCAGCCATACAGTATACCTTGTATCACTGAGAAATGGAGACACTCTTGGAATTGTACATACAGGTATGCATCAGAGCAACCGGTCCTGTAGTATGGGATACAGGTGATGTCCACCTGAACACCTGCAGATCACAAAGGAGGTAGGACTGATGTATTGGGAAACAGCTGGTGTAACTGCACATGCCAGCATACCTGGAATGCCCCATGCATACCTGGGTGTCAGATGCAAGTAGTGTCCATAGCACACATGCACCCAGCACACACAAACACCACCCACAGGTACCTCTCTGGCCATATCCCTGCTGTGAGGAATGGGTCCAGTATGACTCCTCCTGTACATGGCAATAGTGGAAGAATGCAGCATGCAGTGCAGGTGTCCCATGCAGGTGTATCCCTAGCTATACATAGCCCCCTGCCAGCATCCACACCATCTGATCAAGACAGATAGAAGGAATTTGCAGGAACATCTCTCACACCTACCCTGTCACCCCCAGGGGAATATATTGTATGGTGGTCTGTGACTGTAGGCCTGACAGAATGCAACAGCTTGCCGCATGTGGCCCGCAACAACAGCTAATTCCCCACAGGCCTCTGCCAAAGGCCTGTGCCTCACATGTACTGCCAATGCATGTTAAGTCATGGACACCCAAATAACAACATAACACACTCCACACAAGCCATATGCAAGGCCATGTGGACAAACCACAGTAACATGTCCACCATATCCCACTGCATGAACTGTGGACCAACACACACCTGTGATGGAGTGATACCCTTAGGGAAAGTATCACAGAATGTATGCATAATGTATGGAAGATGTTAGAATAACAGAGGGGGGTGGGAGCATGGCCAGCATGGAATGTGCAGGGTCTGACACCAAGCTGTGTGCCCACACTATCCCAGGCTGCAAATATATAAATGGGTGGCTACACACCTGCCCGTACACCACAATAGGGTTAATGTCCTGACCCATGGCCCCTGCCTCTGGGCAACCTTTGTGAATTTGTACAGCTGTGAGGCATTGCCACAGCAAGATAAGCCCATACTGTCTTGTCAATGGGTGTACAAGTATGGTATCCCCCACCAGCACTCTACCAAGGTGCTGAACCGGATACACAGACCCAGCAGCAAGTGTCTGCATCTGCCCCTCCAGAATGGCATCACTTACCATGAATACGTAGGTGTCTGCCCACAATACTGGACACAGCTACCGTCACCCTTGTCCCCCAAGACAGCACTGTGAGCAAGAATGTCCACCTGGCAGTACATGAAGACAGAAAACATCACTGTGTATAACAGTACACATGTCTGAATATCTCTGCTAACAGCGATACCATGCAGCTGAAGCAGTACAGACACAATCCCCCACAGTACACACTATCCCCTGCACAGTTTGTCCCCATATTGCCAAATGATCAATGGATACCTAGCAGAAACACCTTGCTACCTGTAGGTGTACAACACAAAGGTCTGCACTGGAGTACAAACTAGCTGGTGTTGATACACACATTCTATACAGAAGGACATACTGGGCATGCTCACACACGTAATCAAAAGAAGCCCATGTCTGCAAACAACAGTGGACCAGACATATCTGGCAGTCACAGATGTTAGTGCAGGCACTCCTCAGTATGCACCACTCATGCTTTGCACAGACAGTGGATAGGAATACATGCATTTATCCAAGGACAATACACTATAATAATCCAAACATACACGTACATAGATGTGTGGGAGAGAGTGACTGTGACAAGGAGCCAGCCATTATGAGGCTTGTCCCACCCAGCAAACAGCCAGATGACTACAACCACATGATGCTCAGATATCCCTTACTGTAGACATTAGCCACCAGTATCTGTCAGCATTACAGACTATGTGGTGCAAGTGCTAGCTGTGCAACATGACTATACAAGGCAGTAGTCATCTAGAAGGTGTATACGCATACCTGTAGAATATAACCCTGCGTGTGCCCGCATGTGGTGTGTCAACCTCTAGATGAATGGGTTATGGCCCATGTACACACACTGCCTTCCCCATAGCCCTACTATGACAAATCCACTGAGGTCATCCACTTTGAAATACACCCTTGGCGAAAGTCTAGCCCAATAATCTCCATAGCGCGTCCTGTAACTGCGTACTGCTGTAGTGTGATAAAGTAGCTAGATAGGTGTTCTAACCCCAGATGTGGCAACTGTGTGTGTGTGTGTGTGTGTGTGTGTGTGTGTGTGTGTGTGTGTGTGTGTGTGTATGTGTTGGTGTGCATGTCTGTCTGTGTCTGCCTGCGTAGAGAGCAATGCTTTTTACAGTAGCCACACTCCTTACAATTCCCATACTCAACTTTGGCAAGGCTGCTGATGTCACCTACCTAGAAATACACCTCTGGGAAGGTTGTAGCCCAGTAATCTCCTTAGCGCATCACGTAACTGCGTACTTCTGTAGAGTGATAAAGTATCTAGGTAGGTGTTCTAACCCCAGATGTGGCAACTGTGTGTGTCTGTCTGTGTAGAGATCAATGTTTTTTATGGTAGCCACACTCTTTATAATTCCCATACTCAGCTTTGGCAAGTCTGCTGATGTCACCCACCTAGAAATACACCTCTGGGAAGGTTGTAGCCCAATAATCACCGTAGTGCATCCCGTAACTGCATACTGCTATAACTCTGCAAGAATTCCATTTGTACCAACAAATTGTTTCCCTTCTTTTACTGAAGACCAAAATGCTATCTAATACTTATAGACTAATTACTCAAATTAAATACCAAGATGAAATCTTATATTCAAAATACTGGATGAGCCAAAATAATAAATTGACTAATGAACAAAAACTAGTGGCAATTGATATAACTATAAAACTTCCTCCCTTTAAAAATTAATTTACACTCAATTTATGATTAATAACAATGCATAGCACACACCACTCTTTCTGAGCAAAATAAATGCCAATACATCACCTTTTTGCCCTACATGCTCTAATTCAATAGCAGATACTCTACACATATTCTGGTCTTGCAAAAACATGTATACACTTTGGTGCTCTTTAAGAGCAAAACTGGAGAAAACAGGTTATATGAAATCCACCCTCTCATGGGAAATGGCAATATTAAACATTTTCCCCAATTCTTATACATTTGAGGCTAAACATATTATTGCAACACTGTGTGCAATATTGAAATCCTATATAGCCCTCAACTGGCTTGAGATCCAAAACTTCTTGGGCAGAGTTCAAATCTGTAGCTATCAACTATGTTTTAGCAAACAAACTAAGAAGTTAACCTATTTTAGAAAATACTGGAAAAGACTTATAGAGGTTTTTAGCTAGATCTTCACCAAGTCAGCTAGAGCTTTCTATTTTACTTTATTACTCCCCACCAATACTAACTTTCTTACTTAATTTGTTGTAGAGGCTACAATTCAACTTTTTCACAAAGAGTCTATGCTAGATTCATTAGGGGTAACAAAGTGTCCTCCAGTACTTAGACATTTGTTTCTAGCACTGTAATATGTAAACATTAATCTTGTAAACTTTTCTAGAACAACCTGCATGAGTGACAACCCAGTGTAAATAATGTATATAGTTGCTTAAACAGATACAGGTATATGACTATATTCCTCCTCTTGCAAAAATTCCAATGGTAAAAGTTATACTGTCTATATAAATGGTCAGTTGTTTGATATCTTGAATGTATTCTAAGTCATACTCAACATTACAGGCCATACTTGCTCTTATCAATGCCTACTACAATTAAAAGAGTGTGTTTTTTTTTTTTTCGCTTGCCTTTTTTAATTCATCAAGGGCAATCATCACATATGCCTTGTAATCTGTATGGATCGTATATTATTTGCAATCTTATGTATTTCCATTGTTATTCTTACTATCACCTTGTATAATATTGTTCATTGTAGTAATAAGAAATGTGAAATAAAAATTATATTTGAAAAAAAAAAATCCTGCTTACTGCTGTAGAGTGATAAAGTAGCTAGGTAGGTGTTCTAACCCCAGACGCGGCAAGTGTGTGTGTGTGTGTGTGTGTGTGTGTGTGTGTGTGTGTGTGTGTGTGTGTGTGTGTTAGTCTGCATGTCTGTCTGTCTCTGTCTATGTAAAGAGCAATGCTTTTTAAGGTAGCCACACTCCTTGCAATTCCTAAACTGAGCCTTGGCAAGGCTGCTGATGTCACCCACCTAGGAATACACCTCTGGGAAGTTAGTAGCCCAGTAATCTCCGTAGTGCATCCTGAAAATGTATACTGCTGGATTGTGATTTAGAACAGTGGCAGGGTTCCATCCCTACACATGGCAGTTCTGGATATTTTGTGTGTGTCCATGTCTGTATACTGAGCAATGCATTATATGCTAGTCACACGCAGTACATTGCACATGGCCCACTTTGGCAATCCAGCTGATGTCATTCTTCATGAAAGACAGCTTTGTGGAATGACTTCCATGCTGTAGTGTGGTATAGTCCTCTGCCAGGGGTTCTATACCCACACATGTCAGTTGTGGATGATTTGTGTGTGTCTCACTGTCTGTGTAGGGAGCAATGCATTTTAGGGTATTCACCCGCAGTACATTTCAAATGGCCTACTTTAGCAATCCTGCTGATGTCATTCATTGTGGAATACACCCTTGGGGAAGGAGTACTTCAGTAAAGTGTGTGGCATGTGCTATAACTGCATAGTGCTGAGGTGTAATAAACTAGTTAGGTAGGGGTTCTTCTCCCAGAAATGACAGGTGCATGTGTGTGTGTGTGTGTGTGTGTGTGTGTGTGTGTGTGTGTGTGTGTGTGTGTGTGTTCATACCTCAGATCCTGTGTTGAGGGGGTTGTGAGCATGTGGCCAGTGTGGAGCGGGTTTTGCATATGTTGTATATGGCGGTCCTACTATATATCACAATGTCCACCATACAGGGATAACAGATGTGAAATAGCTGAGAGGCTGGGGTGCAAAGCCATACCCATACATGTGACATCAAGGTGAGGCAATCACATTTAGCACCTCCAGTATTACCCAGAGCACAATCTCAACCCATGTCTCATACGCACACACATGCCTAGGTAACAGCCAATATGTGGGTAGTACACTGCATATTGGCCACTGATAGTAACCATAGAGTGATAGCAGTGAGCTACAGAGGGCATGTCCCCTGTCCATCTGTCAAATATGCACGTACATGCTGACAGTGCACCTCCCCCATGTTCCCCAATGGACACCTGCACCACCTGTGGTGCCATCACGTGTCCCGCAATGGGAATACCATGCATGACAACATGCCCTGTATGGATAGTTGCCACTGACATCAAGGAATGCTGTAAGCATGCTATCAATGTAGGTGCAGATAAACCTGGTGCTCATTACTGGTCCCCTCCACAGGGGGCAAGACTGGCACATATGATGGTAATCTATGTTCACAACATGGGCCAGACACCCCAGGTACAGTTCCGCATGTCACTGTATGTGCATGTGGGAGGTGTGCACATCCCAGACACTGTCCATTTCATAGGGTAAGGAACACATACATGGCAAGCAATGCACAGCATTGGCCACACACAATAGTCACCAAGATGACCAGATGGGTATAAAATACCCACCTGTGTGGGCAAGAGCAGAACCTGTAGCCCTGAGACACAATGCAGACCATTGTCATGTGGCATGATGTCAAGGCATACCCATCGCCTACCCTTGTATAGTCTGCTGCCACAGTCGACCACCACACCCCCGTGCAGACATGCACCCATGCATGTCAGTACTGGCACCCTGTGTGTTTGTCTGTGTGTTGCATAGTGTGTATTTTCGCAGCTACACTCACTACAACCCCCATGCACATACAGAAGCATGCTGTCAGATATCAGATACCTCCTCATATCCTTTTCCCATACAACCTCTGTATGACCTGTGTGGTGCATGTGGTACCTACACAGTGATGTATTGTGGCAATCCCGCTACTGATGAGTTGTAATCCTGGCCCTACCAAGTGTGC
>NC_056751.1:472860889-473030889 GCF_019279795.1 Protopterus annectens
AATTTTGTTCACATAGTGCTCTGTCATCTACAAACATTAGGTAAACAAGGTATACGGATGAGGTAAGCTACTCCATGATATGATATTTCAACCTACTAACAATAAAGTGCCATCATTGTTAGATGGAAATATAGCATATCTACCATCTGTGTTATTTTTGTATTTCATGCATGCGTGTTCTACTGTCACTGCAGTCTAGTATAATACTGTAGTAGTACTGCCAGGTCATATTTTGGTTCCAGGTAAGCTCTAGGCAAATATCAGTCAGTCAGTAACCAGCTGTGACTCAGTACCTCAGTTTGTTAAATGCTCTGTATATAGTATATTTTGCCACACACAGACCAGTGTGCAAATCCAGTGCTAGGTAGTACTAAATATTACAGCAGCAGTCACATAATGCTCACAAATTCTCTCTCCACAGGAACTACAGGTAAATGGGTGAGGTAGCCCATTTTATGAGTAGAGAATTGTGTGTTTAGATTTCCCAGACTGTTAAAATCATTAGCAAGAGTTTAAAAAATCTTCAATGTGCAGTAAAAACAATATGTGTAATCCTGCTAAGGCTATATGCTAGGACTGTCTGTTAAAAGTTGCTGCAGTTGCAGTCACTGATATCGGGTTCCATTCCCATGCCTGCCAACCAAGGCATGACTGTTGTTTAGTGGCTGTAATGTATACACACATGTCTCTCATGTGTCATGATTTCACATTATGTAGTAGTACGTAATCTGCCTGTTACAGGAATACCATGGCAATGAGTACCTATGTATTTATTTATTTATTGACATTTGTTAACCAGGTTTGTCCAACTGGGTTTCTGGCCCATTTTCAGTGGCGACCCAAGGAGAAAAGCTCCAATAAATGAACAAATTATAGAAAATTAGTATTTTTAACATTCAAAATATGAACATTATACAAAAAAAGAAAAAAATGTATTTTAACATTGAGATTCAATTTTACAAAAACATTTAAATAAAAGGTAGATAAAGAAATGCATGCACATTTTTTATGAGTAGTTTTAATCTACAGAACTGATTAGATAACAAAAGTAACTACAAATCCTAAAGATAATGGAGTACTTATGTGAGAGAGGAGGGAGGAAGAAAGGTACTTTACAGTGGGGTGCTTACGTTGGTGCCTGACAATGGCAAATTTTGAGTTAAGCAAGTAAAATTTGAGTTTTTCTTTAAAGTGTGCTGGGTAGCTGATGGAGCATATATCTAGAGGGAGTTTCTTCCAAGCTTGTGTAATGGAGTATTTATATAAGGGTTTTCCTATGGGTTTCTTTGGTTGGTATGTGTGCAGTAGTTGCTGAATGGAGGTGCGGAGAGCCCAAGGTGGCGTATAGACAGAGACGAGCGAAGAGAGAGAGCAGGACAGGATGCAGGCTTATTTAGGATGAAATGTAGCATTTGAAATTGAGATAGAAGTAGAAGTTTGGGGAATTCAAGCCACTGGAGTGAGTTTAAAGCAAGGCAGTGATGTGTATTGTAAGGTGAGTTTATAACAAACCAAGCTATTTTACGGTAGGTTTGTTGGAGTTTATTCAGGGGTTGTAGTTTGAATGTTAGTGAATACAGGGGCAGCATATAGGAGGGAGGGAATGAGAAAGGCTTGAGCAAGGGAGAGTCAGTGAGAAATTTTTTATTGCTTTGGGAAAAAAGGCCTGCAACTGTCACCCCTGGGATTCCGGATACTGGCTAAGGTTCTTGCCGCCCCAATAGTGCCTATTTTAGGCAAGGTTCAAATGACAAATTCACCACTGTAACAGGAACAGGCAAGCAAAAACTGAGGGTAATGCTACTCAATGCTAGAAGTCTAAATCTCAAAATGCACTCCCTCGAGGCACTCCTTAAAATGGAGAACATCGATATCTGTGCAGTGACTCAGACCTGGTTCATGGCTCCAGACAGCACCCCTGCATTACCAGGCTATAACTCATACCACACTTTTCGGCCACCTAACCTGGACCGGAACACCAAAGGTGGAGGTGTGTCCATATTCATTAAGGATAGCCACACCTCCAGGCTAGTTGCTCAGCATAATACATCAAAGGTTGTCCAAGTGCAACTAACTCTGGGCAAAACTGCAATCCAAATTGTAGCTTGCTACAGATCCCCCACCATGCCCCAGGATTCCCACTCCTCTTTTCTTGATATACTGAAAAATGTTTGGGTTCAGCCAAACATCCTAATAATGGGCGATTTCAACTACCCCACCATTAACTGGGAAAACTACTGATGTACCAACTCCTTCACTCAGTGCTTTCTGGAATTCCTAACTTCCAATGCCCTGGATCAAATTATCCACACCCCTACCAGGGGCAAAAATACCCTAGACCTAGTCATTATCAACATGAGTGACCGGTGTTCCATACTTGAAGTCAACTCCTTGTTGGTCAGGTCCGACCATAAGCTAATCACCATAGCCACATCCTGCCCCCACCCCCATTAAGGAAACCATAGTAAAACATTTCTCCAAAGCCAACTTCATGCTTCTTAAGATAGAAGTGACGAACTTCATTACATCCATCCAGATGAACAATGCAGTTACGACTGCTGAATCCTACACAAATGCACTCTATAAGCACTTACACGAGTGCATGGATCATGCTATCCCAAATAGAACCAAGACGCTATCCTCCAAAAAAAGGAAGCCAATCTGGTGGTCCCCTGCCATAAACAAACTCTGCAACAGAAGTAAGAAACTGTTGCAAAAGAGAGTAAAATCCCATGAATGGATCCCTGGTCAGCCTCAGTAGGAATCTGAGATCCCTTATAAAGTCCTACAAAGCTAGCTATGAAAACAAAATCACCACTGATTCTAGGGACAACCACAAAGCATTCTACAGCTCTGTCAATAATCTCAATGGCAACACCCAGATCTGCTCTGAGTTACAGCACAATGACAAGAAAATTACAGAACCAACTGACATTGCCAACATCCTGGCAGATAGGTTCAGTGCTAACTTTACCCCCTCTCACCACCTAAAGCGCCTATATCTATACAGGAAGAATGCAGTGTTCCTGTAATCACAACTATGCAGGTAAAAGCTGCAATCTCTAAAGCCAAAACACAGCATTCATGGGACTGGACAACATCCCAGGCTGAGTTTTACATGAACTTCAGAACGAACTGGCTCCTCACCTAAGCACCATGTTTAATCATAGTCTCACGTCAGGCTTTGTTCCACTGAATGGCGCACAGCAACAGTTGTCCCACTCCACAAAGGGGGAGCCACCACTGATCCCAGGAACTATCACTCTATCAGCCTGACAAGCCTTGTCTCTAAGGCCATGGAATGTATCATCATGAAACTCATAAACAAAGACATTTGTAATGTCCAAAGTCTGGACCCCACCCAGTTCTGGTTTGTGAAAAGCAGATCATGCCTCCTGAAACCGATCGACTTCTTTGAGGCAGTCACCAAAGCCATATATGAGGGTAAGGTGGTTCACACATCCTATCTTGACCTCACCAAGGCTTTCAACACCATCCCTCATTCTGGAATTATAGCTAAACTCACTAAACTAGGTATAAATCTCTAAATCACAAGATGGGTTGCCAACTGTTTCACTGACAGAACCCACACTGTAAAAGTTACAGACTCCAAATCTGACTTCAAACCAGTGACAAGTGAAGTACTACAGAGTTCAGTCCTGGGACCTCTCCTGTTTGGTATCTACATCTCTGAAGTACAGGCCTACAAAGAAGGCCTTTGGCTAATGAAGTTTGCAGATGACTGCAAACTAGGAGCCATAATTGAGTCCCCAAATGATGTGGACATCCTACAGAAGGGCCTCACTGAGACAGATGCCTGGTGTCAGAGCCATGGCCTCAAGCTCAATGCCAAAAAGTGCACTGTCATCCCCTTTGGTAAAAACTCTGTACTCATGAACTACCACATAGGAGGCAGTCTACTTAATGTTGAATGTGTGACAAGAGACCTTGGGACCCAGGTGGACAGTAGTCTCTCCTTTGATAATCACATTGCCACAGTAGTCAGGAAATCCTTCTATATGGCACACCTCATCACAAAAGGGTTCTCATCCAGGAAAAAAGAAGTCATTGTTCCTCTCAACACTCATTATACCCATTATAGAGTACAATTCCCCTTTTGGAATCTACCTCACAAGACATCTGCAGCAGCTGGAAAGGCCAAAGAAGTACCTCACAAACAGGATTACTGGCCTCAAACAGATGCCCTACACTGACCGTCTCAAAAAACTCCAGCTTTACTCCATAGCATATCGTCTAATCCGAGGTGATCCCTGCCTAACATATAAAGCTATGCCAAACCCAGAGCTGTTGGACATGCTACACCTAAGGAAATCCCAATCCGTCTGAACTATACACTCTAGGGACCTAAACCTTGTCACCACAATAAACAGGACATGCTGGAGGGACAGATTCCTGTCCCAGAGAATTCCCATACTCTGAAGCAAGCTACCTATGTATGTCAAGCAAAGTTCCTCATTAGCACTCTTCAAGAAAAATATTGATGAGTGGATGGGAAATAGTAAATATGCCCCCGGGATCACTTCTGTGGCTCTGCTCAACAGGTGCACAGGAAAATAACTTTCTTGGGTGGTTTAAGCCAGGGAACCTTATTGGCTAGGCTTACTTAGGCCTTTGGGTTGATAGCCTTGTACCTACCTATGAACCTATGAACCTATAATAAACCAAGTTTCTGGTTGGTTCTTTTTATACCTTGGAGCAGGTGGAGATTGAATTTGAGTTTATCATCAATGATGACTCCCAAGAGTTTTGTGTGAGTTTCTGGTTAGATTAAAGTTTTATTAGTGGAAGTTATTTCAAAGGTAGATTTGTGGTAAGTGAGAGATTGAGGCAGAAAGAGTAAGAGTTTGGTCTTTTTGGGGTTAAGGATAAGTAGATTATTGGATAACCACTGTTCTGTGAATAGAAATACATGTTGAGTTAGAGTGTGGAGTTTAGAGATATTATCAGAGATAGAGATGAGGGTTGAGTTGTCAGCATATTGGATGCGGGAGGATTATTTACAGGACATATAGAGATTGTTGGTAAAGACACTGAACAGGAGAGGACCCAAGATGGAACCTTGTGATACTCCGGTAGGAACAGATATGAATGGAGAGGTGGAAGAATGCCATTTAACAGATTGCTGCCTGCAGGATAGGTAATTGGAGAACCAGGCTAGGGTAGAAGAGGATAGATGTAGGTGTTCAAGTTTTGATAGAAGCAGGGGTGGGAGACAGTGTCGAAGGCTTTGGAAAGGTCAAGGAAGAGACTGGATATGAGTTTATTGTTATCTAGGGGCTTGGCTATGGTATGTGTGAAGGATAGGAGGACAGTGGTGGTGCTATGGTTAAGGCAGAAACCATGTTGAATGAGAGTGAGCAGATTGTTCAGGAGGAGATGGTTGAGAAGCTGAGATTGTATGCTTTTTTTCAAATATCTTAGAGAGGGGGGATAGAATGGCTATGGGACGATAGTTACATGAGTCTATAGAGTTACCACCTTTGTGAAGGGGAATGGTGAATAAGGTTTTTCAGAGGGAAGGGACAGTGAATTCCTGAATGGATCTATTGATTAGGATAGATACATGATATGCTATGGAATTGGCAGCAATTTTGAGGAAAGTAGGAGATAGGTTGTCAGTGGAGGGAAAGCAGGGTTTAAGCTTTTGAAGAAGAGATCTAATGTAGGAGGTTGGGACTGAGTGTAAAGAGAATGGAGTATTACTGGGGGGGGGTTGGAGAGTTAGGCAGATCAGTAGTGTTAGGGTTGGTAGGTAAGATTTTTTTGGATGGAGTCTATGAAGTGCTTATTGAGGAGTGTAGCTGTTTCCAGTGGTGATGTGTCAGGGTAAGGACAGGGAGTGGATGGGCAACCTGGAGAAAGAATTTTGTTTAGAGTTGACCAGAACTTCCCAGGATTAGTTTCGCTGTTGAGCTGTGCTGAGTTATAGAAGGACCTTTTATCGTTATTTATTTGTTTTTTTTTTGTCAAATTCCTGATTGGTGGAGTAGAGGAATTTATTTTGTTTTAGTCCAAGCTTTCCAGGTACTATTTCTCTTGTGCATAATGGACTTGGTTTCACTTGATAGCCATGGGGCATGATTCGATTTTATTCCGATCTTCCTAGAGGGGGCAAGGGAATTAAGGGTATCCAGGAATATGGTATTGATCATGGTTACTGCATCATTAAGAGGGATTTGGTTGAGGATAGTCCAGTCTATGCTAGAGAGAATGGAGTTAAATTAGGTTGCATTGAAGTTTGATAGTTTACAACAGTCGCTGTAATGGTGGGGTTTTGGGGGTTGGGTAGTATATCTAAGGACAGAGGTGGGAAGGTGATCACTAAAGCAGTCAAGTGAGGTTGTAGGATTATGGTAGTGGTAGGGGGAGTTTGTAAGTATCCATTCTATCCAAGACAACAGCCAACTCCACAGCAAGGTTGAATCCAATAGCAGTTTAATAATCCACACAAATTTCCCCACAGGTTAAGCACTTTCTTTCCTAAAAAAGGGACTTCTTCAGAACAAATTCTAAACTAAAATCCAATCCTTATAAAAGATAACCACACCCATCACTACAATAATTGAATTATAAGCATCATTAATACAATCAATTATGAAATTAAAACCTATAAATCATGAAAAATCATGAGCCACTGTGTAAAACACTTACATAACATTATCATAAATTGACATAAAAAAATGCATAAGGCTATGAATGACCAAAATACGTCTTATAGACAATTTTGGTCTTAAAAACAATTTTTTAACCTAAAATATAGTTCATTTTTAATAAACATGAAATATTAATATTTTCGTTAATACCAGGAGGTTGTATAGCATTTAATCTTAATTGCCACCCAACGCCCTAAGTAGACATATTCAAGAGCATGCTAAACATGTATTTACATTTTTGGTTCTTCAGCAGTTATTAGGGATGCCCAAATGGGAGTGCTTGATGTACACTTAGACATTTGTGAACGTAGGTGGCATTTACGATTAATTGCTACACAGCCTCTTGGCATTAATGAAAATATTAATATTTTTGTGTTTATTGAAATTGAGCCATATTTTAGGTTAAAAATGTTTTTTAAGACCAAAATTGTTAAGACTTTTTTTGGTTGTTCATAGTTTTATGCAGTTTTTTATGTCAATTTATGATAATGTTGTATGTGTTTTACACTGTGGCTCATGATTTTTATGTTAAACATGATTTATAGGTTTTAATTTCATAATTGATTGTATTAGTGATGCTTATCATTCAGTTATTGTAGTGAAGGGTATGGTTATCTTTTATAATGATTGGACTTTAGTTTAGAATTTGTTCTGAAGAAGTCCCTTTTCTAGGGAAGAAAGCACTTAACTTGTGTGGAAATCTGTTAGTATCTAGTCTATAATGGAGCTAGAGGATGAGTTTTTAAGGAGATGGGTAGGGGTAGATATTAACTGATGTATACCATGCAGGTTGATACTCTGTTGTAGAGAGTCATTTTCAAGTTTTGACCAGTCTAGGTTAACATCTCCTAAAATGATAGTTTTGTAGGGTATATTGTGGGATAATCAATTAAGGATATTGTCTAAAGGAGACAAATTATTCCCAGGAGGGATGTAAATGGAAGCAATGGCAAATTTCTTTTGAGCATTAAGGTGGCAGTTAAGAATCATAATTTCTGCAGGGTGAAAGTCAGGGGTGGATGTGGGAAAAGGTAATAGATTAAGGTTATTTGAGGGGAGAATGGCTACACCACCCCCTTTTCTTGGGATTCTATCAAACCAATAGATATTATAGCCTGGTGGGAGAATTTCAGTATTTGAGATGTGTAGCTTAAGCCAGGTTTCAGAGAAGGAAAGGATGTGATGAGTTGTATGGGATATACAGGAATGGAACTCAGTGATTTTGTTAGTTATGCTCTGAATATTTAGTGAGTGTATTGTCAGGTGTTTAGGTAGGCATGATTTTGTTGTATGAGGATAGTTGAGAGTATTTGGGGAGGGAGTGGATAAGGGATCATTTTGAAAGGGGAAGGGGCCAGGGTTGGGGTGGATGTCCCCAGATATAAGTAAGTTGCTGTTGTGTATAGAGTGTGAAGTAATGTAATGAAGAAATTTGTGTAGTTTGGATCTGGGTTTGTAGGTATGTGGGGGGATTTGAGGTCTAGGTAGTTTATATAGGAATGGGGGTAGAGAGGTTAAATAGGGCAGGGGAGATATGAAAGAAGGATGTTGTTGAAAGGGTTTCATAGTTATTGAGGGTAGGGGAGCATGTAAGTTGATAGTACAGTTGTTTATGATAAGTAGTGAGGGGTCATAGGTTCATAGGTTCATAGGTTCATACTAGGCTATCTGCCCTAGGGCATTTATAAGCCTAGCCAGAGTGTGTTTGGCTTTTGCCACCCATTTTAAATTAATTTTGCTATGCCATTTTTTGTGGTTAGTATACTGTGCCTCTGTCTAACAGTGACACAGAAGTGATACCCGGGGTAAACCTACGATCTCCCATCCACTCATCAAGATTCCTCTTGAAGAGAGTCAATGAGGGACTCTGCCTAACCTGGACTGGGATTTTATTCCAGTGTGAAGGGAGCCTCTGGGTTATGAATCTGTCCCTCCAGCATGTCCTATTTATTTCAGTGCTGAGGTTCAAGTCTCTCGAGCGCGTAGCTCAATGGGATTTGGATTTTTTGAGGTGCAGCATGTCCATTAATTCCGGGTTGGGCATGGCTTTATACGTCAGGCACAGATCGCCTCTGAGTAGGCGGTATGCCACTGAGTAGAGCTGGAGTTTCTTTAACCGGGCAGCATATGGCATCTGTTTGAGCCCTTTGATTCTCTTGGTGAGGTACTTTTGGGGTCTTTCCAATCCCAAAAGGGACATTGTACTCAATTATGGGCCTGATGAGGGATGAGTAAAGAGGCACAATGACCTCCCCTGATCTAGATGTGAATCCCTTCATGGTTAGGTGGGCTATATAAAATGTTTTTCTAACCACTTTGGCCATGTGGTTGTCAAATGAGAGATTGCTATCAACTTGGGTCCCCAGGTCCGTAATTACTTCTTCTGTACTTACTGGATTACCACCTATGTGGTAATTTGTGGGCACTTTGTTTTTGACAAAGGGGATGACTATACACTTTTTGCCATTTAGCTTGAGGCCATGGCTCTGGCACCAGTTGTCTGTTTCTATGAGGCCCTTTTGGAGGATCCAAAAACAAAGCACCAAGAGGAGGCAAGAAAATAAACTTTAGCGTACTGTAGTTTATTTGTCCGCTTTCATCCAAAGACTTCGTCAGAATACAAAAACCAGTAATTTCACAAACATATTTATAACAAACACTGTTTGTGTAGGCTGGAGAGTCAATTATAGCGCCCAGTTTGCAGTCATCTGCAAACTTGGTCAGCCACAGTCCTTCCGTGTTGGCCTGTACCTCCGAGAAATATATACCGAACAAGAGAGGTCCCAGGACTGAGCCTTGTGGGAAGCCACTTGTAACTGGTTTGGAGTCTGACATGGCTCCAGCAATTCTAACCATGTGTGTTCTGTCCTTGAGCCAGTTTTCAACCCATCTAGTGACATAGGGGTTTATATTTAAGCTGGTGAGCTTATCTATAATGCCCGAGTGGGGTATTGTATCAAAGGCTTTTGCGAGGTCCAGGTAGGCTGTGTGGACCACCTTCCCCTCGTCAATGGCCTTGGGAACTGTTTCAAAGAAATTGACCAGGTTTAAGAGGCAGGATCTGCCCTTAAGAAAGCCAAACTAGGTAGGATCCAGTGTCTGTAGGTCCCCAAAATCTTTATTTATGAGGTCCATGATGATCCTTTCCATAGCTTTGCAGACCAAGTTAGTCAGGCTTATGGGGTGATAGTTTCCAGGATCAGTTGAGGCACCACCTTTGTGGAGAGGGACCACTGTTGCTATATGCCACTCTTTGGGTACATATCCTGTAGTAAGGCTGAAGTTGAACAGTAGTTTTATGTTTGGGTTTAGCTCTTCTTGGAGTTCATGTAGGACACAGCCCAGGACACCGTCTGGTCCCATTGATGCTGTGTTTTTTGCTTTGGAGAGGGCGGCTCTTACCTGAGCATCTGAGATGTCAGGGGGCAGCACGCTGCTGGGATAGATATTTGCCCTTTTGGTGGGGAGGGGGGAGAGAAGTTTGCACTGAACCTGTCAGCTAGGATGTTGGCAATGTCTGTGGGTTCGGTGTATTTTTTGTCATTTTGGACTAATTCTGAGCATATCTTGGAATTCCCACCCAGGTTCCTAACATAACTAAAGAAAGCCTTGTGATTATCCTTAGTGCCCTGTGCAATTTTTCTCTCGAAGCTGGTCTTAGACAATTTTATGAGTGCCCGTAGTTTTTTGCTAATACTGATCAGAGATGCCTTCCCTTTTGGGGATTTTGCTCTATCATGTAGTAGCTTCCTCCTTCTATTGTATAGTTTGTTTATGACTGGGGTCCACCAGACAGGACGTTTGCCTTTGGAGGATTGGGTCTTGGTTTTATTTGGGATTGCATGATCCATGCATTCCTGAAGGTGTTCATAGAATGCGTTTATAAAGGATTCTGCGGTCTGGGCCATATTTTCCACAGGCCCGGTGGCTTTGAAGGATTCCACCTCAGTTTTGAGGAGTGTGAAATTTGCTTTAGAGAAGTTTTTCACTGTGGTTTTCTGGGCAGGGGGTGGGGTCGGGATGTGAATATCCAGTGAGATTAGTTTATGGTCTGATCTTACCAGTGAGGGATACACTTCTGGTCTGGAGTATAGAGTCCTTATGTTGGTGATGATCAGGTCCAGTATGTTTTCCCCTCTTGTGGGAGTGGTAACAAGTTGTTCTATAGCATTTGAGTTTATAAATTCTAGGAACCTTTGGGCTAGGGTGTTGGAGCTAGAGTAATGCTCCCAGTCTATGTTTGGGTAGTTGAAGTCACCCAATATAATGGTGTTTGGAGAGACCTTCATATTTTCCAGTGTCCTCAGGAAGGCCGAGTGGGGTTCCTGGGTTTGGGAGGGTGGTCTGTAGCAGGCTATAAACTGGAAGGCAGTTTTACCCACTGTTAGTTACACATGGATAGTCTCTGATGCTTCATGCTGTGCCTCCAACCTGAAGGTGTGGGTATCTTTGATGAATATTGATACTCCCCCTCCTTTTGTGGTTCGGTCCAAGTTTTGGGGCTGAAAAGCATGGTATGAGGTATAACCTGGTAGTGCTGGGGTGATCTTGGGAGCCTTGAACCAGGTTTCTGTTACTGCACAGATATCAATGTTCTCCATGCTAAGGAGAGTTTCAAGTGCATGCATCTTGAGGTTTAGACTTCTGGCGTTGAGTAGCATTACTCTTAGTTTCTTATCCCTTGTGATACCTATGGAGGTGGGTTTGTCTTTTGATCCTTGCCTAAAAAAGGTACTATGGGGGGTCGCAAGAGCCTTTGCCAATATCCAAAAGCCCAGGGGTGACAGGTGCAAGCCGTCCCTAGCGAAGCATCATGGCTTGTCGAGCATGTCATCCCAGGCTGACAGGCATTGGATCCCCTTTGAATGACACCAATACTTAAGCCAATTGTTGAAATTGATCATCTTGTCTTCATAGTGTGGCATCATTCTTGGTGAGGGTAAGATGCTACTCAAGGTCAGAGTCACCTATTACAAGTGTATCAGGTGTGTTGTTTAGCCTTAAGGGCTGTGACTGTTAGGCACACTGGCTTTGTGAGCTATGTGTTGCACGTGTTTTGTTTTGGGGTAGCGGTTGCTTGGGTGTCTGCTTTGGAGGTCTCTGCTGCTTAGGCAGATTTTTATTTAGAGACTCCGAGTATGTTTTTGTTTGTTTATGTGTTTGGTTTGCTGTCGTGGTAGGTCTATGTGAGACTGGAATTGTAGTGAGTGTGGTTTCCTTCTCCTCCTGACTGGTTATGCCAGTAGTGAGTTGAGAGAGCTTAGCCTCTAGTTTGGCTATATGGTTGCATCTCTCACATGTGCTGGAATTTGTTGGGAGGAGGAGAGGGTTGTCTGTGTACATGAGGCAGTTGTAACATTGCCTCAAGATTCCAAGATTCACCAGCTGGACCGGAGAGGAGATTGACAACTGACCTTTGGACATGCTAGAATAGTATTGGGAATTCCTTTATAATTGAAAAAAAAGGGCCAATGGGGAACAAGGTACTCAAGGGGAGTTTGTGAGGGTGTAGTGCTTTTAATTTTTTAGTGCTGACTTAGTGAGCAAGTGCCAGGTAACTTAAATGCAATGTCTTACAGGTAACTTAAATGCAGAAATGACAAACAGTAACTTTTTTCAAGTGAAACAAGGAAATAAGTACAGTAAGCAATGCAGATATCACTAGGGTTCCACAGAAGCACTGAAAAGCCGCGTTTTAGGTGGAATTAGTGTTTCAGGGAAATAACAAGCAAACAAACAACAAGCATACAAACAAAGCTAGATTCAGCAGGCCTGGATCTAGTCTAGGCTACAGCAAACAAGGTGTACCAATTTCAGTAAGAAGCAGTTCATATATGCAGGCACTATAAGCCTTTAACCAGAATTTCCCAGCTCAGAAGGGCAGAGTCCAGCCTCTCCTCGCACAAGAGTTCAGACCACGAACCCGCTTAATGTAAAGATGGAGTGGAGAGGAGAAGGAGGTGTGTGGTGGTAATGATACGGTGTTGCATTTTTGATAGGTGTCGTTGGGTTTTGAATGGGGCAAAGAATTATGGGGGTTGAAGAGAAGAGTGTATTTAGGAAGTTGATTGTGGGTGGGTGGTAGAGAAAGGAAGTGATGTAAATTAAGGTATGTGGGAGGAAATTGTTTGTTATTGGTTGATTTGGTAGGAAGGTGAGGGAGTGGAGGGTGTAAAGGAAATTGTAATGGGGATGGGTGGGAATGGGGGTGGGGGAGGGAAGTGAGACTGAGCATTAGCAAGGGCGAACAGAGTGGGACTGCACCGCACTGTGTAGGTGAGTTAGGTCAAGAAACAATCAGTGTTTTTAATTGTAGAGAGTACAGGTTGAATAAAAGAAGAAACACAAGGAGCTACTCAAGAAGCAGTAATAAGGAAGGGGGACTGTCCTCTGAAAATACGCAGCAAAATGTAAAAAGGCTAGCGACTAAGGAAAGGATAGGGACCGGGCTAATGAAAGACTTTCCCACTGCCGATACCATTGCTATGCTTACAGAAATGAGTAATTTTATAATGACCTTGCTGATAGTTTCACTGGTGACTTATCCACAGGGAGTTTGCTTCTTGCAGAGTTGTTTCACTGAGTAACTTAGTAGTTGAGGGGGGTGTTATACTGTTGGCCTAGCATTTTCACATGCATGGTGGTGCCTCCTCCACTGCCCCTAGATTATAAAGTATCACCTTTTCAGCCCACAGGACACCTTGATAGATATAGGTCCATCTGATGTGCAATTGTTCTGTGTGTATGTGTACATGTAGTTGTTACTGTTTGGTGCATAGTGTCCCATGCATCTAGCTTGAGAGGTACGTACATGCTACATCATCTACAGGAGACTTGTACTCACTGTAAACATAAAGAAAAATCAGACCAATAGAGTAGATAGTAGTACTGTTGTCAAGGAAGAAAGCTGCAATGTTACTAATGAACTGATTTTCTGTCTCACCCCACCCCTTATCTTCCTTTATTTATTAATTTTATTCACTGGTTATGGTCTACTATTAACATATGTCACTGCATTAACTGTTTTGGGGCATGTGTTATTATTGTTATGTATTATAATCATGCATATTATCATGTCTTGTTAAATTATCTATTTTGTTGGCCTAATGCTGTAACTATTACTGGCATGCTGTTATACTACCTGTTCTGTTATTTATTGTTGTTTTTCACATAATTTGCATTGATATGTAATTGCATTGCATTATTTAAAATGTTCTGCCATGCTGTTATTATGACTGTTAATATGTAATCTATACTTATTACCATACCTTGATTACCGCAGCACACCAAGTTCGGCCGGTTCCTGGGGATCCGCCTATCTTGCCTCAACTGGCTGGCACAGGGTCCTAACATGTCTAGGACCAAGGCTGGTGGTGTCTCCTCTGCTGCCCCAGCACCACCTGTGACATTGGGTGGAACCACTTCAGGGGACAGGGCCCGGCCTCCCCCTGGGAGCAGTGGCAGAGGGGCTGTAGTCACCCAGGATCAACTGCCGGTCATGGTGCACAGGATTGTTCACAGAAGCTATGAATGCCACCTTCACCAGACTGAGAGCATGCTGGCTGACCTGGTGGTGCAGGCTGACACTGGCACCCAGCCTCCAGTACAGCCACCTTTGGGGCAGTGAAGGAGCAATGTCTCCTACCCAGCTTACCTCCCCACATATACCTATGTCCCTTCTCCTACATTCCACTTTCACCTTAAAAAAAAAAAAGATGGGCACCGGTCCCCAAAAAAATATCATCCCATACATAGCTCTCCATGTCACACACATGTCCACTGGACACCACTAATCTGGTCTAATTGGCTTGACAACAAAGTGATGTTGTCCTCACCTCTCTCTCTGGGGTTTGAGAGTCCAAATTCATTTGCAAAATCTGTCAAAATGCACAGCTGCTGCTGTACAATATATTGATAGCTATGGGTCTTTCCTACACCCTTCCTGCACATCCTTAACTGCCTTTCACTATGTTTTTCCTCCTGCTTGCCCCTATTTCACAGCTTTCCTATTACCACCTTTTTCTTTTCTTTATATTTTTTTAGTGCGGGTTTGTGCAGAGCTAAGCAAAGAGGCACAGTGCAGCACACTGCACCACTTCTCTTAGCTCAACTTAAATGAGCTTTAATTATTACATGTGTTTATTACATTGTTAGACAGATGTACAAAATTATTACCTCTGCCAAGTTTCAGACCTAGGCCCCTCTCACGTACAGCCCACTACATTAACCCACCATGCCACACAGATCTGATGTAAAATATGTATTTCCAGCAAAACATACTGTTTGCCACTTAAAGTTATTACGCTTGTAACTGAAATAAAAACTAATGGGGAAAAATGGGAGTGTACCTTGGACTCTGGTCCAATAGTGCACCAATAGACAGCAAAACACATATTAATGGATGTAAGTGAGGCCTGGGATAGCAGGTATATGTGCCCTTTTATCACCAACTTGTGGAAAGGCACCTGCTAAGGCAGCAATGGCAAAGTATATGTACAACTGGGACCCTGGTGCAGAAATACAGCCATATAAAGCCATGCACATACTGATGGA
This sequence comes from Protopterus annectens, assembly GCF_019279795.1. NCBI lineage: Eukaryota > Metazoa > Chordata > Ceratodontiformes > Protopteridae > Protopterus > Protopterus annectens. The sequence goes on from NC_056751.1 coordinate 472,876,117, forward strand.
TGTAGAAATGTTTTTCACAGCCTGTATATGTGCACATATATCTTGCAAATACACATGCTTTTGCAGTGACTTGGTGATGCAGTCTGTTAACTCCCTTGCATACAGTACATTTTGCCACCAACAGTCCTTGGTTCAAATCCAGTTTTGTCTAGCAGTTCAATTACATTATTGTGACGACAGCAAGTGATGACTGAGTCATGCAATACTAATCCACACAGGTTATTGCTAGTTAATGAACTGCTATGCACTTTCACAAGTCAGAGACCTGCAGGTAGGGACACACTATTCATATCCGCATAGCCTAACTAAATGTTGCCTACTACTCTGTTATTGGCACTGTTGCCTAACAGATGTACCTTAATCACATGCCTTAATTGGACTGTACAGGGTACCCTTAACCTGGATCTACCATAATGACAGTGCTGCCACAGCTGCCACAGTCACACATACATCTGTCCTCAAAAGTGTCCACACTCCCCCCCCCTATGTGTACTAGGCTGCAGCTGCAGCTTGTACCATACACAGCTGTATGTAAAGGTAGCTGCTACCGACCTACCATACCTCCCAATCCCCTACAACAAGGGATCCCGACACAGCCATATGTAATGGGGGGGGCTAAGGCCCACAGATAGGGACATGTGTAATGGTTCGCCCCTACAAAGATAGTAGGGTGATATAATAACAGCTATTGCATTAGCATGCATATTCTGATGGGTATGAAGTCTGTCATTCAAGTGTATCTCTCTCCTTACTGACCTCAACCCACAATGTTTGCCAGTGAACTGCCAGATGACCACTATGTCATAGGACACTGACCACACATATATGGTGAAACTGTGGACATACTCCATAAATCTCTACAGTTGACAGTTATGGTACCTACCCTCTGTGATTCTGTACTCTCCTCACCGCAGTGATGTCCATCTTAACAACTAAGAAAGGGGCCCAGGTCTACACTGTGGTGGCATGTCATTGGCCAGTGCTAGTGCAATTACCAATTCTAAGCCACAAACTGGTGCAGAGGCAATTAGCTGCTAATGAGCAGTACCTTAAAAAGTCAAGCAGCTGTTTATGGGGAACAGCTCTGTATGAGACTTAGCTCACACAGAGAGCAGATTTCCAAACATATACCAGAAGCAAAGTTCATAAAAGGAGTATTGCACTCCAGCAGGTATGTAATAGATTTCTCCATATAACAGAATGCCGATGGGGGGATGCAGGTATGGGGAATAGAGATTACAATAGTAAGCTTGTCTTAGATCTACGGTAATGACATGTCAGTGATACTCTGCTGTCCTACATCTACAGGCATGTCTCTCAACTGTCACTGATTTTTAATCACATCTCAGCTCTGTCCCTGTCAGTCCCTCCTACAATGATTTGCTGTTGTAAGAAAGCTAGTAGATTACACATAGTACATAGTGACAATGAGTAAGTGTGCGCACTCCTGTAACATCAATGTACTGTAATTCACTCAGTCACTCTCTCATACACAGTTCTAACATTTTAAAAGTGTACCTGAATGTCCCTGATGTACGCTGGCTCAGTACCTGTTTCTGTTGACAAATGTCCCTGTTTGGTTGATGGCTATGCCTAACATACCTGTCAACCTCTTGCTGCATGAAACCAGGACAAAGCCATAATTTATGAGGGGATGAAGGGCCAAACTGAATGACAGTGTTCAAATATCTGTCAGAGATCTACACATTTCTGTGAAAATGATCAAAGCTATGAGGCAAACATTCTGACATTCTGCAAACATCTATATAGTTGAGAGGTATGATGCCTACAGGGCATATATACTATATCAGGTTTGCATTGTTTTCTGTCATTGTGTCACACTGGTGTTGCTTGACTGTCCCCATACAGTTGTTGTAATAGCAACAATAACAATAATATTATTGTTGGAATTGCAATAGTAGCTATGTCTGGCAGTGGCCATATGACATATTAGTGAGAGTTTGTTCATAGGGACACACCACAGTAGACTGCAGTGCTGGGTGTTAGAACATACAGTCGAATCTGTCATGGCACAAAGGGACATACCCCGGTATTGCTACTATCTTGCTGGTATCCACACATGTAGAGTTTACTGGCTAAGGCTCTTGCCACCCCTATAGTGCCTTCTTTTAGGCAAAGTTCAAAGGACAAAATCACCACCGTAACAGGTACAAGCATGCAAAATTTGAAGATAATGCTACTCAATGCTAAAAGTTTAAACCTCAAAATGCACTCTCTTGAGGCACTCCTAAAAATGGAGAACATCGATATCTGTGCAGTAACTGATACCTGGTTCAAGGCTCCAGAGAGCATTCCTGCAATACCAGGCTACAACTCTTACGACACTTTTCGGCTACCAAACCAGGATCAAATCAATAAAGGTGGAGGAGTGTCCATATTCACCAAGGATATTCACACCACCAGATTAGTTGATCAACACAATGCATCTGAAATTCTCCAGGTGAAACTAACACTAGGTAAGACTGCAATCCAAACTGTAGCTTGCTAAGATCCCCCACCATGCCCCAAGATTCTCACTACACTTTTCTAAACATACTGGAAAATATTAATATACAAACAAACACCCTAATACTGGGTGATTTCAACTACCCTACCATTAACTGGGAAAACTACTCGCGCACCAACACCTTTGCCCAACGGTTCTTGGAATTCATAAATTCCAATGCCCTGGATCAACTAATCCATAGTCCCACCAGGGGCTCCAATATCCTAGATCTGGTCATCACCAACATGGGAAATCGATGCTCCACACCTAGGATCACCCCTTCATTGGTGAGGTCAGACCATAAGCTAATCACCCTTAACATCCACATCCAACCCCCACCCCCCAGTAAGAAAACCTCCATAAAAACTTCTCCAAGGCCAACTTCATGCTACTCAAGTCAGAAGTTACAAACTTCATTACACCCATGCAGACGGGAACTGAAAGTTCGACTGCTGAGTCCTAACTAAAGCACTGTAAGAGCACATCCACTCATGCATGAATCGTGCCATCCCAAATAGAACCAATATGCTCTCCTCCAACAAAAGGAAGCCAATCTGGTGGTCCCCTGCCATAAACAAACTTTACAACAAAAGGAAAAATCTGTTGCAGAAAAGAGAAAAATCCCAGGATGCAAAAAACTCCCTTACCAGCCTCAGAACGAAGCATAGATCCCTCATAAAATCCTCTAAAGCTAGTTACAAAAATAAAATTGCCAAAGACAACCACAAGGCGTTCTATAACTATGTTAAGAATCTAAATGGCAATGCTCAGATTTGCTCTGAGCTACAACAGAATGGCATTAAATATACTGATCCCAAGGATATTGCCAATATCCTGGCAGATCGATTCAGTGCCAACTTCACCCCCTCTCACCCCCTAAATGGCTGATCTCAATACTGGAAGATTGCCAAATTCCTGTAATAATGGCCACACAGGTAAAAAACGCACTCTCCAAAGCTAAATATACAGCATCCATGGGACCAGATGACATCCTGGGCTGTGTACTACATGAACTACAAAATGAACTGGCACCTCACCTAAGTGTCATGTTTAATCATACCCTCACCTCAGGCTTTGTGCCCACTGAGTGGTGCACAGATACAGTTATCCCATTCCACAAGGGGGGATCCACCTTGGATCCCGGGAACTAATGCCCATCAGTTTGACGAGCCTGATCTGCAAGGCCATGGAACGTATTAGCATAGAACTTATAAACAAAGACATTGGCAACCTTAAAACACTTGACCCCACCCATTTGGGTTCTTGAAGGGCTGATCTTGTCTCCTGAACCTTAATGACTTCTTCAAATCAGTGTCCAGAGCCGTGGACAAGGGTAAGGCAGTCCACACAGCCTATCTGGACCTCGCCAAGGCCTTTGACACCATCCGCCACTCTGGAATCATAGATAAACTTACTAAGCTGGGCATTAATCCCTATGTCACTCAATGGGTTGCCAACTGGCTTACTGACAGAACCCACACTGTAAAAGTAGCTGACTACAAGTCCAGCTCCAGACAAGTGACAAATGGGGTACCTCAGGGTTCAGTCCTGGGACCTTTCTTGTTTGGCATCTACTTCTCTGAAGTACAGGCAAACACTAAGGGACTCTGGCTAAATAAGTTTGAGATGACTGCAAACTGGGAGCCATTATTGAATCCCCTAATGATGTGGATACTCTACAAAAGGGCCTTATAGAAACAGATGCTTGGTGCCAGATCCATGGGCTCAAGCTCAATGCCAAGAAATATATAGTTATCCCCTTTGGGAAAAAACATGTACCCGTGAATTACCACATAGGTGGCAGTACACTAAACACCGAAATTGTGATAAGAGACTTAGGGACACAGGTGGACAGTGGTCTCACCTTCAATAACTACATCGCCACAATAGTCAGGAAATCCTTCTATGTGGCACACCTCATTGCTAAGGGCTTTTCATGCAGAAAAAAGGAGGTCATTGTCCCACTGTACTCATCCCTCATTAGACCCATTATAGAATACAATGCCCCGTTTGGTATGTACCTCTCAAGACATCTGTAACAACTGGAAAGACCGCAGAAATACCTCACTAAAAGAATCACAGGCCTAAAGCAGATGCCCTATGCTGACCACCTTAAAAAACTACAGCTATACTATGTGGCATATTGTCTACTCCAAGGCGATCTCTGCTTAACATACAAGGCCATGTCAAACCCAGAACTGTTGGACATGCTACACTTAAAGAAATCCCAATCCCTCAGAGCCACACACTCCAGGGATCTAAGTCTTGTCATCACAATAAATAAAACATGCTGGAGGGATAGGTTCCTGACCCAGAGACTCACCAGACTCTGGAATAGACTACCCATACATGTCAATCAGAGTGCCTCTTTGGCCCTCTTCAAAAGGAACCTTGATGATTGGTTGGGAAAAAGGAAATTCACCCCGGGGATCATGTCAGTCACCCTGCTAGACAGGGGTCCGGAGAAGTAAATAGTGTGGGAAGGAATTGCCAGGGAATTGTTATGGCTAGGCTTGTATAGGCCCTAGGGCTGATAGCCTAGTACCAACCTATGAACCTATGAACCTATAAGTGTTTCCAGACTGTGGGGTATGAGATGTGAGGGAGCAGTAGATAATGAAAGCTGATTTGGCCTAGTGGTGCATTTCTCTGACTCATTATGGGTGTCCTGGATCTGTACATAGTAGATTTCCCTGTATCTGGTCCTGCAATGTGTTTCCCCTTTGCTGTCTTTCAGGAACCATGTACAACTGAAGACATGCCCCCTTCTCAGAGGAGGAGAATGACATGATATTGGATGGACTGAGACAGCACCATCAGATCTTGTTGTCCAGGGGGAGACATAATCGGGAACATCAGGCAGCATTGTGGGCAGACCTTGTGCAGGATGTCAATCAGACTGGCTGACAGGACAGGACCTATGACCAGGTCTAACACTGGGCCACAGACATGATGAATGCTGCATGATGAAGGGCAGTGGATGTTGCCAGGGAATGTGTCACCACCGATGGAGGGCCTGCGACAGAACATCCACTCACAGCCACAGAGGAATTCTTGGCAAACCTAGGAACACACAACAGCTCCCATGCATCCATCACACCTTATATTGTGGAGGTGAGTGCCACAGTGTCCACAGAAGAGGACCATCTAGGTAAGCATACTGTGTTCACCAGTGTAATACAGTAGCAGTCATTCTGGCAGGCTGTACATACCTGTACATGGGTATTAGGTATATCTGCATTGGGTAGATAGGGTTTATGCACAGTTGTGCAGACATACTCAGAATGTCAGCAATATAGCCAGTATCACAGTAAGTACTGTACATGTGGATATATGCACATATTACCTTAAAGTGCTGCAACATTTGATGATGCTGACATTACATCTCTCTTAACATTTCATAGATCCATCAGGAGTGGCCCAACTCTGTGGTCCTGTACCTGTTAAGTGTGATACAGTTTTTTATGGCTTATATATATATATATATATATATATATATATATATATATATATATATATATATATATATATATATATATATACCCTATGAAAGTTAAGGGCTGCCATATTGCCCTATGTACAAATGTTGTGTTTAGCCAGAGTAGAATATTTGTATGTTCCATTTTGGAACAGATAACTATAGTTCGTAGACTGGTTAGTCACATGTGTGTATTTGAATGACTATCAACACATCTACACTTATAGTTATAGGCAGCTACACAGCCTAGTATACATGACGCAATTACTCCAAGATACATGTTCAAACACAAAAGGGAGATGGTACATATCAGAGGCAGTGACACTAGTACTGACATATCATTATCAAGATAGGTGTACTGGATTTTATGTGTAGGTCTATCACATATAGTGTCATATTCCATACTTTACAGGCAGATTGTACTGGCAACATTACCTGGATGTGGCTGATGTGCATGTTATAAAGGGCTTGACTTGTCTGTGTATGTTGTTGTGAGGTTGTCTGTTGTGCATGGGAGCAAGGTGAGAAGATGTGAGACTGAAAATGCAGTTGTAGATCCCCATTTGTGGATTACCATACATAAAAGTGCAGGTAGTAATGTACTGCTTTTGTCTTGGTTTGCACAGGTGACTGGGGGGGTTGGAGTCTATCCCCCTCACAACCTGATTTCAGTGTCTAATCAGACTCTGATGATGATTGTGGCCATACTGAGGCAAAGGTGGGGTTGTTGGGGGCTGAATCTGTCCCAGAGCTTGACATCCTTCTTCTACACCCATTGTCACTGCACACAGTCAGTATGCCTACACATACCCAGTCCCCAGAGGTCACAGATATTGGACAGCCAGAAGGTGGCAACATTGAGCTGGACAGTGTGGCAACTAGGGAGTCACTGAATGTAGACATTGGTATAGCCAGACAACTGGTGACATCCCACTCAGGCAAATTGACAGGGGTGCTCATTGAAGGACTGCTCTCCATCCACCACCTGTCACAAGTGTCACATCACTGGTCATTTGGCACATCCTTTGGGCCATCATGGAGGCACAGGCATGTTCTGAATGCAACACCAGATGGATGCTTAAGGTTATGGATGCAGCACAGTCTGATATCCTTGACTGCCCCCACCGATTGGGGACACCCTGGATTGGTTCACTGATGCAGTGGACAGATGGTGGGCTGAGACAGTGTCTGTCTTGTACCACACATTGTCTGTGTTGGAACATCTGGTTGGAGTTGGGCATCAGACACTTAGACATAGATCAGAAACTCCATCTGCTGAGAGTCCACATGGCCATGCACAGTCACGCTCCTGTAATGGCAGTATCTCCAGAGCTAGAGAGGGAAGTGTGCTGTCCACACCATGACATGGCAGGCCATGGGCACGTGGTCCTGTGTGGTCCTGTCAGGGACACAGCCCCAGTATTTTTAGTCGCTGTCAAGTGCTAGCACTGCAACTGACCTTGGGCATGGTGTTGCCAGTGCTACTCCTGGCAGAGCCAGTTCCTGTGCTTGTGGCTGGAGATAGTGAACTGTCCACTCTGCAAACTGGGGTTCACAGCTGTCCAACATATACATGTATGGCTAGCACTGGGCTTGACTGTGTACACGCACACACTCAAACATCACTTTCACATGCAGATCACCTACAGACACACACAGCACCTCTCCATGACCCATCTAACCCACAGCCCTCCTGACCTACAGACATGCTGTCAACTGTTTGGCACAGCCTAGCCCTCAGGCACTCCCACACCACACCCTGTGCATGTGATAATACCTGTGCCACATCCTTGCCATCCTTGTCATCGATGCAGGGAAATGCCACTATGTGTCTGATGCACAGGGTGTCTATATTACTTAACATATACTTGTGTAGTGCAGCATTGTTTTGCCATGCCACTTGTTGTGTGCCACAACAGGCACTGTATGCTGGCATTTTCATGACTACACATCATAATTTGTGTATCTTTGTTATATGATGTTGGACTGGCAGTAGTGTTACAGAATGATAGCTATGTCATGGACCTGTGTATGTTTTTGTTCCATGAGTCTGAGGGGATGAACTATGGATACATTCTGGCAGTACAGTGGTACAGGATGGCATAGCAGCACAGCAGAAATATGACATCAGCAAGGTACGGCACTATACGTACATGTCACCATAGATGCATATGTGTAGAACAGTCTATCAGAGACAATGGGGGCAGTCAGCGTATTCATGCATTCAAACTTTGTGATAAGGTCTGCTACCCTGGCTACATGTTACCTGGGGTTATCTGAACTTATAAATCTAGAAGATGTGGTGATGGAGTTGACACATCTACAAATATCCTGTGTCTGGGTCAGACAGGTGGTGGACATTGGTTATGATTATGTATAGGAGGGCAATTTAGGGCCAGAAGCTAGTCGTGGGGCCAATTGAAATAGACCATATTTGTAGCACAGCACAGGGATATATTTACACACACACACACACACACACACACACACACACACACACACACACACAGACACACACACACACACACACACACACACACACACACACACACGCGCGCACACACATGCACACACAGAGTTTGTTGATGTGAGATTAGAACCCCTACCTTTTTACTATTACACACAATAGCTTACAGTATTTATCACATGTGCCACAGAGTTTATCTGATGTTAGATTGTCAGCAAATGCTCTTGATGTGGATGACATCAGCAGGTCTTGTAGAGGAGGATAATATAGAGGCCAGCAGCTAGTCACAGGGCCATAAAATATATAACCCTTGCACAGAGATATCCCATATGGGCTTGTCTGAAGTGATGTCTAGGGATATATTTATATGCATAGAGTTGGCTGATGTGAGATTAGAACCCCTTCTTTCATACAATTACACACTATAGCTTGCAGTACTTATTGCATGCACCACAGAGTTTATATGATATTAGAATGTCAGCCATTGCTCTTGAGGTGGATGACATTGGCAGGCATTGTAGAGGATGGCAATATAGGGGCCAGCAGATAGTCACAGGGCCATAGCATGCATAACCATTGCACAGAGACAGCCCACATATGCTGCATGGGGATATATTTACACACACAGAGTTGGTTGATGTGAGATTAGTACCCCTACCTATCTATAATTACACACTATAGCTCGCTTTACGTATGGCATGTGCCGTGTTACATTTGGTATATATGATTGCAGGCACAGTACTTGTGGAGTATGCAAAGTAGCCATGTGTAATACAGCATGTGTGGCCTACAGAGTGATATTGCTTCGTACTGTTATTGTATCTAGTGTCCAAGTAGTGGGGTACCAGGCACTATCCCTGATATGTGTGTACAGCTATCAGTATGGCCATATGAGGTTGGTTGCAGTTAGATAGGCAAACATGTGGTCAGGAAAATGATGGCCTGTCCAAGGCATGCGTTGAACCATTGTACAGTACAACACCTGATCACTTGTACCTGTCTACAAGGTGACATTTCACAGACACAGGGGTCTGTGGGTGAGTGGATTATGTACTGTCGTGGCCTTGGTTTAGTTCCTTTGGGAAACTGTTTTGATGAGTGAGTGCAGATAAACTCAGCATTCTGAGGGTATGTGGGGATATCCAAACATCCCCCACACACATATATAAATATGTATAACAGGGATGTCTCTATAAATATTGATGTGTGTGTACTTTATGTATATAACTTCTGTAGACATATCATTATTATATGTATATGGGGTACATACTGATAGATACACTATGCATGTGGGACAGGGACAGATATGTAGAAGTAGCTGTATGTATGTACAGACATATTTCCACATAACAGGTCTTTGTGAAGAAGAGGCAACCAAAATGCACTCAAGTCAGCCAAGTGTAAGATCATGCCCAGTGGGACTGTCAGTACTTACAAGGTGACTTCAGGCCAGAGCTACATGCACTCCAGGCTGGGATTTTGTGTGCTACAGACATTGGCAGCTACACCTGTTTCCACAGTACAGCACTTCCTTGACATTGTCCATGGCATTCTCCAGCTGTGTGCTGTAATTGGGTGGGAGGATGGCAGAATAGTTAAAGTGTTTACCTTGCAGACACAAGGTGCAGGGTTTGATTCTCACATGGCGTAATTGGCTAGGCTTAAAATGGCCCACAAGGGCAGTCAGCCTAGTACTAATCTATCCAATCTATCCTAATCTATCCATTAATATGTGACTGGGGTACATGATGTAACACCACATACAGGCTGACAGTCTGCATATCTCTTACTGTATATGTTTTTTCATACTGTCCAGCATTTCACCCCATATGTCTGGCCTGTTCCTTATACATTTGTGGTGTTCCAGTAAAATGTTGTATAAGGCAGTCAGTGAATAGTACTAACTACAGACAAATATTTGAGTGTTGAACTTTATATCCTTCAGATATTTTATACTGATGCAACCCACTTTTATACTAGCCATCGTCTAGGTGAATCAGAGCATCTGAATGTCTGTCTCTAGTTTTGGCCCTTTTTCATCCCATTCTCTCTGGCTTTGTCCAGCTTACATGCAGTGATAGATTGAGGGGTATGGCAGTTTGTGGGGAGGAAAAATCTGGATACTGCCAGATACAAACCATCAACACTATCACCCATGCTAACGTCCCTATCCTGCTGAGCCACACAGACTGCCAAGCAGGTATATGTCATTCATCGCACAATCAACAGCATACAGACAAACATTGTCACCCCTGCATTACATGAGACAAAGAACACGTGGCCATGGTCTATGTCACAGCCCTGGAATTGGCTGGTCTGCTGATATATCATGGCAGATTTACTGTTACAGCAGTTGTATGTGTACACTGATGAGTTGGGAGTGGGGGACGACCAGCTCATGCTCTGCTGGCATAGACCATTGAGTGACTGTCATGTGACCCCACTGTTTGCCATCTCCCTTGAATAATATAGTGGCCTTTTCAGCCATGTGGCCTAGTGCATATTATGGAAAAAAAACTATTGGACACAGTACCTGTTGTCCCAAGTGGCAGTTAGATCTTCCTAAGTAGTCCAGTAGCCCACTATATTCCCTTGCATACATGCAGCAGGTCCATACATTCTAGTACCCCTTTCAAGTGGTGAGTAGGTATGTGACTTACCTAGTGAATGCAGCAGTTGACAGACCTGTAGTTTGGGGCTGACTCTGTCTGACACATGCAGTACACAGCCAATACAAGGCTAGGTACAGGTTGTGTGGCTGGCTGGCATCATTTTTCTAATATGTATGCAAGTCAGAGTAAGCTGTCAGTCCCTAGGGCCCTAGGCTGTCAGTGCATGTACTAAGCATTGTCTCTTGGCCAAGGCCCAGGCATACTGGGCATGCCTATGTCTGAGTACAGGGACAACCTCAGGGGTTTCCTCCTCGGAGTCCCCTTGTGGATGTGGCTGTGGTGACCTAGGCACTGGTGGGGGCTGTGTATCCCTTTCCTTTGCTGATCCTGCTGCAGCTGTTTTTACAGGATCATATTGTGTAGCATGGCACATAATGTGATGATGTGTGCACATGTGGCTGGAGAGTACTGCAGGGCTCCACCAGATATATCGGGGCACCATAACCATTACTTCAGCAGCCCAAATATCTGCTCTATGATGTTCCTAGTTTGTGCGTGTGTCTCATTTTGACATTCTTCTGTGGGTGTGTGTGCATTTCTGATGGTTGTTATCATCCAAGGTTCCAGTGTGTAGCCAGTATCCTCCAGTTAATGGCCATGTGGGATGTCCCCCCTAGCAAACATCTGCTTCAGCTGTGATGCGTGCCAGATATGGGAGTCGTGATAACTGCTAGGGCTGCCAGCACACACATTCATGATAATGCCATGGACATTGCACATGACCTGGCAGGTGATGGAATGATCCCCCTTGCGGTTGACGTAGATTCAACCAACCTCACCGAGTGGTGCCTTGATATGTACATGAGTACAATCTATGGCACTCAGTACCTCAGGGTAGTGTGCTGCAAAGTAGAAGTGTTGCATACTGCTGGCCTTTGCCTCAGAGGTGAGGGGAAAATAAATGTGGTCTCTGGCATGTGGTAGCATGGCACCCAGGAAATGGTGAAGTAGCATGGATGCTGATGCTTGTGAGACACCATAATACCCCTGTTCGTCTTTGGAATGTACCTGTAGCTAGTATCCTAAGAGCTACACTTACCTTTATTTCCCCCCTCTTGGCTCTGGGTTTGAGTTAGGGTTGGCAGAGCTCAGCGATTTCTTGTAGTATGTCCCTGTCCACCCTGTAGTGTTCTACAATCTCCATCTCATGTAGTTGCTGGAAGGTTACCGTGGGCCTGAACAATCTTCTCCTTCTCAGTGTTGGCCTACAGTCAGCAGCAGCAGCAGCATTGACCTCAACATCTAGGACATACATATGTAGCAGATCTGCAGCAGCCCCTAGCATTCATTCAGTTAAAACTTCCATGTCTGTACTCCACTGGTGCAGAGTATAGGGGTGAAATCAGATTGAAGGGTGTATGAAACCTTTATAGTGCTCTGCTCTAGGTGCATCATGTGTGATTGGCTACCTATAATGCATTCCACCTGCCAAGTACATCATTAAGAACTGTAAATCGACTTTGTCAAACTTCTGTATTACAGCAACTGACAACACCATTATTTCTCCTGATTCTACAACTAAACTTCTTGGTGTTATTATCGATAATAATCTTAACTATGATTGCCAAATCAACAGTACAATAAAAGCAGTTAATAAAAAAATAGGTTCCCTGTACAGAATAAAGCCCTTCCTCACACCTGAAGCTAGGACAACCTACATCTTATCTCTACCCTTCTGTATGCTTCCCCTATTTACACTAATCTATCTAAAAGTACCTTAAGAAACTTACTACATCTTATCACAATATTGCCAGATTTGCCAGCTCATCCCAATTCAGAACCCACCACTGTCTAAACCTAAAACAACTACACTGGCTTGAACTCCCTAACAAGCTCATTTTTCAACAACTTTTAATAGCACACAAAATTCTAAACCACCCTTCTAAAACACCAGCTCTTAGCAACCTCTTGACTCCCTATATTAACCTGAAACAACTACGTTCCTCTGATAAACTACTTGTTAATATTACTAAAACTATTAATTCTGCAGGCAACTGCCTTTTTTCTAACTCAGTAGGTAAAATATGGAATAATCTTCCATCTGACATCTCCTCTTTGCCCTCTCTTCCACTCTTTAAGAAACAACTATTAAGACATCTTAATAATTTCTGGCTTTGCTCTTGTACCAACCCAGACTAACTTATTTGCACCTTACTCTATCATAAACCTTCCTTAGCCACTTGGACCCCCCCCCCATCTACCTCAACTATTCACTTGACAAAATATCCCTTTTCTTTGTAAATATTACTTGATTCACTCTAATATTTCCTACCTTCCTTTCTGTATTGCTAGTAGTTAACCTCTCTCTAAATCTCCTTCTAATTTAGCTTTTTTTAGTTAAGTTAAGATCTATAATATAGGTGATTACATATTATTTTTTCCATTGTATAACACATTTGTACTATGCATTATTTGTATTAGTAAAATTGATATTTCCTACCTTCCTTTTTGTATTGCTAGTAGTTAACCTCTATCTAAATCTCTTTCTAATTTAGCTTTTTTAAGTTAGTTAAGATCTATAATATAGGTGATTACATATTATTTTTCCCATTGCATAACACATTTGTACTATGTATTATTTGTATTTGTAAAATTGTTTTCACCTCTGGAGCTTTTCTCCCCAGGCCTCACTTTCTAAGTTAGCTTTTTTAGTTCATTAAGATCTATAATATATGTGATTACATTTTATTTTTCCCATTGCATAACACATTTGTGTTATGCATTATTTGTATTCGTAAAATTGTTTTTACCTCTGGAGTTTTTCTCCCCAAGCCTCACTTTCTAAGTTAGCTTTTTTAGTTCATTAAGATCTATAATATATGTGATTACATTTTATTTTTCCCATTGCATAACACATCTGTACTATGAATTATTTGTATTTTTAAAATTGTTTTTACCTCTGGAGCTTTTCTCCCCGGGCCTCCACTGAAAATGGACATAAATCCAGCTGGACTAGCCCGGTCAACAAATGTAAAATAAAAAATAAAAATAAAATAAAAACTGTTAATAGTCCTACTTTAAGTGAAACAGGGTTCATCAGTAATTAAGATATCATTGCCTTTTCAGCCAATTTTGTTTTTGAACAGCCTTCCTCGCTCAGCAGAGCGCAATGCAAACATGTGCAGTGAAGGTAAACAGTACTCAGCACTCAGAGTACACACCCTCATGAAATGTCATGCTCAGCATGGCTGCTTGCCATGCGAACACACTCAAATCCAATGAAACATGTGCTCCGAAGGTAAACAAAGCTTAGTAGTCAGTGTATACATCTCCATGCTCAGCAGGGCACTGTGCCACGCAAACAGGCAGTGCTGATCTCCAATGAGCTTACAAGACTTAAGACACACCCCCATTGATGGCAGCTACCTCTTCTTTGGACAGCAACATGGTTCTGTGCCTACACAGATGGGATCTGCGGACATGGATACCTATTTGTTCTATTCAGTAACCACAGCTCATTTGCATAGGGATCCGTGCACACAACCTGGAAACAACATGGTTCCAGGTACTGCCTACTTAGCAACAGAACCATTCCACCATTGTAGATACTTCACACAGGGGCCTATAATACATTACTGTCACATAATACTAAATTTCATTTTTACACTTTTTAATTTTTTTTTCATATCGGTATGTTTGCACATTGTAGCACACCACACAAACATATTCACATTATTAAAAAAATAAAATTATTTTAAATTATTTGCAATATGGTTTTGGACACATGGTGGATAGTTTTGCAAATATCTGTCTCTGCTATGTTAATTCTGCCCATCTACCTGTACATTTACAGCCCCTGTTCTTTTTCTTATATCCTGTACACAGAACCTTTCTGTGTACACTATGGACACCAACACAGGGTCTACAGAACTGCCTATCTGCTTTCTGGATCACTTTACCACCCTCATTTGCATCAATTCACCTTCTTATCAGGTGATTTGCATGCCACAGATACTTTCGTGTAGGCGCGTGTGTGCGCCCCTCCCAGCTCTCTTTACTGGATTGCACACCTGCTTATTTTCATGTAAGCAGTGTGCCACTATGCCTACACAGAAAAAAGTATGTGTAGGGTTTATTAAAGTCCCCCCATCATTAAAATGGACAGAGGGATGAGTTTTCATTAATCTATTACTGCAGAAAAGAAAGATGTTCATTTTATAGTGCAGGAATTGACTTGTGTGTGTGTATGTGAATGGAATAAGTTTTACCACACACACAGATATTGCAATCCACTCTCAGTGACAATCTTAATTGTTTATATAAACTGCCATTCAGCACGCTGCACCGTGGAATGTGTTATAGGCTTTACTGTAAACAGGTCCTTGTCATAATTTCAAAGACTGGCATTGTTAGTCCTCAAATGTCTGTGATGGGTATGTGATTTGCATCCTCATCTGTGGTACCATGACCTGTGAGGTAATATATTCAAAAGTTGCACTGTGTGGACACAGCCCCAACATGTAGTATGTTGGGACTGTATGATTAAGCAAAAATAGTTTTTTTTAAAATGCCCTTTATTCACAATTTTGAGTCTTTTTCTATTTTGTTTCTTGAAAGGGAGCCACAGCCAGGCAGATGCTATCCCTGAGCACTGAGGACTGCAATGGTTTCCTGAAGCTGCAGTTTGTAACTCTACATATGACCATTCCTGAAAAAAAAGTAAATAAATAATCGTCCAGATTCAGTAAAGCCTACATGGTCTGTTTACACAGCGACACACACATGGTAGTGTACTGTTTTGGATTCAATTAGCAGGTCTACATGGTGTGTAGACCCATGTACAGCATTGCAAACAAGGTAAACATTGTGGCAAGCATGTTACAGCATAAGCAGCTGAATTGTATGCTAATCAAACAATCCAAGATGGAGGAGCTATTCAACAAGCTATAAAGAAACCATTAACCTCAGTACTGGTTTTCCCTGTGAATTCCAAAAACCTATTTGAATACAGCCAAGGAAAGGAGTCTACACAAAAACAATGTTAGAGGCTTTAATTTATGTGTATGTACAACAGGTTGAAATCTATGCTATTGCTGCTGCTAATAGACCAAGTCCAAGAAGGAGAAAAGTTTTCAGACCCCGGGTAACTTATTCCAATCTACATGATGTGGAAATTGTAGAGTGCTACAGGGTGGATAGACACACACTACATGACCTCTACAACTTCTGTCATCCTCAACAACTCATAGCCAGGGCAAACCAAGGGGACCCCATCCCAGTGGAGACAAAGGTATGTGTAGCACTTGTGTAGCACTTAGAATTTTAGCTACAGGTACCTTTAAGAGACCAACAGAGGACATGATAATGGTGTCACAGGCATCAGCATCCAGGATCCTCCATCAATTCCTGAATGCTATATTCTAACGTGCTATTGACCATATATATTTTCCCCATACTCCTGAGGATAGGGCCAGAAATATGCAGGAGTACTACCCTGTATTTTACACTACTCTGAAGTAGTCGGTGCCACAGATTGCACACTTGTAGAAATTAAAGCACCACCTCAGGAATGGGGAAGCCTCTACATTAATAGAAAGGGCTGGCTTCCACTCTATTAATTGCCAAGTAATGTGTAATGTCAAGGGAATCATGTTTAACATGTGTGTGGTGCCAACCCAGGCAGTTACCATGACTCACATACCAGACTACAAAGCCAGCAAAAAAGATGCCACTAATCTTGTATTAAATAGTTTATTCACACTGAATAACACTCTAGCACCTCAGCACAGCCTTCCTGGAGTAACTCCAGGAAGGCTGTGCTGAGGCACCAGAGTGTTATTCAGTGTGAATAAACTATTTAATACTAAGACTGGTGGCATCTTTTTCACTGACTTTGTAGTCTGGTGTGTTTTAACACTTGTTTGGTGGGTTTTTTTATACCATGACTCACATATCGGGCACACCTCCCAACTGTATCAGAAATTCTCTGGGGGGATATCCCACAGGGTCATTTACTGGTGGATGCAGGTCATGCTGGTAAACATGACTGATGACACCTATCAGAAATGCACACACACCTGCTGAAGAATGCCATTATGAGGCACACACTCAAACCTGAAATATTATAAAGCATGTGTTCAGGCTACTGAAGTTGTGGTTCCAGTGCCTAGATACATCTGGGCAATCCTGCAGAACAATCCATGTATATGTACTGAAATATGCACAGTATGTGCCATGCTACACAACATCATCCTGAGAAAACAGATTCAGCAGAATCAACAAGGGGAAGGGGCACACATCCCACCACCAATGGCAATTTGACAACAGCCACATGCTGGTGAGGAGTCAGAGGTCAGAGGGAGAAGCAGCAGCTGTTGTGGGTGTAGGTAGATGCAGGCATGCTCAATACGCCCTCGCATTGGCTAAGAGACAAAACATAGGACACTCACTCATCACCTAAGGGCCTAAAACTTTCCTTCTGCACACATACATATAGTAGCATTCATGCTAGGTAATGCTCACAACCTTTACATACACATGTAATGGCTGTGTACTGCTTGCATCAGACACAGTCAGCCCTGAACTAAAACTGTTGCAAGTACTAGATTTACAAGGTGTGTGTTGAACCTGGAGTGTATTGTGTAATAATATGACTGACTGGCATA
The DNA here is from genome assembly GCF_019279795.1 of Protopterus annectens. Lineage (NCBI taxonomy): Eukaryota > Metazoa > Chordata > Ceratodontiformes > Protopteridae > Protopterus > Protopterus annectens. The sequence goes on from NC_056751.1 coordinate 472,893,845, forward strand.
TCCCTGGATGTTGTTACTTGGTAGTGCAATAAATAAAAGGGAGATTTGTCCAGAAATGACCTGTTACATGTGACAGCAAAGACTCATTGTCTTATATGTGTCCATTATTAAGTAGTAGTCCTCAGGCATCAAAGATTCTCACAGTCATACCTGTCAAAAGTAATGATGGTCACTGCATGCCCTCAGTTTAGCAGCATTCATTTGTACTGGAAAATCATTAAAGAGAAAAGTTAGAAAGTAACGATACACATTTAAGTTTCAGACTTCTCAACCCTCAGAAGAGCATTAAAAATAAAGATAGAAAAATGTTGATGCTACCAACTGTCTGACTTTCTAAAACCAATATAAGTCAAAGGTACAATTACTAATTCAACATCACAAATGCAGATATACTAAGCACTAAGTCAGCTATGCACCCTGAGCATCAGGGATATGGTACAGTTATCATCACTTGGACAGGAGATTGTGTGGGGTGGAAGGAAGCCTAGGCTGACACAAAAGGTTGGCGAATGTGTGTGAGTAAGAAAGAGAAGCAGGCAGACATTTGGATAAAGTAACAAATGGCCACTGAGGCAAAATAAGTTTTAAGCTTCACAGCTGAACCATGTAACTAATGTGTTTGAGTCTGCATGGGTCCCCCAGGTGAAATTGGTGTATGAGTGCCTGCATGAGCACAGCCAAGCTCTTTGCTAGCTCTACATCTTGGTATGTCAGACAGATGTGAGCCATGCATGGTAGAGGTGGTAGTTCATCATTGTCCTACCTGACCATGAGAACTAGCTCTGCCAGGAGTTGCACTGGCACATCCATGCCCACGTCCAGATGCACTGTTGCTACCTGAGCATGACTGATGTCTGCTGGATGAGCTCCCCTCATGATGATGCCCAATACCGTGACCAGGTGTAGACAGCCCAACAACTGATGGAGCAGTGGAAGTACTGCCACTATGGGACTATGATTAGGCACAGCCACATTGGCTAACAGCTAATGATGTGGCCAACCTACACCCATGAAGATGCTGACCCCCTCCCAACAGATGTTCCATCACAGACACTGCCCATTCCAACTTGTCATTCATCTGATCCAATGAATTTGCAACACAGTGGAGGCAGTCATGCATGTCAGCCTGTACCACATCTACAACCCTAAGCATTTCTCTGGATGACCTATGGGAACATACCTATGCCTCCATGATGGCCCTAAACATACATTGAGTGGCACAGAAAGAGACACCTGGATCATGTGAAGGATGGGCAGCAGGCCTCCTCTGAGTACCTGTAACAACCCTCCTGTGTAGCATCTCACCTACACTTTGGCTATGGCCAGGGTCAACAGGCACTGTAGCCATAGTAACCACACTTCCCTGATCAATGTTCTCACCCACCACCTGTTCAATATTTGGGGGTTCACTGGAATGAGAAGACGTAGACCTACTGGGTGTATCCAGTGGAATTTCATGGGATGGCTGTATATCAACTTCAGTCTCAGATTCAACCTCTGCACCCAAACTGCGCATCTGTTTTACCACCATCATCATCAGAGTCTGCTGATACAATGACATCATGCCGTAGAAGTCCCACACTTCCACTGTCAGGATCACCTGTGATAAAAAGCAACAAATATTGAGTGGCACAGGAAGAGGTTTCACTTCATATCATGCGTTCCGGCCCCAAAATCCGGACAACACCAAGAAAGGAGGGGGGGGGGTGTCCATATTCATAAAGGACACCCACACCTCAAGGTTGGTGGCAACGCACGATGCATCGGAGACCATCCAGGTGCAATTAACCATAGGCAAGACTGCTCTGCAATTTGTAGCATGTTACAGGCCACCCTCTCAAACTCAGGAACCTCACATGGCCTTCCTGAAAACATTGGAGGGGATAAATGTATCTCCAAACACCATCATACTAGGTGACTTCAACTACCCTAATATAGACTGGGAACACTACTCAAGCCCGAACACTCTAACCCAAAGATTCCTGGAGTTCATAAACTCAAATGCCATGGAACAACTAGTCACCATCCCCACAAGAGGAGAAAACATACTTGATCTCATCATCACGAACATGGGATCAAAATGTTCAACACCGGAAGTATACCCCTCACTGGTGAGATCAGATCATAAACTAATCTCGCTGGAGGTCCTCATCCCACTCCCACCTGAAACAAAAAAGACCACAGTGAAAAACTTCTCAAAAGCTGATTTCACACTTCTAAAAACTAGTGTGGTCTCCTTTAAGGCCCCTGAGCCAGTGGTAAACATTACTCAAACCACTGAATCACTTACAAATGCCTTCTACCAGCACCTACAGGACTGCATGGATCAGGCAATCCCAAACAAAACTAAGACTCTCTGTACCAAAGGCAAGCGTCCAGTCTGGTGGACCCCAGCCATAAACAAGCTCTACAACAAAAGGAGGAAGCTACTACAAGATAGAGCAAAATCCTTGAAAGGTAAGACACCTTTGATCATTATAAGTAAAAAACTAAGAGCTCTCATAAAATCATCCAAGGCAAATTTTGAGAGAAAAATCGCCAAGGACTCTAAAGACAATCATAAGGCCTTCTTTAGCTATGTTAGAAACCTAGGAGGAAACTCCCAGATATGCTCAGAATTAGTTCAAGATGATGTGAAAATTACTGAACCTACACACATTGTTAACATACTGGCTGACATGTTCAGTGCAAACTTCTCCCCTCCCCAAAAGGAGAGATATCTATTCCAAGGGATTGTAGCCCCCCCAAACATCTCCCACACCCACGAGAGAACTGCCCTCGCTAACGCAAAAACACAGCATCCATGGGACGGATGGTGTCCCGGCTGTGTGCTTCATGAACTCAATGAGGAATTAAACCCACAGTTAGGACAGCTGTTTAATCTTAGCCTCACCTCAGGATACGTACCCAAGGAGTGGCGCACGGCGACTGTGGTCCCACTTCATAAGGGCGGTGCCTCCACAGACCCTGGAAATTACCGCCCCATTAGCTTGACAAGCCTTATCTGCAAAGCCATGGAGAGGATCATAATGGAACTCATAAATAAAGACATAGGGAACTTGCAGACTTTGGATCCAACCCAGTTTGGCTTTGTCAAAGGCAGATCCTGCCTCTTAAACTTGGTTGACTTTTTCGAGACAGTCACCAAGGCCATTGATGAGGAAAGGCAGTCCATACAGCCTACCTCGACCTGGCAAAGGCCTTCGACACAATACCCCACTCAGGTATCATCGAAAAACTCATCAGCTTGAATGTAAACCCATACATCACAAGATGGGTTGCAAACTGGCTAAGTGACAGAACCCACAGGGTCAGAGTTGCTGGAGCTATGTCAGACTCAAAGTCTGTCACAAGTGGTGCCCACAGGGCTCAGTCCTGGGTCCACTCTTGTTCGGCATCTACTTTTCTGAAGTACAAGCAAACACAGGAGGGTTATGGCTGACAAAGTTTGCAGATGACGGCAAACTGGGCCATAGTCGAAAACACATCTGACAGAGATATCCTCCAGAAGGGCCTCACAGAAATGGATAACTGGTGCCAGAGCCATGGCCTGAAGTTAAACGCCAAAAAATGCATAGTCATACCCTTCGGGAAAAAAAAGGTTACCCCTAGCTACCGTATAGGTGGCAATCCACTGAGCACAGACAAAGTCATCAGGGATCTGGGGACCCAAGTTGACAGTAGCCTTCGCTTGACACTCATGTTGCTAAAGTAGTTAGGAAAACCTTCTATATCGCCCACCTGATCATGAAGGGATTCACATCTAGATCAAGGGAGGTCATCGTCCCCTGTACTCATCACTCATTAGACCTATGATTGAGTACAATGCCCCATTCGGAATGTATCTGACCAGACACCTGCTGCAGCTTGAAAGGCCCCAAAAGTTCCTCACCAAAAGGATAAAGGGTCTCAAAATATGTCTTATGCTGCCCGACTGAAAGAACTCCAGCTCTATTCAGTCTCATATCGCTTGCTCAGAGGTGACCTGTGCCTGACATATAAGGCCATGTCAAACCCAGATTTGATGAATATGCTTCACCTCAAAAAATCTAGATCCCTCAGAACCACAAGGGCGGGAGACTTAAACCTTGACACGGTTATAAATAGAATGTGCTGGAGGGACAGATTCATCACCCAGAGACTCCCTATGCTGTGGAACAAAATCCCGGTACATGTGAGGCAGAGCACCTCGCTGGCCTTGTTCAAGAGGAATCTTGACCAATGGATGGGAGATCGCAGATATACCCCAGGGATTACTTCAGTGTCACTGCTTGACAGAGGCATAGAAAAATGATAGACATAGTTTTTATTCAAACTAAAGGGGTGGCGAAAGCCACATAACTATGGGCTAGGCTTATAAATGCCCTTGGGCAGATAGCCTAGTATGAACCTATGAACCTATGAACCTAATACAGGAAAACATTAATGCCTACACTGCAATAGTCCAATATATGCTAACAAAGTAACAGTGGTGCAACTATTAGACAGTACATCAATACACACTGCAGTCCTGACATCAATATCACACTAAAATATTTAATTGAACTGCTCACCAGTACTAACATAAAAATGTTTGGCTTGCCATGTGCAAATGATGGTATGCTCCCTATGCCAAATGTTCATGGAAGAAGTTAAGCAAATGGGAAGGATAACATCATCACAATTAACAGTAACACAGGGGATAAAGCATTGCCTTTTATATGTCCATTAACTATAATTTCCACAAGAACTTGGATGACAAAGCCAAACTAATCCCCATGTGTAATCAATCAGAATGTGTTGGTAACTGTAGCAATCTTCAGCCCTCAACTAATTTCTTGTTAAACAGAACTAATGTACTGATGTAAATATTTTACTATACAACATTATTGAACAATTGAGATACAAATGCCTACCCGGAAGATCCTCCTGGGACAAATTTGCTGTCCCTGAAACAGTAGCACTAATTACAAGGGCATGCTGTTCTGCACTTTCCTGGAAGCTGTCTAGTTCCATGACAGTGGACGGGAACCATTCTTGGCTGTTAGTGGTGGCTCTGTAGCAGCTCCCTCTCCACTTGGTACCCATCTGATCATGGGCCACTGCAGCTGCTCCCCTCCATGCAGATGAGATCATGTCAGTGGTCCTATGGCACACCTGATCATATGTCCTGTTGTGTCTGCCTACTGAATTCACATCTGCAACTATCTGCTGTCCAATTTGCATTCTGTCTTACATATCACAATGTCCTCTCTTAACCAGATAGAAACCATGTCACCTAAAAGCTTCCACAATTACCACCTGGTTTTAGAGTCACTGAATGGTGGTATTCAGGGACTGAGATGCCTGGGTGCCATAGTCCTAGATGTCCTAAAACACAACAGAAGGATAATACACATAAGTATCACATAACTACAAAAATAGCTGTTCGCAGATAATGCAGAAAAGGTAGCATTTCTGTATTACCCAGTAGAGAAACAAAAAACAGTCTAAAAATATGAAATATGAACAACAGACTGGATGCCAAAAAAGGGATAGTAACAATAGCAACATATTCTTGTTTACGCCATAACAGAATTCCAGCTTTACTCTCACACCCCAAAAGAACTGGCAAATGATACATTTTGCTAAGAAATCATCATTGAAATGCTAAAACTGCTATCAAATGAAATGTCCCTGAAACACGTCTACAGATTTTACACAGAATATTCTATTTTAAGGTATTGCCAATCATGTATACCCGTTAAATGCCCTGACAAACATGCCCATGCTATCAGTACACTTCTAACTAATGCACATAATTAAAAGTGTAGTATTTGCTAATCAACACACACACACACACACACACACACACACACACACACACACACACACACACACACACACACACACACACACATATATATATATATATATATATATATATATATATATATATTAGACAGATTTTTCTGAATGACATTTCAGCATATGCAGTACATAACTGAAAAGTGCAAGGATACGTTCTCAAGTTCATTAATCTTCTGTGCAGATATATCCCAAAGTAATAGCTTCTTTACTGTGTTCTCCACATAAACAATTCTCCTCACCTTCAAGTTACCTTGTTACATAGGTTCATAGGTTCATTGGATGATACTAGGCTATTGGCCCAGAGGCCCTTATAAGCCTGTCCAAGAATTTCACCCATGTTCCCACAAAGTAAGCAGCTGTTTTCCCTGTCCAGCACGGACACAGGTGGTATCCCAGCGGTGTATTTTCTGGTTCACATCCAGTTGTCCAGGTTCCTCTTAAAGAGGCATAGAGAGGTACTCTGCTTGACATGAAAAGGGAGTCCATTCCATAGATGGGGGAAACTTTGGGACACAAAGCTATCCCACCAACAAGTTCTATTAATTTCACAGACCAGGTTGAGGCCTTGCACTTGGGTTGTGTGACTGGAGTTTGATTTACAGATATGCAGCAACTCCATCAAGGCTAGGTCTGAGATGCCCTTGTATGACAGACACAGTTCATCTCTGAGCAGTCTGTATGAGACTAAGCAGAGGGACAGTACTTTTAGCCTATCTGTATAGGATAGGTGTCTGAGACCCTGGATGTTCCTGGTCAGGAAACTCTGTGGTGTCTCCAGCTGCTGCATCTGTTTGGCAAGATACTTATCAAAGGGGGCATTGTACTCAATAATGGGTCTGATAAGGGAGGAGTACAGGGATGTTATGCCCTCCTTGTTCCTGGATGAAATTCCCTTACATATGAGGTGGGCCATGTGAAAGCCTTCTGTACAATAGAGGCAATGTGGTGGTCAAAAGTCAGGTTACTATCAACCTCAGTGCCCAAGTCCCTCACAGCTGATTGCATGCTTATTAGTGCATTGATATTAATGCAATAATTATTGGGGATGCCATTTTCCCCAAAGGGAATAATGATGCATTTCTTGGCATTCAGTTTGAGGCCATGCTTCTGGCACCAGTCAGTAGTTTGAGTAAGGCCCTCTTGGAGGATATACACAGCACTGGGGGAATTTAAGACAGCCTCACCATCTACAGACCTGGTAAGCTACAGACCACTGGTTTTGGCTTGCACCTCATAAAAGTATATACCAAACAGTAGAGGCCCCAAGACCAATCCTTGGTATACACTGTTCATTACGGGTCTACTACTATAGATGGCTTCCCCTATTTTGACTGAGTGGGTTCTATCAGTTAGCCAGTTAGCTACCCATCTGATAACAGGTTGATGCCTAGCTGGGAGAGTATATCTATTATTCCTGAGTGCTGAATAGTGCTTTGGTTCGGTCAAGGTAAGTGGTGTGCATCATCTTCCCCTCATACATGGCTTTGGTGACTGTTTTGAAAAAGTCAGCCAAGTTTAACAGGCATGATCTGCATTTGACAAAACCAAACTGTGTGGGGTCAATCATTTGGAGGTTGCCAATGTTCTTGTTTTTAAGGTCCATAATAGTGCATTCCATGGCCTTGTAGATCAGGCTAGTTAGGCTGATGGACCTATTATTGTCTAGGTCAGAGAATGCTCCAGCTTAGTGTAGAGGGATGACAGTGGCTGTCCTCAATTCAGCTGGGATGAAGCTCAGGTTTTGGTTGAATAGTGTGCATAATAGAGCTGAGATCGCATGCCTGAGTTCATGTACAATACAGCCAGGGATGTTGTTGGGTCCCATGGAGGATGTATTTTATGCCTTTGGGATGGCATTAAAGACCTGCTCCCTGGTGATGATGGTAAGGGACTTTGCTTGCCTTTTTATGGTGTAGATTCAGGGCTGTCAGCATGGTGAGGTTGTAAATGAGGTGTGAACTCATTAGAATTGCTGAATCCCAAATATGTGGCTCCATGTAGGAGATGTAAACATAGTGCAGGCTATCCCTCAGTGTTTGTCACTAATGGAGTGCAACTGTGAATGATTACTGCTAGGGAGAAGGAAAATACAACAACAATGCAGACTGCCCTACCTCCATTGGGTGTGTTGGGTTAGATTTACAAATTATATAAAAATCATTTTATCAAGGTTGAAAATGTAAGTAGCACACAATTCACAGGTTCTGTTCATTAACATCCAACCTCACCTTCATTGTTGACAGCTGTATATTATTGCCAAGTAATATTCTCACACATTTTAAGTACAATGATATAGAATGCCTTACAGACTGCTTGTCTCTGATTATTGGTCAGATAAGACAAGAATGTGCAACCACCGCCGAGAGGTAAGACAGAACTGCATTTTTGCAAGCAATAATTATAAATGGCTGTGTGATCGCTCAGTGCCCTACATCCAAAATTAATACATGTACAAATAACTGTTATATAGTTTGTTTGCACTGCGGATAATGCTACAGTTGGGTGTATGTAGAATGAGTCCGGTGCCCTGCTGCAAAGTTGTTTGTACGGCAAAGAGAGATTAGGCACACTTACTGTGTTCTGAAGGTTTATTGGAGTGAGTGCTCAAATCCAGACCTATATAGAAATATTTCATGTGTACTAACATGCATTGTGTTTTGCTTATTTCATAGATTTTTCCTCATTTGAACTACTCTTCTCTTTTAAGTTTCAGTTCTCTGCTGCAAAGCTGTTTGTTCTGCAAAGAGGGATAATGCACCATTACTGTGTTCTGAAGGTTCACTGGAGTGAGAATCAAATCCAGACCTATGTAGAAATATGCCATGTGCAGTAACAAACATTTTGTAGTGTTTATTTCATAGACTGTTTTTTTTCATTTTAACAGCGTTTCCTTTGTATTTTTTTATGTCAGTGTTTGCCCAGTGCACAGCTTAGTGAAAACAAGGGAAATAGAGAAAAAATTATAGCAGATTTGGCTGTGCTTATGTAGTTTGTCTGACACTTAGCAGTGTGCAAACTGGACTAGTGGGCCACACAAGAAGCAGACAGAATGCATGCAGAACACCTGCAGACAGGGCATCTGTAAAAGTGCAAAGGCCAAAAAACAATACATTACTGCAATTTCTGCTTAGCAAGGTTAGCAAGGTTCCCAAACACCTACAGTCATAGAACACCTGCAGACAGCCAATAATTGAAAATAGATCCATTCACTTAATTCTGTTGGGTACTGCACAGACATGCTAAGCTGCACTGCATGGGGGTTAACATTGGGAGGTTAAGAATGAGTAAGACATCATGGAAATGTCATGCAACTAGCTCTGTGGCAGCAGAGATAAATGTAAGGCTGGAGTACAGATGGCCCTGGGTTCTAGTACAGGCTGTACAACCTATTTTTACTGTTGTGATAGTGTAGTTAATAGCAATGAACAGAAAAAAGATAAATTTTATTTCAATATTCTTGTGGCAACAGGTGTAAGTGTAGGACTGCCATACACAGGGTCCTGAGTTCTAATAGAGGATAATCTAGTCATTTTTACTGTTGTTCCACTTCCCGTAATATTCACCTTCACTTATAATACTTTAGATAATGGAGCTGATATGGCTTACATGAGTGAGAGATAATACACTCTTAGTGTGTTTTCAGATGTTTGACTTAAGGTATACTGTCTGCTATACTTCTGCTATCTGGACTTGCATGGTCTTAACAATTACATAAGACACATACACAACTAGATGTATATACAAGAACCCTGTCAGGTCACACACATACATGTGTAACACATCAAACTGTCACCTGTATTTATGAATGATTCTGGAGTGTATCTAAGCAGCACTTCTTTTGTGGGGAAAAATTGAAGATCAATGCTGTGGAAGAAAATGTTTTGTCACTTATGCCTAGCTTTGAATTCCACAGTTTAAAAATCATTTTTTTTCAGTGTAGAAAGCCAAAAACAAATGTGTCAGTCCATGGCATTCATGTCTCCAATGCATGTCTGCAAACCTATCTCACCTAACAGTTACCTCACAATTTTCAATATATATTTCCAAGCTACAGCAACAGACACCCCTCATACTAAGGTGAAGTGTCAGGCTCACCCTCCTATTTCAGGTTTTTATGTCATCTCTACTTGGCACTGTTGTTCTCCAAGTAAGACCATGCAAATGTGGTTGGCATAGTTGCTTGGGTTTGTGCACTACCAGTAAATTTGATGACTAGACTTGGCAGGAAAGCATAATTTTCCATTGCTCCGCGTCGGGTGTTAGAAATGGCTGGCATTAGTTGGGAAGCTGTTATGTTTTGGGTACACAGGTGGTGTGTCCGGGATTCCAGGATATTTATTGGCTAAAGGCTTCCGCAGGTGGAATATTCTGGCTCCCAGTACAAGTCTGAGGCATGGAGTAGTTTAGTTCAGGCTATATGCAGTGCTACTGGCATCCATTGCACTAAAGAACAGTGCAGACTTCATTTTAATGAACTACATAGGTGCAAAAGGGATACCGTCAACCATTGGTTGAATGAATTTGAGACTGCAAACATCCCACAGCTGTTTAAGTATGAGAATAGAATTTGTAATACTTAGAAAGGTAAATGTAGGCAAGACTGGTATGCATAATGCTATTCTGTTTTTTTCTGTTCTTTCCCCAGCTAACAGTGACATAGGGTTCAACAGACGGGCTCATGTTGCTTGATTGGAGAGCCTGAGGGAAGCAAGTGGTATATATGGGGAACAAGAAAAGTATTACTGTAGCTTTAAAAGTTAAAAATAGACTTTTTTTTTTTTTATATACAGTTGTAGCAAACTGAGCATGAATATGCTAACTGTAACAGCAAGTATGCATGCATTAGTCTGTAGCACAAACCAAATTTAGGAGTCAAATATAAGACTGTAGTCACAGGTTCTGGGTTCAGATACCATGAGTAACAAATATGCAGTACTAGATTTCTTTAATAAATATTTACATTAAATTAAGCTCTATACAAGTGGCATAAATGTCCTGCTGTTAACTGTAATCTGTATAACTGGAGCATGCATATGTGCACTATATGAGCATTTCAAAAATTACTTTCAACAATCAGTAGTTATAGTGTGTGTGTATCTGATAGGATGCATACTTAAATGTAATACTTCAGATAAAATAGTTGTATACTACTGTTAATGAATCGTATGTCACATATGATGGTACTAACTTTATCGCTTTTTTTTTTCTCACCCCAACCTTTACTTCTCTTTTATATTTTATATTATGTATCATCATAATGTCTCCATGTCATCCATCTGTCCCAGATAACTAAATGCTACACAGCACAGTGAGATAGTCCCTGTGGATCAGCTTCCCCCTGCTCTACCAGCTCCAGAACTAATGCCCAGCATGTCTGGGATCCAACCTGGCAGCACTGCTTCTGCTGCCTCCCATGCACTACCTGCACTCTCAGATAGTACTGTCCTGGCAGCTGGTGCTGTGGGACCCTCCAGGAGTAGTGGCAGAGGTGGTGATTTCATCAACCACTGGCAGATGCCTGGGTTGGTGTATAGGGTCGTGCAGTGCACCATTGGTGTATGCCTACGCCAGATGGAGAGGTCGCTGTCCCTCATGGTCCATAGGAGAAGATGTCAAGCATGCCAGACACCAGAGGAATAAGCGGACAGTGATGACTGCTCAGTGGGGGAGGACTTGATTCCACTTTCTCCAAGTTTGACAGGCATGAGCCTGTGGTGTCCATGCCCTCACCCCTATCATGATGGACTCCAAACCTTTTGTGTCCCTCACTGTCCCTGTTTCTTGTCTTGATTGTTTGCATTTGCTTCCTCACCTACACAACTTACCTGACCCAGAAATATTTACATCCTTTATCCAGCATTCCTCTCTTACTGAACTGAAAAAAGAGAAATGGGCACCTGTCACGCACAAAAAGAAAAAAATATATCATCCCATGCTTAGCTCTCTATTTTGCATTCATGTATCCCTGACACACCTAATTTAGTCCAATTGGCTATACAACATGATTACATTGCTGTCACCCCTCTCTTTGGAGGTGACAGTCCAAGTTCAGCTAATATTCTGCACATATTATCAGTTTTTACTGGTAAAGAAATAGATAGCTATGGTTCTTACCTATCTTCTTCCCACACATCCCTGTATTGCTTTCAATTAGTTTGCCCCCTGCTTGCTCCCCATGTCACCATTTTCCTATCTACCCCATCTTAACACCTATAATCTGGTAAAAAAAATAGAGGCACACACAACACACATAACTCGCAGAAAAAGCAATGGATCCCTTCACTTATGGCCTGTCTGGTCAGAGTTTGGCATCAAGGACAAATGCCAAGTGATGCTGAGCAACTCTGTAATGCTGCAGTTACCACCACACAATGTAGCTTAACCCTGCTGCACTATGCCAACAGACTGTAATACATGCTGAATGTGTTATAAATAATAAAGGGAGATAGTCCCTAAAGGTTTAAGGGTATACAGATACCCTAATAATGTGCAGATTGGCTCTCATTTTCACAATTGTTTAATTGATGTTTTTAACAAATGTGGGTTAGAGGTTATAAAGTTAATTATAAATGAAAATGAAAATAAGCAAAAGGAGTTGGGAGATGAAATTGAGTTATTGGACACTTGCATCACTACAGACCTAATTTATAGAATTAAGGAGGAAAGAGATAAATACCTTCAAGTAAGGAAGGAGATAGATATGAAATGTGATGAGGTGATTCAGCGTAAGCTGGCTAAATTAAATAGAGATGTAAAAGAGTATGAAAATCATACTAATTACCCCAAACCAGCATATCAAGGTAAAAATATGAATAATTTTAAAAGTAAATGGAATAACAAAAGTAATAATATTGATTATAATCATAGAATAAGGACTGGAGTGGACAATAGATGGTATGAAGGAAATTATGAGGTTGAATTTCCACCATTAGGGGGAAGGGGAACAGTGGATGAAAATAATTCTTTTTATGAGAGAAATTTTCAGAATCGAGGGGGGAGAAGGGGGAGGGGGAGATATATGTAGATACCCCCACCCTAGATAAAATTGATTTAAGCAGGGAAATAATAGTTCAGCATGATGTGAAAAATACTTATAATAATTTTACTATTTATAATTTTAGTAGTTTGACACTGAACCCCAATCACTTCTCATTACTTAGCAAAGGTTTGAAATATATCCCTAATAGGAAAGGTGATAATACACATACCATTTTAGATGTTAAGTTATTCACGAGAAAAATTAATCTGGAAATAATGGCTACCAGGGCAGGATTCAAAAGGGAAGGAAAAGGGGAATGTGTTTTAAAGAGAAAGTCCATTTTTAACCCCCCCTTGATTCCTCAAATTAAGAATTTTGAGAATTTAATAATTGGTTCAGTCAGAAATAATAGTAATAAAGGATGGATTCATTATAATTTGAATAAGGAAGAGGTTAAGGTGTTAAATGATTTAAGTAGTAATACCTCATTAAGAATTATGAAGCCTGACAAGGGAGGGGGAATTGTCATTATGGACAAAATCCTATATGAAGAAAAGTTAAATACTATATTGAAAAATAACTACAAGTATGGAGTGGTATCCCTAAATGAAATCAACATAGCTCATCAAAAAATTGATGCAATTTTACAAGATTTAGTGATAGAGAAAGTAATAGATGATAAGACTTACAGATATTTGGAAGTTAAGAAACCCAAAATAGCCTATATATTTGCGATACCCAAAATTCATAAAGATATGACAAACCCCCCCCTTAGACCCATAGTCTCTGCTGCAGGGTCTAAAACTGGCCCATTAGCTAAATTCGTTGATTTCAAAACCAAACATATTTGGTTAAATAATAATCTGATTCTGAAGGATTCCTGGGATTTTTTGGGGGCAATAAAACAAGATATGTATAGAGAAGATTTATTATTTATAACCATAGATGTCATTGATTTGTTTGGGTGTATTCCTTTTGGAGAGGGGATGGACATGTTTGAACAGATGATATTTAGTGATGAAAATCTAAGTTTGGAAGACAAGGTAGCAAGTGTGACACTTATGGACACCGTTTTAAAATATAATTTTATTATGTTTGATGGCGAATACCACCAACAGAAGACAGGTGTAGCTATTTGTGCCCCCACTTTTGCTAATATTGTCCTAGCTAAATGGGAGGAGCAATTTATAGTCAATTGTAGATTTAAAGAATGTTGGATAAAGTACTACAGGTTTTTAGATGACATAGTCATTTTATGGAAAGGGAGTCAAGAAAAATTCTTAGAATTTATAGAATACATTAATCAAAGTACTACATTTTTGAAATTTACATACACTATAAATAAGGATTCATTAAAATACTTAGATATAGAAATATATAAAGATGAGGGCAAATTTGTGAGTAAGGTTTATAGAAAAGACACGTATGTAAATTCTTATTTACATTATGATAGTGCACATCCCCTTTATAGTAAGAGAAACATAGTTAAAGGACAATTTGTAAGGGGTTCAAGGATGACATCAGGTGATAAGGACTTCGAAGAAGAATGCAAGACCCTCAAAAATATGTTTTTAGAACGGGGATACCCTATGAATTTTATAGAGAAGTTAAGGAAGGAGGTAGAGATGGGTAGGTCAGGTAGGTTTAGACCAATATTGGAAAGGGGTGAAGGTATCAACTTGGAAATGGACATACATACTAATGACACAATGAATAATAAAACTGAACAAGTCAATTATACGAGAAGTTTGGTAGTGGAATACAACAACTCCAATCTCAAATTGAGAAAAAATTTTTAAAAATGAATGGAGTAAATTTAGCTCTTTAACAGACATTGAAGAAATAACCAAAATCGAACCTAGAATAGTGTATAAAAACCCACCAAATTTAGGCAAAATTTTGGAAAGAAGTAGTGGAAAAACAAGAACAGGAAATAAAGGCAGGAATGGGACATATAGATGTGGCAGATGTCAACAGTGCCCATATATTATTAATAAGGAAGTAATATATGTCGAGAGCAGAGAGAGATGGATTAAAAGCAGAAAGCATTATAATTGTGAAAGCAAAGGGGTTATTTATATCGCTATTTGTCAGAAATGCCAGTCGTTTTACATAGGTAAAATGGAACGTTGTTTAAAAAGGAGAATATATGAACACAACTATGACATTCTGAAAGCTAAGAACACAAATGCTTTATATAAACATACCATAAACTGTCGTGAATATAAGTTTCAATTTTTTGTTCTAGATCAAATTCTGCCAGATATTAGGGGTGGGTTATGGGAGGAAATTTTGGAAAGTAGGGAATTATGGTGGCAGGTTCATTTAGATTCTAACACTAGACCGGGAATGAATGATTTCCTAACCATAACACCCCTACTTAAAATAAGAGCTAATAAGCTCTAGATTATTTGGTGTAATTATTACAAAAGTCACTAGAGGGCACCAACTCCTTACACACACCAGTCCCTAACTACATACATATATATAATAAGAAAGAAATGTTTTAAACGAGTTTTCAAAGAAATTTTTAGGAAAATTTGAATTTATTATTTATTATTGTATGTATATTTAAATAATTTATTATATATTTATTTATTTATTTGGTTAAATATTTACTTGTTTATTTATATACATAAGTATGTTTTTTAATCAGAGATGAACACTGTGACATTTTTTATCATTGAGAGCAATTAATTCATGTATTAGATGCAGTCGTGCACATTACCCAGATGAGCATAAATATTCATGAGTGTCTGTATTCTGATAGGATGGTTTGAATTAATTAAGAAAGGTGATAGGATAAATTATATAAGTTGATTGACTGTATTTATTATATAAAGGTTGTAATTAAGTAAATAGATTTGTCTGATGAAGTCCTTTGCACAAGGACGAAAACGCACACTGAATTCTGGTTGCAAGAGCGTTAACATTAGTTATCGATCGTTTTTATTTTTGGCTTGTTTTTATTAGCTTGTGAATAAACTGCTTGGACGGAGTTTCAACGTTTTCTGGCACTGGTTTACTGACTTATCAGTTTTTGGAAGTGCTGGTTCCTGTTTTTGTGGTATAAATAATAATGTCATTTCATTATCACTATTTATTTATAAGTATTAGCTACCCCTGGATTCAAGGTCAGTATCATCTGGACTCAAAAATAAATGTGTCAATGCATTTACACCTGCTGGCACAGAGTTAGTTTAATCTATTCAGTATTAACTCTCAGAATATTAGCAATACAGCTCACATTTGCACACTGCTTAACTACATGCAAACAGGGAAAAATTAATGGAAATGTGTATTTTTCATACAAAAACAGTTTGCCAACCATCAACCTGCTGCTTGCCTCCGAGCTACGTCAAGGCAAGTTTGATATGTATTATTTCTGTTTACTGTCCATTTTACTCTTTATGCCATGAAGCTGCACATGGAAACTTAAACTGAACAATATGTCACATATTTACAATGCAAGCATGTGTTGCCTTCCTCGATGCACTGCAACCCTGGTGTTTCCAGTACTTTTTCATAAATATGTCAGCAACACTACATACATTAATATCAAATGTTGTGTGATATGCAGTGCATGACAATCTGGTAACATGCAGAACTAGAACTATCTTCACAGTTGAACATGCCTACACATCCATCAACTGACCTGGGAACAATTGACCCATAAGCCTAACCAGCTTTATCTGCAAGGCTATCGAAAAATTCATCACAAACCTTATCCACAGGGACATAGTTGACCTTCAACACTCTTGACCTGACCCATATTTGTTTTGTCAGGGGTAGATCTTGCTTATTAAACCTAGTGTACTTATTTGATAATGTCCCGAAAACCCTGGATGAGAGAAAACAGGACATAACACCTACCTTGATTCAGCCAAGCCCTTTGACACAATCCCCCATTAAAGTATCATAGAGAAACTCTCCCATCTGGGAATTAACTCATACATTACTAGATGGGTAGCCCACTGGCTCAACAACAGAATGCACAGTGTCAAAGTCGGTGAGTCGACCTCCATCAGTAGACCAGTTACCAGTGGAGTACCACAAGGATCTGTGCTGGGCCCTCTACTGTCTGAAAACTATTTCTCTGAAGTAAAGGTGAAGGTAGATGGCCTATGGCTTACCAAGTCTACAGACGCTGTCAACTGTGTACAATCATTTAGAGTCCCTCAATGTTGTTAACATATTACAGAAAGACCTGACTGACAAATGAATGGTGCCAAACTCACGGACTGAAACTTAATGCAAGAAAATGCCTCATTGTCCCCTTTGGCAAAAAAGTAGCCTTACTAGTTATGCTATACATAGCACCCCTCCAAGCTCTAAGTCAGTGATGCGATACTTGAGAACACAGGTTGATAGCAATCTAAACTTCAATTACTATGTGTCCATAGTGATAAGACACATATTCTACATTGCCCAACTCATAACTAAGGGCATTGCATCCAAGACCAGAGGGGTCATAACTCTGCTGTACTTGACCATTATCAGATCACTAATTGAATAAAATGCCCCCTTCTCTGTGTACCTTACCAGCCATCTGCCGCAACAGAAGAGACCACAGAGGTTTCTGACCAAGAGAATCCAGCCTCCATAACATAACATAATGGAAAGATTGAAAGCCCTGTCACTGTACTCAGTATCATACAGGCTGCTGAGAGGTGACCTATTACTGGCCTACAGAACAGTCTGGGACCCTGTCCTATTGTAAATGCTGGACATCCTCAAATCAAGTGGGACAAGAATAACTTGCTCCAGTGATCTCAACTTAGCCTGTGACATAAACAGAACATGCTGGAGAGATAGATATATCTCCAAGCAATTGACACCCCTCTGTATTAGGTTCCCACTGCATGTGAAGCAGTACTCCTCAATGACCCTATTCAAGTTCAAATTTGACAACTGTATGGCAGAGTATGAATTCATACCAGGGGTGGCAACTATGTCCTTCATAGGAAGGGCTAGTTGGTGCTGATCACAAAATCACTCTGCTAACAGCAAACATATACCTATGCTCAATAAGGGCACTTGAGTTTTTTACATGGCTAGGCTTGTAAAGGCCCTTCAGCCATTAGCCTAGTAACCTTGTAAGAACCTATGAAGTTAAGAATGTATGCAGGCCTCCCATCATCTTCTCTCCTACAGCCAGTGTTGATGTCATGCACTATAAGTTGTCCTGCAGCCTTGTAAAAATCAGAGTGCCATGATACTTGTGTAAAGCACTGAGCTCTGTAATCTGTGTATGGGTTCCATTCTTACTGCAGTCAAGTGTGTGTGTGTGCACACACTTGCCTGACATTACAGACAGCCTTTTACACCAGCATATGGGACACTGTCATTGCCATATTCTCCTCACCAGACACTACTGATGTCATTAGCTATATCTGATTTGTAAATGTGCAATATTCCCAGTAGGGCAGGGACAGAGACTGTCCTGGAGGCCAGGCAGAAGTCATCTTATCCTATACGATATAGATAACAGTGACATGGATTTCAGTCTATCCACATACATCATGGTATGATTTGTAGGTCATGATCTGTAAGTACTGTTTTTTCTTGGTCAGCAACCCCTGTGGTCTCTCCAGCTGTTGGTTGTATCTGGTGAGGTACATGCAAAAGAGAGCATTATACTCTTATTAGTGTTCTGATGAGGTTTGTGTACAGTGCTCTCGATTAGAATATGATGACATGATTTATGACGTGCACAATATAGGTGGTGGTGCTGCAGTAGCATTGTCGCCTCACAGTAAGACGCTGTCCAGTTCGATTCTCAGCTAGATCGTCTTCTGCGTGGAGACATGCGTGAATGGGCGCACCTTCTTTGAAGGTTGTGCATCAGGGCTGGTAACTCGGCACGTAAAAATCAACTACCAATCATTAGCGGACCGGAGTTCCGCTGTGGCGAACCCTAACCGGGAAAAGCCGAAAGACACAAAAAAAAAAACAATATAGGCTTTCAATACCAGTGTGGACACATTATGGTCAAAGTTCAGATTAGTATGTATGTGTGTTCCCAGTGCTTGCATCACTGGGCTTCAGCATATTGGGGCTGTTATCAATGCTGTAATTAGCAGAAAATTCCACTTTGCAGAAGGACAAAATATTGACACATTTTAGCATTTATTTGTAGACCGTGTGGCTTTGTCACTAATCATTTGTCCTTCTTAGTCCCTCCTGTAGTATGCTATCATCATAGGTAGACTCAATGATTGCACCCAGTATGCAAGAATCAGCAAACGCGGTAAGTCAAAGGCTGTATACTTTAGCCTGAACTGTCAAGAAATACATTCCAAACAGTAAAGGGCCAAGCACAGATCTGTTGGGTACACCAGTGGTGAAAGCTCTGCTGGTACAGGTTGGATCACTGACTTTCACAGTATGTGTTCTGTTAGTGAGCAAATTGGTTACTCAGCTAGTGACATACGGTTTAATGCCCAGCTAGGGGAGTTTCTCAATGATACCTGCTTGTGGGATTGTGCTCAAACCCTAGGCCAGTTGAGGATAGCAAGTATGCACTGTCTTACCTTCATCCAGGCCTAGCATACAGAATCAAAGGGCTGTGAAAACATTACACTCTGCCTATCATGTGACTTATCACATACAACTTCCTGACATGGTTGAATACAGACTTCAATATACCCTCAACCCAATCTATGTTTCTGTAGAAGAGTGTACATCAACATGTATCTGTCTGAGTTAAGGGGAGAGAGCACCCGATGCATGCATCCTGACTCTCCTCATCTGTGAGGTAGACCAACATGTCATCATGGACCTTTTTGAAATGGACACTAGTGATATCCTGGCTGTGTGCAACAGACCTGTATGAGTTGTTAATGCTACATCATGTCTACTTCATCTGTTAGATGTCCTCAAAGAGGTCATCAAGGGCATGCATGATGACAACAGTGTCATCCTTTTGAATTTGACAAGCCCAAGGTATATGACGCAAATCCAGACTGAGGTATTCACTAAACACTGCCATATGTGGTCATATACAACTATATCACCAAGTGGGTAGACCACTGTATCACATATGTGGCATCTAAATATGTTGAAAAGTGTGAAGTGACTTATATCTCACCTCCAGCAGATGTTACGGTGCCAGTACAGTGTGCTTGATTACCCTCATTGAGTGCAGACAGGTCGTAATAGATGTACAAGTGTGTTTGTGCACAATCACCTCTGATCACTGTAAATCACATATGTTATGTCAGAAACATGGGATTACTGGTAGTATTATTCAGACACTGTCCATGATTGTGTTTGCTTTTTTAATGTTGTCCATGAGACTTTATTTGTGTCCCACTTGCTGGAGACCTCTGCTGAGATTACACTCATATTCAGGCAAATCAGTTTGGACAGCTTCACAATATGCACCCTACCCCAATTGTATGTCACATTCTAATAGATGTCCTCTGCATTGTTCATGTAAGGATGCTTATCTCACACAGACATCTCCCCCATTGTTATGTCCCCTTTTGTGACAGTCCCATAAAAAACATTGTCACTGTGCAGTCCCTACTGTACCATTTTGATATGTGATTGGTGTTGCTGCTACAACTGTCTTCAATTGACATGCCCTCATCTCCTGTACATTAGGTTGTTTCACCTATCCTCTTTCCCTGTGTTCATTCCTATACTTCATCTGTGTGTCCCTATTCTATACACACACTTCTCCTGAGTGTTTATTTCACATGACAGTCCATGTACCTTTACAGATCATTTACACAACATCGGTGCAAAATGCCAGGAATGGGATTTCGCAATACTCTGCTCTGTATGCAGTCCTGTACTGTTTTCACACCGTATATATAACTATCATACCTCTCAGATGTCTAGATTTTCACAGAATGTCCAGATTCTTGCCTTATATATCTTTTGGTGTGTTCCTTATCAAAGTTGTGGTTTTCTGCCATATCACTAGGATGATCTCAGAACTGATGTGACTCAATAATTACATACATTTGAGCTTTAGTCTTCAAATCCTTCTGAAGATGTATCTTAACACAAACCCCTTGTTATTCTAGAACATTTCTAAAGAGCAAATATGTCAAATCTGTCCCTATTTCTGGGTCATTGCCTTCTCATTATGTTGGGCTTTGTCTAGATGTCTTACACTAAGAGATTGAAAGCTATGAAAACTATTATCTGTTAAGCCCTGGTGATCATTGTGGCATTCCACACAAAACCACAGACCTTCTGTGCTCTGGGTCAAACTGGATTGCTACACATTTTGACTTACATGGTTTCCTGGCAGGCAACACTGTTGCCAGCAATGAAACTGTGCTTATTTGTGTTTAAATGTAGTGCATGGCATGATTATCCAATGAACACTACTGCTCACCCATCACCGCACACACGTGTAAACTCCATGTCAGCTTCACACAAAGCCTACAAGGAGTTTACTAAATCACAGAGAATGTGTTGTCACTACTAGAGCTTTGTACTTTATATTTCTCATGCCAAGGCAACTATCATTATTGTATAAAAATATGTTTTTTTGCTAAGCAGAGTATCTGAGCACAGCTAGACTTGCCAGTTACATTATATTAATTACCAAAAATAAAGGCAACACATATTTAAAGTTAACAGAGTCTGCCTTGCTGGTCTGACTCGATTTCTATTCACTTGTGCATTCAAGAGCCAACAAGCTGAAACACTTACATTTTCTGGTGAAATATAGATATCCAAAATCACACAAGGAATGCTGAGAACAAATCACTTTATGACGCAAACCCTTTCTCAATACTAAATACATACATATACACAAAGCAACTGCTTTTATACAGGCCTAGTAGTCATGTGACTGCAGCCAAAGTCACATGACCTACTCAAATGTACAGTTTAAAAAATTATTTAAAGAAACATACTGCAAAAAAGCATTTGTTAAAAAAGAAGCTACACATATGCATATATATGATCAAATTTCAAAGCAATAAAAATCTAAATCTAGCACATATATATGCTTAATTATAAAAATATAAAAATATACATATATACCTATATGTTTAATACAAACTCTAAAAACATTAAAACATAGGTGTACACATACATGTTCACAACAGATGCACTTATTAACATCAATGTATAAACATGCTAATGTGCACAGGTTAATAAAAACATCATTTCAACCTACGTTGTAATCCAACAAGAATGGGTTTAATGCTTACTGTACTGTTAAACCGATGTTTTTGTGCACAATCTTCTCATTGGTTCTTCATGAATCAAAACAACAGAAAGTTTCCAATTAACTTGAAACATACCTCAAAAATGTAATCTGTGCTTGAAGTCAGAAATGAAGAAAATGAGCAAATGCTAATTATCCTCGTCTCAATTTATTTCCAAAGATTAGTCTTTACTGATGCAGAACAAAATGTATTTTGCATCTGCAAAACTGGCCACAGGATTACTAAATTCATTGGATCTGTTAATGCTAAAAAGACAGCTTAGCGTCTTACATCTATTAACTGTTTCTGTCTACGTCTCTCACTTCCTACTTTACTCGTCTTAATTCTTCTCTTTTCCCTTGGCTACTTATTCACTCTTCTTTACTCCCTATGTTTGTCTGCCTTCCATTTCTATCCTTTTACAAGTTGTTTCTTTCTTTTATCCTTTTCTTTTTCTTCCTCTCTTTTGTAATTCACCTTATATCAAACCGCTTTTCTCTAACTGTCTTTTGTTTTGTTTTTTATCTATTTAAAATCTTTTGTCATTCTTATAATCTTTGATGTAACTGTTATTGTAACTTTATTTGTAATTAATAAGCTTTGTTGTAACTGTTTTTGTAATTGTATTTGCAATTATGATTTACCTCTGCTGAAAATGGGCTTTCACTCGGTCGGACATGCCTGGTTAACAAATGTCAAGTAATAATAAATAAATTGTCATCCAAAGTACAATGATTTCTAAAAATACAATTATACCTCTCAAAAGTCCAGATTTTTGCAGAATGTCCAGATTTTTTGCTTCAAATTTTTGGTGTGTTCATCATATAACTTGTTGATTGAAATCACTAAATAATGACAAACATTTGGGTTTCACACTTCATATCCTTAAGAAAATGCATGCTAACACAAAACCTATTATTTTAGAAACATTCTAAATTTATAAGAACAATGTTTAAACTATATATGTCTGTATATTGGGCCTTTGCCCCCCCACCTTATTTTTAGCTTTGTCCGGATTTTTTATGCTAAGAGTTTCAGGGGTATGTACCTTGTCACCCTACAAATAAATATGTTTTACAGCTCTTACAATTAATTTCAAATGAGCAACATTATATTACCCCTGTGTAAGGAAAATGATTCCTGCAAAATACATACATATCGGTTTGTAAAGAATGTGAGCTTTATATCACTACATGCAAAAAAACTATTCCTGTGAACCTGAGCGGCATATGGGAGACCTAATTTGTAAAATGTTCATATTGAATAAAGAATTCAGGGAGGTTTATTCATAATATAGAAGTTGTACTCCATAGATAACTTCCAGTACATTGTACAAATGAGACAACTTTGCAGATATGAATCTGAATCTTGCAGTATCATAGTTTCAATAGTGTGTATAAATAGCTGTTACATAGCTGTCAAGGGTAAACACACTACAGATTTGATATGGCACATTGCATTTGTAGATGTCACCAATGATCGTACCATGGTAAATTTCACTTTTCTCTTCGTGAGAAGGATATGGGGAAAAACTAGCAGTTTGTTTTTATTTTTAGAGTTGAGCATGAGCTGTAAGTTACAAAGCCATTTCCAAAGGCTCTTAAAGCTTCCTAAGTAATTTTTTGGAGGTGTGCCATGTTGTCAGATGTGCAAATAAGTGTGGGTTTATCTGCATACTGTGTTAGGCAGGCCTGTTGTTTGGATTTGTGGAGGGTGTTGACAATAATTTTAAAGTGGAGAGAACCGCTAGGGTCTGATACTAGAACCCAGTTTAATAGGGACTTTAATGCTTTGCTATAGTGTATGGGGCTACTAATTAGTTGTGTGAAACCATACAAGTTTATGTTAGATACAGCATGTGTATGTGTAAGTAACAGACTCAGTGCTGACTTTATGATAAAAGTGTTACTAAGTTTCCCTTGGATCGTTTGAATATAGTTGTCAGTGTCGGTAAAAAAATGCCCTCTCCCTTGTCAGCTTTCATGAAGCGATGTGATTTATCCTAGCTCATATCTCTGAGGGCTTTGATTTCATCTTTGCTCTTATTGTAAACTTATTGTGGCAAGGTCTGCTGAGGGCTGTTCTTAGATCTACTTCACAGAGAGAAACAGCTAATTTTCTAAAGAACCTGAAGGACCTCCTCAGAGATTTTCTTGAGAGGGGTATCAAAGAGGGATTATCAGATGTATTTTTGATCCTATTAAGAACCTAAAAGTGAGGGAGGTTACTTACTTACATGAACCACAAAGACATTTTTACATGATTTCAGAATTCCCTACACTTACCAAAAGAAAAAAAAAACTGAAAAGAATTATTACCTTAATTTTCAGTAAAGATGTCCATGAAACTAAAGGATAATTTGTTATAACTGGCCCATTTTGTCTAGTAAAAGACTGGTGAGCAGGATTCTGGATCTTGGCTCTTCTTTTGTTTTCAAAAAAGGTAGGAACATTAGGTCTTATTTAGAAGGGACATTCAACAAGAGCAGCATGATGAGGCTTGGCACCATTAAATCTGAGGCCCCCTTTCTATACCTTTAGTAAGTTCATGAGCTGCAAACATTCCAACGGGGTCAGGGTTAATCTTTTCTACCATATAGTTGAAACGAAGTGGTGGAACTATTTTCTTTCTAGGTGATGTGAAGTAAATGACACTTTCTGAAACTGTTTTACTGAGGGTTTGGAGTATGGGGTAGACAGAAAGATAGCTGGAAAGAGATATAAGCTAACCCTGAATTTAAAAGGCCTGGCAGGTATTCTAGGACCATTGCCACTTTAGCGCTGTTTGGATCAAAGTCCCAAAATTGCTGATTTTCTTGTATGAGGCTTTCTAGCCTCCTACATAATATTCAGTATGTCATCAGAGTACTTATCCCTTCCTGGAATCAAGGTAAGATCAACAAAGCTGTCAGTTTTAGAGTGGCCAGATCTGGGTTTATTTTATTTTGATTTTGTTAACCAAGGTAGAGTACTGATCCCATTGGACAATTCAGTTTCAGCCTGTGGAAAACATAGTAGTTACACAATCTTGCCATACAACTTTCTTAGTTGCTTGTTCAGATATGATGTAAGTAGGTCAATCTCTGGTACAAGCCACGACCTGCAAGATTCAAAATTATATTCCTGTTTCAAATCCTTTCATGAAAGTCTGCCTTGGGATTGACTCAGCCTGTGTTAACACATTCTGCTTTGAAGGGATATAGGCTACAGTCAGTGTTATACCCACTTTTAAAGCTATTTCATAAACTTGCTTTGCCAGCTTATAAAGGAGGCAAAAGTAAGTCCTTCGTTGTTTTTTATGTATCACATCACAGGTATGTTGTCTTTCCTCACCTTTAGAATCCTCTACTGTAGAAAAGTGGTGAAGAATTTCAAGAAGAGAATGATGTCATGATGGCCATCATGTCTTTGATATAAAATTGCTTTTTTCTTACTTTGTCCTCCCAAGTTCCTTATACTTAGAGGCCTCCCTGTTAAGCCCTCCCCCAGGTTATGTCTGAGGAATCCCTAGCCAAATTCATCATAAAGGTGCTCTGAATGGTGTTCCCTGATGGCAAGCACACTGCTAAATCAACTATGAGATCTCCCCTTAAATGCAACAAATAAGGAGAGGTTTGGTCTTTACAGGACTGATATATTGAAACCACCTCTTTATTAGAAAGCATTAGAGATTCCTCACATGCAGGTGCACTAGGAGAACCATTATAATGCAAGATGCC
Organism: Protopterus annectens; assembly: GCF_019279795.1. Lineage (NCBI taxonomy): Eukaryota > Metazoa > Chordata > Ceratodontiformes > Protopteridae > Protopterus > Protopterus annectens. Next base: position 472,919,547 of record NC_056751.1, read on the forward strand.
ATGAAACCCAGTGGCTCAAGAAACTTCCCATATGGTGTACTAGATGTATATTTTACCGATAGCAAAATGTTTGATTTGATTTCTTCAGTTAGATGTAATGAAGTAATGAAGTCATATACATCTAGTACACAGTATTGGAAAATATTTAACTGGAAGTATTTGCATAGAGCATTTTTATCATCAGATAAAATTACTAACACTAACCCTTCCAAAAATGGGAAATGCTGGAGCAGACAATTACAGCTGACTGGAATCATATTTTTATGATTGTATTAATATCAAACCGTACTGGAATGAAATCAAAAACTTCTTACAGGCATTATTCAATTAATCCTTTGTTTTATCTAATGATTTTAATGCATGTAAATGAAGGTCCTCATCTGAATAGAACAAATCTACATTTACTATGGACAATCCTTGCAATCTCTAGGAAATGCATAACTAGAAGATGGAATTCAACTTTAACGCCAACTATGGAAGACATTTTTGCTTTATGTAACAGTTCGATTTTGATGGAAATCAAAATGAAAGAACTAAGGATTTATCCAAGGCCATTAGTAAACAATCCATGGAAAAAGACCTATCATTGATTGACACTTTTTAACAAACACCAGACTCACTCTGATAACTATTTATTGTTTCATCTGTACAGTAATTGGAAACACTTGATATTATTAATGATGTCAGGCTGACTGTAAATATTGCATATAGTTGTTTAAAATATTATACATAATATACTATGAAAGTTTTTATAATATCATTTAAAAATAAAAATTATATGAGTTAAAAAAAAAAACTCCCTATGAAAGTTCTGGTTCAGATGTGTCACTTTGTTTTCTGAGTAAAGGATTTGCCTTAGGAGGTATTCAGGAGCACCCTACAGGAAATCTAGTTTCTAAGAGTGGTTTAAACATGACTATTCTTTGTAAATTGTCATCCGCAGGTTTGTGAAGCAAGTCAGGTTGAATATCAGAGTTTGAAGGATGTCCTGCCTGAACTTTGATCAAGTCATCCAGGTAATTTAAAATCTGTATTCCCTTTGACCTGCAAAATGTAGTCAGTGGAGCCAGATACTTTGTAAAGATCCTGAAATTTGTAGACAAGCCAAAGGATAGAGAGTTAAACTGGTGTTCTTCTCCTGCTGCTGCAGATCTCAGATATTTTCTGTGCTTTCTGATCATAGGAATGTGGAGGTAGCATCATTGTCAGACTTTAAAGGGTAAGCATTTTGAATTGTGGTTCCCAGAGATATTTAATGACAAAGGTAATGTCCAGAATTGCTTTCCATTGACCCCTATTCCTTGACATTCCTTCCCTAGGGGAATCTTTTCTATAGCCCCTGTGTGGATCATGTCTTGAATTACTTTTGGTGTAAAGGCCAGATAACTTTTTTAGAACTTTAAAGATGCCCCTTAAACATAGAATATCTACAAACTAAAGTCTGTACTTTTTTGATGAAGTTTGGTACCCATTGATCTTGTGTGAAAGATGAGTACCTTTCAATTTTTTTTTTTTTGGTGGGGCAGAGTAGAATGGGAGGAGTTCTAGGATGGGGTGAGTTTTTGTTGACTCATGGCTGTTCAATCTGGGTGTCTCAGCCCTGCGACTCAGGCTTGAATCTGTGCCTAACTTGCTATTCTTATATAATAGTTCCCTTTCTTCTCTTTGCTCAGTCTAACACTGTCCTCTTTAAAGTGAAATGGTCAAGTCTTTGCTGGGAAGTTCCTTCTATACCTTGAAGTGTGGCTCTGAAAATCTGCCCAACAGACTGGGAAATGTTACCATTCTAGTACAGTTTAGTAGATCAGGAGGTCCAAACCAGATGTTTTTGTTAAAGAGGGCATTAAGGATCACTGTTTTGGACATTATCTGGAAGGGGCATAATCATTAGAAAGATGTGTCCCCTTAATACAGACCAAGCTTCTGTTGAACTACTGTATGTACAGCTCCATAGCCACATTTCTTAGAGAGCTTGGCCACCTGAAAGGACGTGTCTCAAAGTTCCATCATCTGTTTCTTCATATCCTTATATTCAGTCCTCTCTGCCTTAGACTTTTCCTGTAGAACAAGTCAGACTTCCTAGGAGCAGCAGGAGTCAGGCTCCAAAGGTAGAGTATTAGAAACATTTTTCATGCTAGAGGAACTTATATAGCTTGGTAAACCCATATAAGCCCTGTGCCTTTGCCAGGTTTCAGAGTGTTTTCTTGGTTTCCCATAAGAATCCTTCTTTTAACCCAACAAGGGTGACCTCAAGTAAATGTCCTCTGGAAGGGGAGCAGAGGACAAGGTGTCTTCAGTGTTAGATACATAATTTTCAGTAACAAGGATTTGGCCTACATATGCAAGTTCATCAGCCTCTGAGTCAAGGGTATCTGTATCCTCTTCTGGAAGATGCTTCCTTTTCATGTTAGAAGGAGGACCCCAGATATTCTGGGTATATCCAAGTCTGGCCTTCTACTCTTTATGGAAGGCAGAAAAATATTTGTGAAGCGCAGCTAAGGACTTGGAAGAAGTACAGGAACTAGAATGGGAAGAAACACTGCCCACTTAGGTCAAGGCAAGCTGTTAGGTGCCAATATATGCATCGGTGCTTGGTGCCTCTTGACTTTGAGAATTGCAACCATTGTGGTCTCAGTTCACTGATAGAGAAGTGAGACATTAATGTGGTTAACAGCAACTCTTTTGTGCACAACAATAGTGGTGATCCTGCCTTCCCATTTTGAAACTAAAACAACTGTTTTCAACTCCAAAGGGTTTTCAGCTTGTGTAAGCAGGTCAGGTGTGTCAGTCTGGGAGGACTTGGGAAAAGCTAATGGTGTAGGTTGCCACAGAGCAAATAGCCAGATGCTCAAATGAAATGAACTCTGTGGACATGACTGTCAAAGTGCTTCAATACCCCAAAGAAACCAGAGCTCTCTGAAACTCCTTCAGTTTCCTCATGCTTCAGTCTTTTCTTGCTATGCTTTTTCTTTTTTCTTAGTTGGAAGACTTCTGTAGGCTTTGCTGAAACCAGAATCTTGTAGAGATATTTTTCTACAATGACTTTCCCTAAGGGTGAAAGTTGCACACTGTAAATATAAGTTCAGGTCATGCTCTGGGTAAAGGCAGAGCAAACACTTTGAATGATAATCTGATAGGTATTTGCTTACCACAGATCACACAGTAATTAAACTTATCAGCAAATTCTTCTGCACTAGATTCATAATAAGATATTAGTGTGAAAAATATATGTCATGTATGTGGGTGGGATGAAAGAAATGACCTATGGGGTACATATCCTGAGATGCTGCTGAAAGTAGGCCAACTGACAGTATGCAGTTATGCAATGTAAGGCAAAAATATCTCATGCTGGTGTTGGCCAATACACCCCTTATGCCACCAATGTACTGAAGACTTTACTGGGAGGGTATCACCAAGCCCTGGGGGAGGGCAAAATTCAGTAAGTTGGGCCTGCTTTGGGCTACCTGTTGGGAGATGTCTGAAATGTGAGAACAGCAAACAGTAAATATTATGATATACATCCCAATATCTTCATTACTTATTATGTCAATTACTTATTTTACATGTGGTGGTGCTGCGGTAGCGTTGTCCCCTCACAGTTAGATGTTGCCCGTTCGATTCTCAGTTAGAGCATCTTCTGTGTGGCGACATGCGTGAATGGGTGTTCCTTCATTGAAGGTTGTGCGTTAGGCTCGGCAAGTCAGCACGTAAAAATCTACTGCCAATCATTAGCGGACCGGAGTTCCGCTGTGGCGAATCCTAACCAGGAAAAGCCGAAAGACACAAACAAACTTATTTTACATGTTTTGTTTTCTTTGTGTTTCAAAAAAAATTACTTTTTTATGGATTCTGAAGTATATTTCCAATATAATATTGGAACAGAATTGAATTACTTCCTCAGGACATTACTGTTTTCTTGTGTGTTTAACTTTTTATTTTTTGTTACTGGAAAACTACACATAATCATTTGCTAGAGCTGCTGCTGCTTCCAATCACTTTGTTGACCTTAGTAAATATTAATTTTACTTGTGCCTAAAACCATTTATAAGTATGAACTTTCTTTAAAGGATCATGCTTGTCCTATAAGTTGCAACTAGATCATTTGGCATCCCAGATAAGCTTCTTGCCACAGTTATTATCACCTTAAGTTGCTAAGAACATTGAGTTAAAAAGCTGCAGTTTCTTAAATCAATACTGGTATTGCATTTACATTCCACTGGTGACTGCTGACAGCTTCCACCTGGGATAGCCCTAGTTATGTTTACAGATCATGCAATAATTTAAATATAAGAAGTTAGCTATTGCTCATAGACACACACATTAATAAAGGAATATCTTCTGTTCCATGTTTTCAAAGTTGCAGTCATGAAGTTATTTTTTTTCATCCAGAGGATAGTGGCCTTTTTCAGAAACTGAAGATCCTTGTATTGTTGATAAAAAGTCTTCACAATTTCTGCAGCTTTGATTACTGAAAGAAAATATATTAAAAATATATATTAAATTCTATCTCCATAATACAGGTTGATCAGAAAAAAATATGTGCATACAAGTAATCAATGCTTAATATATCCATTTAACAACTGTGGGTTATGTACTCCCAACACTTTTTCTGTTTTGTATTGCAATCTCATTTATTAACCTTGCAGGGCCTTGTAACAGTGAGTGTCTGCTATATGAATCACACTTCATAGAGTGGGTTGTTACTGAAGAAGGGCTTCAGTTTTAACCAGGATTGTATGATGTATTCAGATATTTCAATAGTCACTAGGTTGTGATTATAAGCAGTAACACAATGAATAGAAATGCCAAGGCTGCAGTTCAGAACACGACTACCTCAACCGCTTTCATTTGTATGTAAAAGCTCAGTCATTGATTAGACATTCTGGGCTGTGAGTGAGGTTTTCAGGCATGACTTAAACAGGTGCATATTGTCATATAAAAGACCGCGGCCTTTAAAAGGCAAAGACTGCGGAGGGTGATTCCTCTCCCACGTTCACCACAAGTGAGTAAACAAAATTCTTGATTTCTATGATAAAGTAACTGTTAATAGCATGACTATGAATGAGTAACAGACAAAGGCAGGAGAGCACATTTTGCAAACCTGCTTATGAAAATGAAAGCAAAATGATTCACAGGTGCCACAAATAGCTGTTCCTCCAAAAAGCATAAGAAAGTACGAACATGGAACAGGTGAAAAAGAGAAGACTGAGAAAAACAGAAGGTAGATGCAGTGAAAGCATGCAATAGCTAGTGTAGGGAGGAAAGACAAATAGTACTAAAAGAGATGATAGCTGCCTATTAAATTATTGTAAATATTAAATGCAGAAAAGACAAATATAAAACAATGCAAGTATGCATAGTAGTGGGTAGATTTGTTTAAAATAAATTACTGTACATATAAAGTGATGCAATGTTTGACATATTGCTTTGTCATTTTATAGAGATGAGTACTACATTATTAATCAGAAGTATAAACAGACATCTCTCATTCAAACACACACACACACACACACACACACACACACACACACACACACACACACACACACACACACACACACACACACACACAGCCATAGGAACACTAGGTGTGATGTACTATTTGGGAAAGATCACAACTCCTTTATGAAACCCGAGAATCCACTGAAATAATACTTGAGATTTTGTTGCTGAAATTTCACTATGGAGCCATCATTTTTCCCCTTATCTAACTTGCATATTAAGTACCCCCAATTCCTGCCTACTTGTCATATTTCCATATTGTTTATATAAGACATCACACCAGGGGAAGGTGGGTCTCATCCTTCTGGAACAGATTTGCCTATTGGCAACACAACTTACAACCATAAAGTCAAGCTCAGAGACACCATTGTCATAGGTTCATTAGATTCATGGGTACTTACTAGGCTATTGATCTTTGAGGATCTTAAGAAACTAAGCCTTCCAGTTCAATGGTAGGTTTTATCCCTTATATTTATTTCTACAAAGTACCTAGAGAATGGCAGCGTAAGGATATGTTGGGAGATTTACCCATTGCCATCACCTCTTGGTAGCCTGTAAGATCATGAGAAGAGTGTCAAGGATTTGAGAGAGTTTGCATAGCTTTTATGATTTAGATCCTTGATTTTCTTAGTGAGGAAGTGTCATGGTCATTTCATTTATGATAAGTGTTGGACAAGTGCATACAGAAAGAGGAATTATGCTGAATGTTCGGCCTAATGACTGCCATGTACAGTGGACTGATTGCATTGCTCAAACTGGATATAACCTGTGCAATGAAGCTGAACATCCTCACAATAGTGGATATGTGGTGGTCAAAGGGCAGCTTGTTATTGACATAGATTCCCATATCCCTCTCTATAAAATTCATTTTTGGGAGTGTCTAGTCAATGTGATAGTTGCAATGGAAATCATGGTTGCTGAAGGATTGGATTATAAATTTCTTGAAATTTAGTTTTTGTTTATAATTTTGACACAAGCTATTTGTTTGTGACAGGACCTCTTGGAGAATCATGGTCTCTTCTAATGATTTTATTAACAGCAACAAGATTCCAGTCAACTGCAGACTTGGTCAGCTATAAATCCTTAACATTAGCTTTGATGCCCATGAAGTAAATGCCAAAGTGGAGTGGTTGAGGGACTGAACCCAGGGGTACTCTGCTAGTGGCATGTCTTATGGAGGTGGTAGAGTCTCCCACCTTTATTTCCTGGTTTCCGATTATGAGTAAGCTTGCTATCCAATGAGTTACATTGGGATTTAAATTAAGCTTAAATAATTTATCTACAATATCTTAGTGAGGGATAATGCTGAACACCTTTGCAAGGTCTAGATATGTAGTGAAATCACCCTGGTTTAGAAAGCAGGAGTTGCCCCTGACAAATCCAGACTGGCGTTGGTGAAGTGTGTGTGGGTTACCTATATTCTTATTTTTTAATTCCATAGTGATTCTTTCCGCAGTCCTACAAATGAGGCTGGTCAGGCTTATGGGTCATAGGAATGTGGAGGTAGCAGGCTTATGGGTCTATTATTACCCTGGTCTGTTGAAGTCTGTATTTTCTCCAAATCAATGACTGCTGTTGTCCTCCATTCATTCACTATGAAGCCCATTTTGAGGCTGATGTTGAATAACCTCTGTATAATATCTGACAAGTCATGTTTCAGTTTGACCACTAGGCAGCCTAGTATGTTATCTGGTCCCACAGAACTAGCATTCTTGGCCTTAGATAGTACCTTGAGACTTGCTATTGGCATATTTGATAGGGGGTGTACATGCTGATATGTGATTTGGGAATATGGAATGAGAGAGGGGGTGATGTCTGAGCTAAATTTGTCTTCTAGCATATTTGCAATACCCTCTGAGTCTGAGTATTTGACATCACTTACTACTAGTACTACATTGTGCTAGGCATTGTTATTACTTCAGGGGTTTCTAACATAGTTAAGGAAGGCTTTCTGATTGTCCTTCACTTGGGTGGCTATGTTTACTTCATATCTGGCTTTGTTTAATTTGATCATGGTCTGGAGTTCCTTATTTCACTTAACAAGAGTGTTTTTAATGGTGTAATCCGAAACTCCTGTACAGCCAATTATAATTAGGACTGTAACTGCCCTACTTTTTTTGTATCATCTTTACTCCCCTGCAAGATGTTGAGTCCAATACAATGAAATCTATGACCATCTTGTTTAAAATATTGGTCCTCCTATACCTCACTAGTCTTCCCCATATAAGGGCTCTAGGTTATCCAAGGTCATTCTGACAAAAGAGCTCAGTGTGCATGCTAACATATTACCTACTTCTTTGAATTTGTTTTAACTATTTTATAGCTTGTCTGAGCACCTTGTACACGCTCTTCTTATGCTTTCTCCTCTCTGGAAAACTTATTTATCCTAGCAGCATAACCAAGACAAAAGGTAGTGGTTCCTTTCACTTACAAAGTTATTTCATTCTTAGTTCAAAATTCACATAACAAACTGCTTGAGTGGGCCTTGCTACACTCAGGCTCACTTCACTTCCATACTCAACCTCCATTTCCCGCACGCGCACACACGCACACACACACACACACACACACACACACACACACACACACACACACACACACACACACACACACACACACACCCTCTTAAACTACATTTAAACTTAGTAAATCCAGTAAACCCAGACCAACAAACAACTAATGACATTAATATGATTTAACACTCCCACTTCCTGAACACAGCTAACTAGTGTTTAGCACAGTGTTAGTGTTGCAACAAGAAGTACAGTTGCCTGTGGTGCAGAACGCTGATGGGTTCTACTTCACATGAAGTAGGTAGATTGCTGACACCGAAGTTCAGCATAAGGGGGTTACTACACTCCTGAGTATGTTGTCCTCTGGATGACATGTTGCATCTATATTACATAATCAAACTTTTAAAAGTTTGAACATCATATGGTCGACACCATATGATCCAACTTTTAAAAGTTCGAAAATGTAATTAAAAAAATAAACCAAAGAATAAACCTACCTGAATGGTTTAAGCAGGGGGACAAGCCCCCTTACACCCCCACACACCCAGCTTTTTAAATATAACAACTCTGAGATTGCACTACACTGCTGAAAAGAGAAATCCCATTCTGCAGTGTACCGAGATCTCCATTGAAACGTTTGAACTTTTAAAAGTTTGACCATATGGTGTCGACCATATGACATTCGAACCTTTTAAGAGTTTGACAATGTGATATAGACATGACATGTTTAATCAAGATTTCATCTACATGAGTTGGTGATAGCCCATGTCGTTGTAAAAGATTTCATGGCACCTACTGAAAAGAATATATACAAAAATAACTCTTAATTACAAAGGATATACATATTTACAAATATTTACAGATGTACAATTACATACATAGATATACAAATCTATTTACACATATTCATAATTTCCTTTCCTTTAAAAGTTAAAAACTGTACTGTACTGCTGCTTTTACATATATCCCTGTTAGACTCTCAATCCTTTTTCCATAACCACATCTGATTTTACTTAATATTTTTGCTAAAATCCATTTACCATTAAACATAATTTCATTTATTATTTCATTCCATATAACCTATATAACATAAAATATATTTTAATCTATTATTTTTAACATATTTACTTCTATTCTTACAATATCCATATTTAATCATATCCAAGTTTATTTTATCACAATCTTTTATATCTTTTAAAAAGTCTTAATTTCATATTTTTACACATAACTTTTTTACTCTTTTACATTTCAAAAACAGATGTTCCATAGTGTCTTCTTCTTGGCAATGTAAACATATTCTATCACTTTTGTTTTTATATTGCATATTTCATTTTACTGGCAATTTATCTATTAACAATATCCACAAAAAATCTTGACATTCTACTTTCTGATTACACTTTGCTTGTTATATTTTATAGCTTTAATTTTTTCATCTGTTAGATTTTTCCCATGGCTTACATAGTAATGTTTTATCATTACATTCTTATACCATATTTTCTTTTTCTATATCATCAGTTTTTATATTCAACAAAAATATTTTATCTTGGTAGGATTTTACTTCTTCATTTATACACTATTTTTCCCTTTTTGTCTTTTTTTTTACCATACCTCAACATTTGTCACACTTGTATTTGTACAAATTTGCTACTACTCTCTCATCTTTTTCATTCATCCTCTTTTAACACTTTGTACAAATTTAATGAAGCAGTATAAGCCACTGAGTTAATAGACCCGAAACCTTCTTCTTCTTTATTTATATACAAAACTCCTTTTTTTTTTACAGGGTTTAATCTAGAACCACATACTAATGAAAAACATATGCAATAATTCCTTTTCAAATACTGTTGGCACCATAAATATACTTGCTAAGTATGTTACTTTCCCCATCTGTACTGAATTGATCAAATAAGCCTTTTTTCTGAACTATAATTTATATGCTCTCCAGAAAGACATGATTGCTTTCTTTCTTCTTTTGTTTTCCCCACTGAATTTTACTTGCATTTTTATCCCAAATTTTATACCTAACACAGAAATTTTGTACTACATTACTAAACCTTTACTTTTCTCTTTATTTAAGCTATCCCTATCACTTCTAGACACTCATTTGTGTGAGTTATTACTTCTTTTATCCACATTTTGTTTTTTGCAAGTATTATAATGTCATCAGCATATGTTAAACAAACTGGAATTCTTAACACGTCTGTGTTATATACCCTGCCTCCTTCATTTTGTAGTTTATTTCACCAGCAATTTACAATTATTTTTAGTTTATTATTACTATATGCTGACCTACATAGTTGCTTAACTTTTTCACTTCTATTATATTCTTTCATTGCTATCCATAAGATCTTATGTTCCTTTGTGTCAAATGCCTTAAGTCTCCTATCATGATTGTGGCTTCTTTTTTCTATTCATAATATCACCCATAATTTCTCTATCATTAATAATTCTCAACAACCCTTCCCCTTTAGACTTTAAATATTTTATTTTCCATAATATTTTCTATTAAAGTATTAAATCTCATTTGTATTATTTTAATAAAAATCATATAAGCATTATTATTCAGAACTATTGGTCTCCAGTTTTTAACTGCTTTCTATCTTCCTTCTTCCATATAAATTTAAGCATTCCACTGCATAATTCTTTATACACAAAACCTTCATTTAATCACTCAGTGAAAATCTTAATTTTTTTTGCCAATCCCTTAAATTTTTATACATTTCATACTCTATTCCATCTGGTCATGCAACCAAATCTATATTTACTTGTCCTAATACTTTATCTAGTTCATTTAAAAAAAAAAACTTTTTCCAACTCTTTATTCTTTATTTCTGTTAACTTTTTTACTTTCCATGTTTTTTTTTTCACTACTTTCTTTTTTCTTCTTGAAATGTTTCTTGTACATATTGTTCTACACTACTCAGATTTTTTTCCTGTGTTTTTTCCTTTTCTCCTTTTACATATTTTATTTCTGTCATTACACTACCTTCTTCCTTTACTAATCTGCTTAAGTAACTCGATACTCCTCTTTGTCCTGGTAAAAAATGTATTTGCTTATATAACATTTTTGTATTTTTTCTTGATTTCTTTCATATTATTTTTCTTTGTCAAAATACTTCCTATCATTATGTTCTAAATTTTCCAATGGATCATTATATATTTTTTATGTTTTTCTTTCTCCACTTTTCTCATATCATACTGCCATTGTAAATGCATTTTTATGTTTTCCTTAAATAGTATTCACCATTTAAATCCATTTTTGCACAATGTTCTTATAGTAATATGATCTTTCCATAACTGCATTACTAATCTCTTTCCTTGTCTTTTCCATGCTTTATCATTAATCATTTTTATTTCTTTGCCTGTTTTTATAAATTTCTTGTTTCCTTTGTCTTTAGCATATCACCAGATGATAAAAAATTCCTGTTTCAATTACCTTCCCTTCTTCTATAACAAAACCTTCTGATATTGTAAAGTAATGTATTTCAGTTTTATATATACTTCGTTTGTAGGTCCATGATTTTTTCCCAAAGTTTTAACTTACCACATTATATCTTCTAACATTTTCTAATATCATTTCCTTTCTTTTTATGCTTGCCTCTTAAATCACAATTAAAGTCTTTTGTTATTATCATATTCATATTTATCATGACATAGTCTAAAATCTGATGAAATAAGCTTTCCCTTTCTTTACAATTAGTAAAAACATATAATGTTATAATTTTATATTCTTGTTCTTTAAATTTTAAATCTACAATGATTAATCTTCCCAATTTTTGCTAAAGTTACATCTAATATTTTTATAGAATTTCTAAAGAATATAGTTATTCCAGAACATTTCATATTTCCCAAATTCCAGATTATCTTTCCTTCTCATAGTTTATAAAAGCACATAAGAATACTCCTGAAGTCTGCCCTGTAAACAAAAACATGGTCATTTTGTTAATGAATTTATGTGGTTTAATAAAGTGTTTTGATTTGTATTCAGACTGCTCCTTCCTAAGTGCCTTTGTAGATTTTCATTGTGGTTTGTGGCTTGGGCACTTTTCCTCCTTTGCATCTGTTTCTTTCTCATAGTTTCTCTGTTTGTAATCTTTCTGCATCTGTTAAAAAGCTTGTGCCTTCTAACATAATTATATCTGCATCACATGTATTACACCATTCTAAAATCCCTATTGTTCTTATTGTATTCTTAATACTATTCTCATTTACAGAAAGCACTTTAAAATTTTCATTTTCCTTAAATTCATGGTTTCATAACTTCATACCTAATCACTAGGCTAGCTTAATTAATAGGCTCTTCTAAACATAGCCAATTTCCTTTTCAAAGTGAGAATCAAACAATAGGCTATTCTAAACTTAGCCAATTTCTTTTTCAAAGAGATAATCGAACACTGTACTTTGTGTCTGGGAGTCAAACACCATAACCATCATATTACCCCTGATCAATGGCTATATGTATTCTTTTTCTTCCATTTTCCTTCTTTCTTCCCTTTGTACTTATCCCTTTAAATTTTTTTCTGTCTTTTACCCCTTTATAAATAGAATTATTTTCTTTTCTTTTACTATCTCTCAATTTAGTCTTCTTCATCACTTATTTCAAAACCTTCTTCTATGGCATTTTTATTATTTTTATCATCTATTATTTTTTCTACTTCTACTACTTCTAAAATGTCTTCTCTTTATTCATTCACTTTTCTTTTCTTTCTTCTTTTTTCTTGTTCTTTTTCCTTACTCTTATTTTCATTCTTGCAAGCCATCCATAAATGGCCAATTTTGTTACATTTTAACATTTCAAGTCACATTTTTTGCATCGTGTCCCATTTCCTCACAAATATAACAGTTTCTTTTGTCACAGTTACATACCAAATGTCCTTCCTTTTTATACACACACACAAAACATGTTGTGGGTTGTCCACAGTATTTTACAACATGTCTGTTCCCCATCCACATCTATCATGCGTGGTATATGTATTTTTTTTCTCTTTCTATTTTTAACACAATATTACAATCCCAGCCATCAGTCCATAAACTCTTTTTTATAGATTCATAGGTAGGTACTAGGCTATTGACACAAGGGCCTAAGTAAGCCTAGCCAACAAGGATCCCCCAGCTTACGCCACCCAAGAAAGTTAATTTCCTGTCCCCCTGTTGAGTAAAGCCACAGAAGTGATCTCCGAGGTGTATTTCCTATTTCCCATCCACTCATCAAGATTTTTCTTGAAGAGTGCTAATGGGAAACTTTGCTTGACATAGATGGGTAACTTGTTCCAGAGTATAGGAAGTGTCTGGGACAGGAATCTATCCCTCCAGCATGACCTGTTTATTGTGGTGACAAGGTTTAAGTCCCTAGAGCATGTAGCTTGGAGGGATTGGGATTTCTTAAGGTGTAGCATGTCCAACAGTTCTGCGTTTAACATAGTTTTCTGTGTTAGGCAGAGTTCTCCTGAGAGTAGGTGATATGCTACAGAGTAAAGCTGGAGTTTATTTGAGAAGGTCAGCGTAGGACATCTGTTTGAGGCCAGTAATCCTCTTTGTGAGGTACTTCTGTGGCCTTTCCAGCTGCTGCAGATGTCTTGTGAGGAACATTCCAAAAGGGGCATTGTACTCTATAATGGGTCTAATCAGTGCCGAGCAGAGGACAACAATTACCTCTTTTTCCTGGATGACAACCCTTTTGTGATGAGGTATGCCACATAAAAGGATTTCCTGACTAGTGCGGCAATGTGATTATCAAAGGAGAGACTACTGTCCACCTGGGTCCCAAGGTCTCTTATTACACATTCGGCATTAAGTAGACTGCCCTTTATGTGGTAGTTCATGGGTACAGAGTTTTTACCAAAGGGGATGACAATGCACTTTTTTGGCATTGAGTTTGAGGCCATGCCTCTGACACCAGGCATCTGTCACAGAGTGGCCCTTCTGTAGGATGTCCACATCATCTGGGGACTCGACTATGGCTCCTAGTTTGCAGTCATCTGCGAACGTCATTAGCCAGAGGCCTTCTGTGTTAGCCTGCACTTCAGAGGAATAGATACCAAACAGGAGAGGTCCCAGGACTGAACCCTGTGGTAATCCACTTGTCACTGGTTTGAAGTCAGATTTGGAGTCTGCAACTTTTACAGTGTGGGTTCTGACAGTGAGCCTGTAGGCAACCCATCTTGTGATGTAGGGATTTATACCTAGTTTAGTGAGTTTAGCTATAATTCCAGAATGGGGGATGGGGTCAAAAGCCTTGGTGAGGTCAAGATAGGCTGTGTGAACCATCTTATCCTATTCTACGGCTTTGGTGACTCCCTCAAGGAAGTCGATCAGGTTCAGAAGGCATGATCTGCCATTCAGAAACCCAAACTGGGTGGGGTGCAGAGTTTGGAGGTTACCAATGTCTTTGTTTATGAGTTCCATGGCCTTGCAGACCAGGCTCATCAGGCTAACAGGGTGATAGTTCCCAGGATCAGTGAGGGCTCCCTCTTTGTAGAGTGGGATAACTGTTGCTTTGTGCCATTCAGTGGGCACAAAGCCTGATGTGAGACTATGATTGAACATGGTGCTTAGGTGGGGAGCCAGTTTGTTCTGAAGTTCATGCAAAATGCAGCCTGGGATGTTGTCTAGTCCCATGGATGCTGTGTTACAGGGACTCTACATTCTTCCTGAGAGGGGGGTAAAGTTAGCAATGAACCTATCTGCCAGGATGTTGGCAATATCAGTTGGCTCTGTAATTTTCATGCCGTTGTGCTGTAACTCAGAACAGATCTGGGTGTTGCCATTGAGATTCTTGACATAGCTATAGAATGCATTGTGGTTGCCCTTAGAATCAGTTGCGATTTTGTTTTCATAGCTAGCTTTGGAGGATTTTATAAGGGATCTCAGCTTCTTACTGAGCCTGACCAGGCAGCTCCTCCACTCATGGGATTTTACTCTCTTTTGCACCAGTTTCTACCTTCTGTTGTAGAGTTTGTTTATGGCAGGGGACCACCAGATTGGCTTCCTTTTTTTGGAGGATAGCGTCTTGGTTCTGTTTGGGATAGCATGATTCTTGCACTTGTGTAAGCGCTTATAGAGTGCATCTGTATAGGATTCAACAGTCGTAACTGTACTGTCCATCTGCATGGGTGTCACGAAGTTCGCCACTTTTGTCTTAAGAAGCATGAAGTTGGCTTTGGAGAAATTTTTTTCCATGGTTTCCTTAATGGTGGGTGGGGGTGGGATGCGGATACCTATGGTGATTAGCTTATGGTCAGATCTGACCAACGAGGAGTTGATTTCAGGTGTGGAACACTGGTTACTCATGTTGGTATTGACTAGGTCTAGGATATTGTTGCCCCGGGTGGGGGTGTGGATAAGTTGATCCAGAGTATTGGAATTTATGAATTCCAGAAAGCATTGAGCAAAGCAGTTGGTACATGAATAGTTTTCCCAGTTAATAGTGGGGTATTTGAAATCACCCATTGTTAGGGTGTTTGGTTTAACCCTAATATTTTCCAGTATATCAAGAAAAGAGAAGTGGGAATCCTGGGGCATGGTGGGTGATCTGTTGCAAGCTACAATTTGGATTGCAGTTTTGCTCAGAGTTAGGTGCACTTGGATAACCTCAGATGCATTATACTGTGCAACTAGCATGGAGGTGTGGATATCCTTAATGAATATGGACACACCTCTGCCTTTGGTGTTCTGCTCCAGGTTAGATGGCCAAAAAGTGTGATATGAGTTATAGCCTGGTAATGCAGGGGTTCTCTCTAGAGCCTTGAACCAGGTCTCAGTCACTGCAAAGATTTCGATGTTCTCCATTTTAAGGAGTGCCTTGAGTGAGTGCATTTTGAGATTTAGACTTCTAGCATTGAGTAGCATTACCCTCAGTTTTTGCTTGCCTGTTCCTGTTACGGAGGTGAATTTGTCATTTGAACCTTGCCAGTATCCAGAATTCCAGGGGTGACAGGTGCAGGCCATCTCTGGCAAAGCATTGTGGTCTCTCGACCATGTTGTCCCAGGCAGACAGATACTGGATCCCCTTATAATGACACCAGAAGCTTAGCCAATTGTTGAAGTCAATCATTTTATCCTTGTACTGCGGTATCATTCTGGGTGATGGCAGGATGCTTCTCAGGGCTAGGGTCATACCTGCCTGGGCTACAAGATCGGAGAGATCTTCCATGTCTCTTTTCATGTAGTCCAGGGAGGTATGTCTCAGGTCATTCACACTAACATGGATAATGACAGAGTCATATTTGTACTTGTTGTGGAGAGACCTGAATGCATGGGTTATGTGGCAGATCCTGGCATCTGACAGGCAGCTGACAGTAACCTTCTTCTTGTTTAGCTTGTTGAGTGGGACATCAGTGTGCTTGACTATAGAGTCACCTATGACTAGTATGTTGGGTACATTGGATTGCTGTATGGGCTGTAGTTTATTGGCACACTGAGTCTGTGGGGTATGTGTCATTTGGGTTGTGTTGGGGAGGTGGAGGTTGCTTGCGTTTCTGCTTTGGAGGTCTCTGTTGCTTGAGCAGATTATTATTGTGAGCCTCTGTGAATGTTTTTGTGTTTCTATGTGTGGATTTTGGTGGTGTAGGTTTAGTGGGACTATGTGATGAGTGTGGTGTGGTGCAAGTGTTTACCTTCTCCTCTTGACTGTCAAGTTCAGTGTTGGTTGGAGAGAGCTTTACCTCCAGTTTGGCTAGATAAGTGCATCTATCACAGGTTGTGGTGTTGCATGGTAGGAGGAAAGGTCTGTCTGTGTACATGAAGCAATTGCTACATTGCCTCAAGATATCCAGATTCATCATATAGACAGCAGAGAACACTGAGAGCTGACACTTGGACATGCCTGAATAAAAAAAACTACTTTCCTCTAGACAAGGGAGGAAAGTGAGTATAAGAGCTGTTTTTCTCTTAGCAAGTGAGGAAAGTAAGTATGAAAACTATTTCCTCTAGGTAAAGAGGAAGGTTGAGTGCTGTAGTAATTTGTAGCTTATTTAGTGCTAACAACAAGTTCTGAACAAGTGCTGAGCACGAATAAGTAAATTCAGGTGCTAAAACTAAGAATATGTACCTGGATCTTATGGTAGATAGGCTACCTAGTGCTTACCACTCCCACTGATAAGCAAGAATGCTTCCCTCCAACACAGAAAGGCTTGGGGGTTCAGAAGCTTACAAACAGTCCTGGATACAGAAAATCTGTATCTGGACTAGACTAGTTACAGGAAAGGTGGGAAACAAGCACAAACATGGGTGTTTAAACCAGAAAGTTGAAAGAGGTGGAAAAACTGTCCAAATGGCCAATAAACTACAATTTCTAGGCCAGAAACCACTCTTGTGGTAGATAGGCTACCTAGTGGTTACCACTCCCACTGATAAGCTAGAAGGCTTCCCTCCAACACAGAAAGGCTTGGGGAGCTCAGAAGCTTACAAGCAGTCCTGGATACAGCAAATCTGTATCTAGACTAGACTAGTTACAGGAAAGATGGGAAACAAGTGCAAATGTGGACTTTTAAACCAGTAAGTTGAAAGAGATGGAAAAACTGCCAAACGACCAATAAACTACAATTTCTGGGCCAGAAACCACTCTTGTGGTAGATAGGCTACCTAGTGCTTACCTCTCCCATTGATAAGCTAGAAGGCTTCTCTCCAACACAGAGAGACTTGGGGGGGCTCAAAAGCTTACAAACAGTCCTGGATACAGCAAATCTATATCTGGACTCAACTAGTTACAAGAAAGGTAGGAAACAAGCACAAATGCACACTTTTAAACCAGAAAGTTGAAAGAGATGGAAAAACTGCCAAATGGCCAATAAACTACAATTTCTGGGCCAGAAACCACTCTTGTGGTAGATAGGCTACCTAATGCTTACCACTCCCACTGATAAACTAGAAGGCTTCCCTCCAACACAGAAAGGCTTTGGGGGCTCAGAAGCTTACAAACAGTTCTGGTTATAGCAAATCTTTATCTGGTCTGAACTAGTTAAAGGAAAGGCAGGAAACACGCTTAGAATTGTTTTTTTTTTTTGGAAAGTGGAAAGGAAGAAAGGAGAAACAGAAGATAATTCAAAATTAAGGACCCAAGTGGCTTGCCCTTCACAAATGTTCTCTCTGTATTAGGCAGAATGAGCTAGTGACACTAGACTGGAATAGAGCTGGGATAGAGCTGAACAGATGGGATTGGCAGGAGTGTGTGAAGTCAAAATATGATTTCACTGTACTCGGATGAGTGAGCAAATGAGATAGACCCAGGAGGAGTGTACAAACACAAATTTACAGGAGGGGCGGGCAATTCCAAAGTCACCAAGATTAATACTAGAACAAGAACAGGGAGGGCAGGCAGGAAACTAACTGCAGTGACAGAGAGAGACCACAGTATTCTATGAATCAATTAAATAGAAAACTAAATAACTACAAAGAGACACAGACCAATGAAATAAAATAAAATGCAGTACAATCTTTAACACTGCAAGTTTGTACTTAACTCAGCTAGTAATGCGGTTGATTGCAGGTATGTAGCAGAAGCCAAACAACTCAGAAATTGAGCAGTAATAAATTCAAAGATATGTGACTAACACTTATAAATACACAGAAACCCTCTAGGCTAAGAGTTTAACACTGAATATCAATGAAGTGAAACACAACAGCCCCCACTAACTGCAGAGACAGAGGGAGACCACATTATTATATGAAACATTTAAATAGAAAAAATAAATAACTACAGGGAGACACAGACCAATGAAACAATTAAATACACAGAAAAATAAAATAAAATACAGTACAATCTTTAACACTGCAAGTTTGTACTTAACTCAGCTAGTAATGCAGTTGATTGTAGGTGTGTAGCAGAAGCCAAACAACTTAGAAATTGAGCAGTAATAAATTCAAAGATATGTGACTAACACTTATACATGTTGGCTATGTCCAGTACTTCTTTACATAAAGTTTTCAAATGTCCTATCAAAGTCTCTCTTTCTACCTCTGGTTGATATTGTACATGAATTTTCTTTATTGTTTTTCTATCCCCCCTGGCTAATGTCTCATTAGAACACTTCACCTAACTTAAGTAACTCTGCTAAGCCAACCAATCATAGTTCTGTACCCACTTAGGACTGTTAATCTACTGCTCTTCCCATCTCTCAAGGAGTTAAGGAAAACTACTCCAGCAATGTTGAGCTTTCCATAAGCAACTAAAACCAGGAGAAGACATTGTAAATCAATTTGATATCCTTCTCAACTAAAACTAGGTGAAGACATATAGTGAATCAATTTGTTATCCTTCTCAACTATAGCGAGCATCATCTGCTCTCTCAGAGCCTTATTCTACATCTCTCTGCTTTTACTCTGATAGTAAATCTATCACAGGAATCCTAAACTTAGGAATATCTTCTAAAATGTAATATTATATTGTAGAGAATGAATGCATCCTATCTGTTAGTTAATATGTATGTCAAAGTCTCTTCTATGGAAATTGTATGTCAAAAGTCTGTCCTTAAAGCTATGTTTTGTAAAAAAAAATTTTCTCTTGGAGCTTTTCTCCCTGGGTCTCCACTGAAAATGGACTTGTAATCCAGTTGGACTCTCCCGGTCAACAAATGTAAAATAAAATAAAATAAATAAATGAATTAATTAAATGCTTTTATCACATAAATAGTCCATGGGTTACAGTCTTTCCTTTTTCATATTCTCTAAAAAAATTCCATTTAAAAACAGTGTCAAATATAATGTCACAAAATGTCTCTTTGTTAATAAGAATAAAGGATCTTGCCTCATGCACATTTACACCCAAAGGAGCTATTAAATGGTCCATTTTTTGTCTTCTTTACTTTGAATCATTACCATGCACCTTCATTTTTCATTTTCTTCAGTCTTCTCTTCTGCTACTCAACTTTTGCCTTCCTTTACTTTCTCTGCATATATTTTCTTTTCCATCTCACCATTGCTTTTCAGGATTGTCCCTGCATCCTCCTTTTATATTTTCTCCATAATTTCCCCAGGAAACATTCCCTTCATTTTCTGGCAAACTCTGAACCACTAAGTTGTTAAATAAATTATCCTGCAAACCCTCCTGACTAGAGGGTTGTAATTATATATCCATCATTTGACTCATCTCCATCAAACAGATTTCTTTGAAACATTTCCTCAGAATCCTGCACATATTCTCCAGTCTTGATATTTTCTTTCTCCTGATAGGGTCATAGGATTATAGGTGGTTACTAGGCTAATGGCCCTGAGGCCCTTACAAGCTTAGCCAAGTTTTTATCCCCTTAACCTCTTGCATTTTTGCTATTAGCAGACCTAACTCTACATCTCTTGCCCCTGTCCAAAAGGGATGCAAGTGAAACTCCTGGGATGAATTTATGCTTTCTCATCCTATAATCTAGATTATACTTAAAAGGGTCAATAATGGGCTCTGTTTCACTTGGATTGGCAGTTTGTTCCAGAGTAGGGGGAGTCTTTGGGAGATGAATCTGTCTGTTGATATCATATCTCATGTTAAGGTTGATAGAATGAGTGCAATGAATGACATTTGACTTTCTAATGTGCAGAATTTCCATCAGGACAGGATCTGAGGCTGCCTTATAAGCAAGGTAGAGATTTCACCTGAGCAGTCTGCATGACAAATAGTATAGAGACAAGATTTTTAGTTTATCCACATAAGGCATGTGTTGAATGTTTTGAATTTTCTTTGTAAATTTCCTCTAAGGTCTCTCAAATTTCTCTAGGTGCCTGGTGAGGTACATACCAAAGGGGGTATTATACTCTATAATTGGTCTAATAAGGAAAGAGTACAGAGGGATTTTAACCACCTTTTTTCTGCAGGCAATGCCCTTATTAATAAGATGTGCAATGTAGATGTCTCTCCTTACCACTGAGGAAGCCTGGTGGTCAATGTAGAGGTTGTTGTCAACCTGTGCACTCAGGTCCCTCACCACGGATTAGGTACCATGGTGTTGTTGTTGTTAATGTGGTATTTTGCAGGGACATCTCTTTTGCCAAAGCGGAAGATGATATACTTTTTTCATTTAACTTGAGCCCATGACTTTGTCACCAGTTGTTTCTTTGAGTAAGACCCTAGTGAAGGGTAAGAATGTATCTAGTTAATTCTATGACATCACCCAGCTTGCAGTCATCTTCAAACATTGTCAGCCACATAGCCTTTTTTTGTCCTGTACTTCTGAAAAGTATATTCCAAACAACAGGAGACCCAGCACCAAGCCCTGTGGAACTCCACTGGTTACTGGTCTGTTGGTGGATGCAGAGTTCCCTATTTTAACTATGTGTGTTCTACCAGTGAGCCAGTTTGCAACCCACCTAACAATATACTGATTTACATTTAGTTGCATAAGTTTATCAATGATACCTGAATGGGGAACAGTGTTAAAGGCCTTTGCTAAGTCCAAATAGGGTGTATGCACAGTTTTGCCCTCATCCTCTGTCTGTCTGTCTTGAAGAAGCCCACGATGTTCAATGGACACAATCTTCCTTTGATGAAGCCCAACTAGGATGGGCCCAGTGTTTGGATTTTGCCTATATCCTTGTTGCTAATTTCAATGATGATTCTCTCCAAGGCCTTGCATATGAGGCTGGTCAGACATATGGGTCTATAGTTTCTGGGGTCTGTGAAGAAACTGCCCTTGTGTAGAGGGATGACAGTAGCAGTTTTCCAAACTGCAGAGACATACCAATTGCTTAGGCTGTGGTTGAAGAGGGTACCCAGAGGTGCAGCTAGCTTCTGCTTTAAACAATTTAGTATGCAGCTAGGGATGTTGGCTGGTCCCATAGAGGCCATGTTTTTAGCCTTGGAAAGGGCATTAAGGACCTGTTCCTTAGAGATTCCAGGTGGAGAGCATGTAGGAGGGATGTCTTGAGGTATATGAGGCAACAAAGGGGATACATTCTCCCTGAACTTTGCTATTCCTAGGTTCAGTATATGTTGTGTCATTTACAACAAGTTCTGCACAAATCTAGGATTTTCCTTTGAGGTTTCAGATGTAGCCAAATAATGCCTTATGATTACCCTTAGCTATGGTAGCCAATTTAGATTCATAGTCAGTTTAGATTTCTTTACTCAATATCTTATTTGCTTATTTAAGCCAGGGAGGGAGTCCTGAGAGTTAGGGGACCATCCTTTTCTGCTTTTAGACACCAGTTCCTTTCTCCTGTTATATATTCTGTTTATGGTGGGTGTACACCAAGCAGGTTTGTTCTTTCATGAGGAACTTGCTTTAATCCTGTCGGGTATAGCTGAGTCAATGCATTTGTGCACATGCTTGCACAAGCATTGGTAAATGCTGGCATAGGTATCTTTGCCAACAGCAGGGGCAGGAGCTATGAAACTATTAATGCTGTCTCGTAAAAAGTTGTAATTGGCTTTGAATAAATTTTTAGTCTTGTTTCAGCTGGAGGTTGGTCAGACATAATTGTGACTTCTAAAGTAACTGATCTGTGATCTGATCTCACCAGGGAGGACTGAACACTTGGTATAGTGCAATATTTACCCATGTTTGTAAGTACCAGGTCCAGAATTTTTGAACTCCTTGTGGGGGTGTCCACTAACTGGTCTGTGGCATTTGAGTTTACAAAGTTCACAAATCTCTGGGTGAGTGTGCTGGTGCATGTATAGTTTGCCTAATTTATTGATAGGTAGTTGAAGTTCCTCAAAACAAAGGTGTTTGGTAGAATATTGAGTGACTTCAGAAGGTTTAGGCTGGCATTGTGAGTGCCCTGGTTCATGGAGTCCTATAGCTGGCAATAACTTGGAGAGGAGTCTTGCCTATGGTAAGTTGTACTTGGAGAAGTTCAAGGGACTCGTTCAGTCTAACCAATCTGAAGGTGTATTTGATTTTGATAAATATTGATATTTCTCCTCCTATATATTTACCACTGTCTTCTGGTGGCCTACATGAGTGGAAGGCATTGTAACCCAATATGGCTGGGTGCTTTCCAAGGCTTTGAACCAGGTCTCTGTGACTGCACAGACATAAGTATCATCTAAGGTGAGGGCAGGTTCTAGTGTGACCAGGTTTAAGTTTAGATTCCTAGTGTTTAGCAGCACAATCCTCATGTTGGTTTTTAGGGGGAAACTTACACTGGAAATTTTGCTCTTGTGATGCTGCCTAAGAAAGGCATTATAGGGTATGCAAGAGCCTTAGCCAGTAACCGAAATCCCAGAAGTGACAGGTGAAGACCATCTCTGGTGAAGCATCATGATCTATTGACCATATCACCTCAGGCTGACAGGAACTGGATCCCCTTCAAGTGACACCAGAAGTTAAGCCAATTGTTGAAGTCAATAATCTTTTGTTTGTATTTTGGTATCATCCTAGGTGAGTGTAGTATACTGCTTAAGGCTAGAGACATAACTGCCTGGGTCATATAGTCAGAGAGCTCAGTCATGTCCCTCTTCATGTAGTCCAGAGAGGTAAATCTCAAGTAGTTAACACCAACAAGGACTATGACAGGGTCATAATAGTACTTATTGCTGAGAGACTTGAGTGCATACATGATGTTTTGGATCCTGGCACCAGACAGACAGTTAACGGGTGACCTTCTCCGTATCCAACCTGGTGAGCAGTACATCTGTGTGTCTCATGATAGAATCACCTATGACTAGGACATTTGGCTTAGTGATATGCCTTAATGGCTTATTTGGTGAGACACTGGTGCATGTGTGCTTTTATGTGTACTGTGCTTATCTGCAAATGTACTTACTATCTGTGGTGTGCTTGTGTTTCAGAAGTATCTGTGCTTTGGGTAAGTTTTTAGAGATGACTTGTGCATATGTAGGGTTATGTGTTGTCTGTGTGGTGGGTGAAGGTGGTGAGATGTGAATGCTGACAACCTGTTTTGTGTCAGATATATGGACTGGTGAGTAAGGCAGCCTAGATTCTAAGTTTTTTATATAGATGCACCTCTTGCATGCTGAATTACAGTGTCTTAAATTAAGTGGGTTGCCAGTGAACATAAGGCAATTGCTACATTGCTTCAGGATGCCCAAGTCAACCAGGTTGACAGGAGAAATGGTAGGAAAATGTTCTTCCATAGCTCTAGGTAAGAGGTGGAGTGAGTAACAAGGACTGGCCAGAAATGACTAGTTGTGGGAGTTGTGGAAGAGTAGACAACTAATGCAGATGAATAGAATTAGTGTGGGGACCTCAGAGGCTGTGATGGTCAATAAACTGCAATAACATCCATTTCTTTCACCACTCCATCATCTCCTTCTCTTTCCATCTGCCTCCCCGTTTCTCTGGGCTGCCTCTGTGCCTGGAATGGAAACAGGAAGTGTTCCTCCAAAATGGATCACACTTACAATAATGATAAGTAAGGGTGGTTCCCCAATGCCCTGGCCAAATTTCCCCTAACATTATAATTACCACCTCTTGTTATCCCTGAAAACAAGCCACCAGCCAGCTGGGACTAACGTAGTCATCAAATGGCAAATAAGGAAAAAATGCTGCATTATTTCTTCTCTTCCTTTTATCACTTCTTACACATCACTTTCTCCCTTCCTTCCTTCCTTAGACATTACTTCTCCTCCCACTTCTATCACATCAGTTCTTGCTTTCCCTGCCCATTGCCACACATAATTTCCTAAATATTAACTTGTTACTCCACTAGCAAAACACGGACATTCTTTTTTTCCTCAAAAATGATTTTATTAATTTTATAAAACAATAATTTAACAATATAATAACCAATATATAACAAAATAAACTATATAGTTTCCATAACAAAAATTAGCATGCATAGGAAATACACAGCATTTTTCTAAAAGGTTAAACAATTTCTTTCAAGCAATTAAATGGTGGGTTGTGTTATTTTTTCTAATTTTATAGTAGCAATCTCACTGTTGAAAGCAGACTTAGCTAGATGAACAAATTAAATTTTAAATACAGCAGTAGACTGTGATTTCTGTTTTGTTTTTTTTTGTTTTTTTTTTTTTTTTTTTGTAACAATTTTCTTTACTATGGAAAGAATTGACCAGAGTAAAAATACATGGTTTCTAGGAATGACTTCTGGAACAGGAACATTGAAGAGTATAAAAGAATCAGACATTATGCAGTTGTCATCCCATAAAGCTTTACAAAGATATCTAAAATCTACCCAAAATGAAGAGATTAATTTACAGCTAACAGCCATGAGCATCCAGTCAGCATCAAATAGTCCACATCTCCAACTTTTTACTTCATCATTCCTATATATTATAGCTATTTTGTGAGGTGTTAGAAAGCATTTATGCAAGACTTTCCATGTATATATTCACCAGTATAGGGAAGATGTGGACCCTTTCACTGACTCTAAGCAACGTTTTTTATCCTTTGTTGAGAATTCTTGTCTGTTTAATTTAGTAGAATTATTCCAAAAAGAGATGCCATCTTGCCAAATAATTTCTGAGGATTTTATAAATTATAGATATGTAAGAAATGTTCTTAAGTGCACCATTAATAATGGTTAAGATGAAAGCTAAGATTTTCGGTGTTTTGTTACTGCATGCCTCTAGTGATGTTATAAGCTTGTCATGTATGAATTCCTTACAGGTTTGAATGTCTAGACTATTACAATTATGTAAGCTACATCTAGCAGTCAGATAATTTGCAGAATTTATTTTATTGACAGAAACTGATTCCAATATAATAAATTCTCCTTATTAAACTCCAGCATTTTTTGAATATCAAAAGATATCAAGCAATCATTTGTGAAAGCAACTGGAAAAGTAATTATTAATACGTTTTTCATCAGTTGATTAGAAAACATAAGCCTTTTGAATAATAATAGAATATGGTTTATAAGAGGTGTAAGAACAATTTTCTGTTTCTTATTTTGAATATATATTTTCACGATCCATATAAAGATGTTATGTATTTGAATACATGGTTTGAGCAATGTTTTATTGTTATTCAGTAGTAAACTTTCTTAGATTAACCTCCAATATGATACATAACAAGGATTATTCCAAATTAATACTTCATTGATAATTGCAGAATTCAAATAAAAAGTCAGTGTTTGGAAATATTATACCCACCTCCTCCCAGCTTGCACTATGCCAAAGTAATGAAATTCTTGATTTTTCACAGGCAACATTCTTGACATTCCTCAAGTACACTGTCCCTTTTACTGTATCTGACTGTATCTCTTTTCCTTCTTTCATCCTTAAAAATTCATAAGTTTTCACCACTTTTTCACTGCATTCCTTCGATACATACTCATCCATCTTTAAATAACTTATATAGTACTGCTCATACATGTTGCAAACCTATCAACTGAGTACACTACAGTTATCCTACTTCATTTTTACCTATCTTCCCTGTCCCTCATCCTAATACATTCAGGAACAAGCACAGCTCCCCCTGTTCTCATAGTGCCTTTGCTCCAAACCGTAACTTACCACAAAACACCTTACATACCAAACATTGCAATCCTATCTCAGTATAAAATCTGTACAAATCCTGACATTCACAAAACCTTTCACATTTCCTGCATTCACTTCATGCCAAATGCCTCCATTTGCTCCTGTGTTTTATCCACTTTGCTCATTCTTTAACTCTTAATACTAATTCTATTAACCTTACTCACTATCATAACCACAAAAACACCATCCCTCTCACTATCTGACATCCTCTAACCACTATTTTGATAGAAACAATAACACAGCATTTTACACTGATAAAATCTTCCCCAACCTATACAGTATAACACACTTTGATCACCATATACACATTTATGTAAACACAAACTCTTGCTAACAAAACTTGACTTAATACAAATGTCTTACTCCTGACAAACACTTCATTGCACCCTGGTCCTGCAAAACACACACACACACACACACAAACACACACACACACGCACACACACACATGGAACTCGACTGCCCTAAAAAAAAAGAATAAAAAAATACATCAACGTTCTCTACTTTAAAGGCAAAAGCAGTATTTCTGTTCCTGATTATGAACTTTAGAAGCATATGCAAGCAAATACTATATATATATATATACTTTACCTACACTCCTCCGATATGTTAGTCACTACAGGAACTTGGCTAATACCAGATATAAACACAAATTAAGTTCTCCCATTATGATATAACATCCTAAGCATGAAGAAAAAAAAAAACAAAAAGGCTGGAGAGGTAAACCTTTTTTAATAGAAATTCCCCATCTTAATTCCATTCCCCAGTTAAACAACACAACAATACTCCTCTCTCAGCTGAAGGTGAGCAGTAAAAAAAAAACATTTTCTGTTCTATATGTACCCTTGGTAACAATACTATTACTGATGAAGAAATCCTATGCTGGATCTCCACCAACATAAGCCATGGAAAAAATTTAGTGAGAGACCTTGACTGGCAACTAATATGCTCAGATAATCCAATTTACACAATTAACCTATAATGTCACTTAACTCATCAGAGCCCCAACTGAGTTTAACAAAAATACCAACAAGGAATCCACATTGCATTGGCTTTTCACTTCATTTCCAAATAAAGTAATGACCAGTGGTTGCCTACCACACACCATCAGTTGTCATTTTCCTACCTTTGCTGTAAGACAGCAAGCAATACCCAGAGACATCCATAATATAAGCAGGACACAATTTCAACAAATTCCAAGTTTAAACTTTTAATTCCAACCTTCAGCTGTGTAACTGAAATATTTTAAAATGTCTCTATTGCAAGCAGTCCCAGAATTTAACAACATACTTCTAAATATACTAAATGAACTGGCTACAATTTGAATCATAAGAATAAATTCTAAACCTGCACCCTGGCTAGCAAAAGAAGCCAAACAACGTATGCACATTAGGGACAATGCTTGCAAACAACAGTTACAAAATAAGTGTCACCATAAAACAAATATGATGGTTAACTGCAAAAACACTAATATATACCCATCTACTTACAGCCTTTAATTTTATCTACAGGCATAATAACTGTCCTTCCCTAAAACATACTTTAACAGTATCCACCATGCAGAGATTATGCACCAATGAAAAACTTTTTCTGGCCTCTACAAAGTCAAGCAATGCTGCTGGAGATGCTCTGTATTCCAGTTATACCACTAAACTTTGAACAAGTTACCACTTCCACTAAAGGAAACAGTCAAATCAAAAGGCTTCAAACCCAAATTCAAACAACAACTGACTGACTCCTCGATGCACTTATTTACCTCATCAGGATAACTTTAAGCCACCACAATGCCTATAAGATACCTGGCTTATAGTCTCTTTTTTCTGCTGCTTTATTGTTTTGTATTTTGTGAGACTGCACAAGGATTGCTTTAACTAATGTTAATGTTAACACCGTTCTACTTTTGCATATATTGCTTGTTTTTTTAACTGCTGATTTCTCTGTCTTCTTTAATACCTACTTTCTTCTATACAGCTATCCATCTTTCCTATCCACTACCCCATGTAATCAGTAGCCTTCCTAGCCCTCTAACAGTGTTTTTTCAGCCATGTTGACTAAATTTCGCCAGCACCACACATTCATCCATGCTCTCACTCAGGAACTTTATCCTCTTCCCCCTTACACTCAAGCACTTGCTTAGCTACATCTTTCATCCTGTCCCTTTCAAACTCTCTAATGTGTCCTACTATAGCAATAATTTGGTTTGTAATGCCTTACCCACGGTTGGTTTGGTTTGATCCCGAGGGCAAAGCCCGAGGAACCAAACAAAGCCAACCGTGGGTAAATTTAGCATTACCCACACCCAGAAGTGGGTTATTGCTATTATACCATGACATTATTTAAGAAAAGAAACTGTTACTTTTCTTAAATAATGGCATAGTATAATGCCTGTTTACTGCCCTTCCGCAGATGTCTGGCATCGGCGGCAGTTCTGATGTACTGCCGCTTCGCGCGGTACATCAGAGTTGCAGTAACGGAGAAAGCAAGATCTCCGCTGTTTTTTAGTGTTTTAACATGTTACAGTTTAAAATAAGCAACGGACATCTCCGCTGCTTATTTTAAAACTGTCTCGCTATGTTAAACTCATTTAACATAGTGAGACTAAAAGCAACGGAGATCTTGCTTTCTCTGTTTTGAACACTGTCTCGCTATGTTAAACCCATTTAACATACCGAGACAGTGTTTTAAAACTGTTATACTAATGGAAAAGTCCGGGCGACTGGACCTTTTTCCATTAGTATAACTCGATTTACAACGGGCACGCTGGCCAATCAGCGTGCACGTTTTGGGGGGATCATGGTATAATAAGAGATATTCTCCCTAAGGTAACCACTTTTCTCCCTCTTCTTCTTTCTATTTTAGGTTTCTGAACTATAAAACCAAGCTCTCAGACGATATACTACCTTCCGCATGGCTGGAACTTCTATTCTGACAACAGATCATGCAGCAGTGTTTTTTTAACTGTTCCATATTTGTGCAACATAAAGCCCATTATTGTAACTCACTATATTGCTGCTTCCTTAATTAGCTTGTGAGGCTGTTTGCACATCACCTTGCCAATCCTCTTCTACACTGCATTTAGCTGATTGTTAGAAAAATGTGTATTTGAATATATGAGAAATGCTAGTTTAAAAGCAAAGTAGTATATAATGCATTTTATTCTATTAATCATATAACAGTACAAATTAATTCATGTGTAAATGTAAGTAGTTTTGAAACTGCAGTGTGGCTTGAAGCAAAGCTGATCTCTGACCCTGGCAGAATGCTAGCTTAGCAAGTTTGATGTTTATGCTTTTCACAAGTGATTATCTGCTGGGTCAGGAAATTAAATGTGTGAAATAATGAAATCTTCTGCTCTTTCCTGTTGGAATGATTTGGCCTTGTATATGTGTTACTAAGATAGCACGCAGCTGTGTGAGAAAGTGTAACAGAGAACAAAGACGTGCATTAAAAGACTGAAGCTGCTATTGTATTCGAACTGATATGAAACCTTGAACAAGTACTTTACAGAAAGACATTATGACTGACCAGCTGGATAGCAAGGCCTTATTGTATGTAGAGGAAAAGTTTTCTAAAATATACAGCATCAGCAGATTTAATGAATAAAGAATTGTAAGCTAAAGTGATGTAGATGCCCTGTTGCATATCACGTCAGTAAGGTGGGTATAGCTTAAATGTTAAACCTATATAAAATCGTGTGCTTCCTGTTTCATGTCAGACAAAATTCTGTACTTGTACGTTTTTTGCCTCCTGGTGTACACTAGTAAACTTTTGAATCTGAACCTCCTGTGTATTGAATTCTTAATTTTATTTAACAGTTTGGTCCTTCGCAGACAGAATTCCCTTGGTAAGCCGCAGATCAGAGCGTATCGGTGGTCAAGTACTGCACAGGAGAAGTTACCGAAATGGTTCTTCTTGAGTGAAAAGACCTCCAACTGAATTGTCGTATGTAGAGAGGCTGGCTACTTTCTGATCTGTGGCCGAAAAGCGGAACTTGAACAGTTCAATACCGGAGGCTCAGGTAGGAAGAATTTGCCTTTTTTCTGTTTTAGATCAGGGACTAGGTTACAGTATATTGTTGTCAAGATCTGTTTTGCAGATCAGGGACAAAAGGAAGTACTGTATATTTGGTCACAGATCAGGGTAACAGAATAAGGTAGGCAGTTATTCTAGATAAACTGTAAACAGGAACTGAGAACTTGATATCACGTGATAAAAAAGGGTTACGTAACATTTTCTTTGACATGGGTAATCAGTGCACCAAAACCTCGCGAGATCCGCCCCTAACCGAAGACGCAAAATACATGCAATTACAACGTTCTGATAATGTTAGGTATTATACAAAATGTGTTAATAAATATGAATTTGATGGTAAACTAGATAAATCTTCACTAGTTAAACTCCTTAAACAGCTTAAATCTGATGCGGGAGGTCAGGCAAAAAAGCAACGCCAACTAGGCATTCCTCAAGCACACAGGTGGATTGAGGAAGCAAATCATAGAGAACAGAAGCTTAAAAATTCAAAAACATTATTTTTAGACAAAGAGGATAATAACTTGGTAGTAGCGACAGCTCCTCCTCCTCCTCCCTTGCCCCCTCCCTTACCCTTTTCAGGATATGAAGTGAGTGGACAGGCTGGTACGCCTCCACGTTATCCTGAAGTTTCAGCAAGACCACAACCATTTGTTAGAGATCCTATTGAAACTAGGTCCCGAACACGTAAAATACATAGGGACACAGAACCATACCAAATAGAGAAAAATCTACAGGATGAGAGTGAGGAAGAAATATGCCCACTTATAGAAGTTCCAAATCCTCAGGCAGGACAGGAAGGGCAGGACCCAACACTCTTAGTATATAGACCATGGACACAAGAGGACATCCGGAAGGCTACTGAGGGAATCCCCCATCCGAAAGTTAATTTTACGAAATTTTTAGAAGATTTGCAAGGCATGAGGTTGAGTTACCACTTGAATGGGGAAGAAGTAGAAAAAGTAGTAAGACAAATTATAGGTCCAGACTGGCACATGATTTGTGGCACCTGGAATCCTCGTAATGCAGAGCTTAGGCCACTCCCACATAGTGACGCAGCGTTAGACAACAGAGTGAAAGGTCTGACAGACCGAATCTCTGAGAAATGGAAACCCAGAGCAGACTGGACTTGCATTAATCAATGCATACAACAGGAAAATGAGACATGGATATTATGCTAGATTATTAGAATGTTTTAATAATCATAGCGGTATGTCGGTTCCTGAGAACCAATCAAATGATTCCCCGTATGAACAACAATTAAAAAATGCATTTTTGAAAGGTTGCATTGCACCTATTAGTAGCTTCATTACGAAGCATATGATAGACCATCGAACAGGGAGGCTACAAGCCTTACTCGAATATGCTAGACATGCTGAAAGACATTTTAATAGCAAAAAGAAAAAGAAGGCGCAAGTCTTCACTGCTGAAGACGGAGTTGAAGTATTTGTATTACAGTCAGGTAAAAACGGTAAGAAAAATACCCAGGGAAACAAACAGTCTGACAAACGATCAGAAGATTTTGAAGAGAGGAAAAAGAAAAGTGAATGCTTCAAGTGCGGGAAGAAGGGACATCTAGCAAGGGATTGTAGGCAACACAAAAAAGTAATCACAGAAGATAAGGGAGATGAGGACTGACTATATGATAGTGAGGATACATCAAGTGAAAGTCAGAAATCATCAGGAAAAGTTAATAAACAAAAAGCAAATGTAAATGTAATAGAGGGAGTTGAGGAAGTGCAAGTAGATATGGAGGATGAAGAAAGTGAAATTTTGGACTTAGCATTATTGAGCTTAGAGCTCTACTTGGCAGATACGAAACCGGAAGTTACACTTCTGTTGGAGGGAAGGGAAGTCAAATTCCTGTGTGACTCAGGACCGTCACGGACTTTGATACACCCCTCCAAGTTACCAGAACATTCAGAATCACCTGATTATATACTAGGAAAAGCCGCGAATGGACAGCTGTACAGGGAACCACTTTCCCATGATATAGCAATAACTGACCCTGTTTCAGGTATGACCCAGAGAAGTAAAATTGTTGTTTCTGCAAAGTGTCCAGTAAACCTATTGGGCAGGGACCTTATGCAGATATTTGGCATAGCAGTAGTTCCAACTGTACAAGGTATGGAGGCACAGAGACAAATGGATACCTTTGTAGTGCGACCGGAGGGTGAAACTTTCTACTGGTACAGCCAGGACCTAGTCACGACTGGTCCATGGGCAGTAACCGAGGAACTGATGAACGTAGCCATCAGTAAAACCCCCTCCCTTGACACTGATCGACAGTATTTGCTACACTGCACTCTATACTATTGTACTACACCAGGACCTGATAGAGAGTATGAGCAAGAATTGTTTAGAAATCATGCAACTAGATTGGTTTTGCGTACTTTGTACTGGGATACTGAGGGGAACAGTGTAGTTAGCTGTTCATTACCTCAATAATTCCTTGCATTGTATAGATCAAATCAGTTACCACATGTCAGCTTGACAAAGAACAAAAGTGTCAAATGGGCAGATTTAGGAGAAAAAGTAACAAGATGGGAGAAACAAACTGATTTAGAACTATCAGAACAAGGGATACAAAAACAAAAACTGAATTGGTTGACACAGACACATCCAGCTGTACACTTGCAATCTAGCGAGGACAGCTGATTAGCATTTTTATTAGAAGAAAAAGAAAAGGCCTTATGTGAAATTCCAACAACTCTTTGGTCAACAGGCAAGTCAGATGTAGGACTTATTCGAACAGCAGGACCAGTTACAATTACCCCAAAGTCAGCGTTTAGACCACAGAAAAGATAATATCCTTTGAGAAAGGATGCAGAAATAGGAATTAAGCCTATAATAGCAGCATTACTCAAAGAAGGAGTACTGGTAGAATCTCCTGATTCACCATGTAATACACCCCTATTTCCTGTTAAAAAAGCAAACGGGGAATGGCGGATGGTACAGGATTTACAAGCTGTAAACAATGCAGTAATACCTAGAGCACCTACGGTGCCAGACCCACATACCTTGTTAAACGATTTAGAACCACAACAGAAGTATTTCTCTGTGGTAGATATTAGCAATGCTTTCTTTTCAATACCTATACATCCTGATAGTCAATATTGGATTGCATTTACATTTCAGGGTAAAAGGTATATGTATACTCGACTACCACAAGGATATTGTGAGAGCCCAACAATATTTGCACAAGAAATGGCTAGCAACCTGGCAGGGTTTACCCCACCGGGAGGTAGTCAAATTCTACTTTATGTAGATGACATCTTGCTAGCAGCCCCCACCCAGCAACAGTGCAGGGAGGATACTGTAGCATTATTGAAATTTTTAGCAACACAAGGACACAAAGTAAACAAAAGTAAGTTACAACTTTGGAAAAAACAAGTTAGATACCTAGGATATGTAATATCCAGTGAAGGTAGAATACTAGATGAGGAAAGAAAAACAGCAATTTTGCAAGCACCCAAGCCAACAACCAAGAAAGAAATGATGTCTTTCTTAGGTACAACTAATTTTTGTCGGAGCTGGATACCAAATTATGCTTTGGAATCTGCTCCACTGACTGACTTGATATATAAGACACCAATGGCAGCACAAGATATCTTACAATGGACACCCGAAGCAGAAATGGCTTTCTGCAGGTTGAAGCAGTTGGTAGCTTCTTCATTAGTTTTAGGACTTCCAAATTATCATAAACGTTTTTTTCAGACCGTGGATTGTAAGTAAGGATATATGACGTCAGTATTGACGCAACAACATGGGGACAAGCAAAGCCCCATAGCCTACTATTCATCACAGTTAGACCCAGTGGCGCAATCTTTGCCTCACTGTGTACAAGCAGTAGTTGCAGCCGCAATGGCAGTACAGGCTTCGGCCTCAGTGGTGTTATTCCACCCTCTCACATTGAGAGTGCCTCATGCAGTTGCAATAATATTACTGCAAGAGAAAATGGCATACCTTTCGCCTGCTAGACATCTTTCATGTATGACTATACTGCTGAGCCAACCTCATATGACAATTGAACGATGTACGATATTGAATCCATCAACATTACTTCCAACTCCTGTGGAGGGCACATCACACAGCTGCCTGCAGGAAATTGAACAGTTAGCTTTACCTAGACAAGATCTTACAGATATGCCCTTGGACAATGCCGAGGTGACATATTACGTGGACGGCTCATGCAGAAGTGGTCCTACGGGAAAGAATCTGGTGGGGTATGCAGTAGTTACAGACACTGAAATTTTAGAAGCTCAATCCTTACCACACAACTTATCTGCACAAGCAGCAGAATTGATAGCTTTGACGAGGGCACGTACTTTAGCAAAAAACAAGAGTGTGAACATATATACTGATAGTCAGTATGCTTTTTCTACAGTACATGTATTTGCACAACAATGGAAAAATAGAGGAATGATAACATCTAGTGGAAAATCTATTAATCATGAGCAATTTATTTTGGAGTTATTAGAATCTATTCAGTTGCCTACCAAAGTAGCTATTTGTAAATGTGTAGCTCATACAAAACAACAGGATAAGATTTCAAAAGGCAATGCACGAGCTGATGCAGCTGCAAAGCAAGCAGCCTCAGACTCAGAAACTGTACTTTTAAATGAAGAATTACAACCCTCTGAGATTTTAGATTTAGACAGGGGCGGCTCGTGGCATCGGGCTGCCGGACTGCAGCCCCCTCAAATTAAAAAAGAAAACAAAATAAAAAAAACAAAAAAATTTTTTAAATTTTCAAGGACTCACAAGATGCAGTAGTCCGACCACCGGGGCTATGCGCATGCTCAAGGCAGTCCGGCAGGACCCATAGAGGACGCAGGAGACGTCTGTGCACTTTGAAAGTGCACAGAAACGCTGGGAGGATAAATCGCATCCGGACTGCAGGAGCAACAGCCAGAACACACGGGAGGGAGCTTGGATCTCGGCCGGGAAGGAGCTTTACTGGGATCTCAGTCTTTGAGAGTATTGCGCGGGCAGGATATGGTATGGAGAACAGACAGGTAAGTCTATGGTGCATATTACGTTATGTGTTGGTGTTTGGAACTTGAGTTGTGTATGTGTTAGCTGGTGCTTGGAACTTGAGTTGTGTATGTGTTAGCTGGTGCTTGGAACTTGAGTTGTGTATGTGTTAGCTGGTGCTTGGAACTTGAGTTGTGTATGTGTTAGCTGGTGCTTGGAACTTGAGTTGTGTATGTGTTAGCTGGTGCTTGGAACTTGAGTTGTGTATGTGTTAGCTGGTGCTTGGAACTTGAGTTGTGTATGTGTTAGCTGGTGCTTGGAACTTGAGTTGTGTATGTGTTAGCTGGTGCTTGGAACTTGAGTTGTGTATGTGTTAGCTGGTGCTTGGAACTTGAGTTGTGTATGTGTTAGCTGGTGCTTGGAACTTGAGTTGTGTATGTGTTAGCTGGTGCTTGGAACTTGAGGTGTGTGTGTGTGTGTGTGTGTGAAAATGCCCCTGGAGCTCATGGTGGTGTGGTAGGGAATACCTCAGGCTTGAACCCTGTACCCTGTATGCAGGTGTTAAAGACTTGAGTTCCCTACCCACCACCATTTGTAAAAAAATTGCAGATTTTTGCCTCATATTTGATCTGAGCTGTTCCTCATAATATCTGTGGTTTGTAAATGTTGCAATGCTTGATATTTGATGGTGTAGTAGTAGCATTGTTACCTCACAGCTGCAGGTTCTCAGGTTTGATTCTTGGCTGGGGTTCCTTCTTTGTGGGGTCTGTATCTTCTCCCTGTGTTTGTGTGGGTTTGCTTTTGTGTCCTCCCATGTTACAAAGACATGTCTGCATTATTTCTTCCCGGGCCTCTGCTGAAAATTGTTTTTTTGTTCCAAGTCAGACTGTCCTGATTAACAAATGTTAAATAAAATTGACAGGCATTTGAATTTCAGACTTCAGGTTTCTGAATGTTTAATTCCTTGCAGATTTGATGGTGCAGTGGTGGTATTGTTGCCTCACAGCTGTAGGTTTTCTGGTTTGATTCTTGGTTGGGGTGGCTTCTGTGTGGAGTCTGCATCTCCTCCTTGTGTTTGTGTGGATTTCCTCTGGTGCCCTGCCATTTTACAAAGACGTGTCTGCAGTATTAATCCCTGTGTCTCTGCTGAAAATTGTTTTTGTTCTGTCCACAGTAAAATTGACCGGCATTTGAATTTCAGACTTCAGGTTTCTGAATGTTTAATTCCTTGCAGATTTGATGGTGCAGTGGTAGTATTGTTGCCTCACAGCTATAGGTTTTCTGGTTTGATTCTTGGTTGGGGTGGCTT
Source organism: Protopterus annectens (assembly GCF_019279795.1). Classification (NCBI taxonomy): domain Eukaryota; kingdom Metazoa; phylum Chordata; order Ceratodontiformes; family Protopteridae; genus Protopterus; species Protopterus annectens. The sequence goes on from NC_056751.1 coordinate 472,956,265, forward strand.
CTGTGTGGAGTCTGCATCTCCTCCTTGTGTTTGTGTGGATTTCCTCTGCTGCCCTGCCATTTTACAAAGACGTGTCTGCAGTATTAATCCCTGCGTCTCTGCTGAAAATTGTTTTTGTTCTGTCCAGTAAAATTGACCGGCATTTGAATTTCAGACTTCAGGTTTCTGAATGTTTAATTCCTTGCAGATTTGATGGTGCAGTGGTAGTATTGTTGCCTCACAGCTATAGGTTTTCTGGTTTGATTCTTGGTTGGGGTGGCTTCTGTGTGGAGTCTGCACCTCCTCCTTGTGTTTGTGTGGATTTGCTCTGGTGCCCTGCCATTTTACAAAGACGTGTCTGCAGTATTAATCCCTCGTCTCTGCTGAAAATTGTTTTGTTCTGTCCGCAGTAAAATTGATCGGCATTTGAATTTCAGACTTCAGGTTTCTGAATGTTTAATTCCTTGCAGATTTGATGGTGTAGTGGTAGTATTGTTGCCTCACAGCTATAGGTTTTCTGGTTTGATTCTTGGTTGGGGTGGCTTCTGTGTGGAGTCTGCATCTCCTCCCTGTGTTTGTGTGGATTTCCTCTGGTGCCCTGCCATTTTACAAAGACGTGTCTGCAGTATTAATTCCTCGTCTCTGCTGAAAATTGTTTTTGTTCTGTCCGCAGTAAAATTGACCGGCATTTGAATTTCAAACTTCATGTTCTTCAGAATACATAGTAGCACAACCTTTTTTTCTAGCAATTTTCTAAGTTTATAAGATGAATATTTTAAATTTGTCCCTATTTTGTGACTGTATTCCCACATTATTGGCTTCCCAGGTTTTTGTGCTAAGGTTGACAGCTATGGCAAGAACTGAATTCACTGAATATGGACTGTAGAATTGTGCATATTTACTGATAATGGTGGACTGTAGAATTGTGCGTATTTACTAATAATGGTGGACTGTGGAATTGTGCATATTTACTAATAATGGTGGACTGTGGAAGTCTGAGTAGACCTGTTTCATGATAAATGTTCTCAACTGGGCAGTTTTGCCATTATGGGTGCATATGTTTTGTTTCATTGCTTACTGGAAAAATGTTCAAAACAAATTTAAAACACCCTCTAACAAGTGTACTGTATTGTACAAGGAATATAATTTTTAGTACAATGAGGAAGGTGTATCAAAGAACACATGTATGTTTCATATGCAAGGGGCCTATGACTCGAAAACAACCCAGAATTAATCTTTATCTGCCACTGGCAAAATGTATTTTCTTTGAATGTGGGTTTCAATGCTGTTTCAATGAATGTGAGTTTCAAGGGCAGAGAAGTTTTAATGCTAAGTTTTCATTGTGAGACTGCATTGCTTTGTTTAACAGATGACTTAATGTTTGTGCTGTAAAATACAAAATAAAACTTTCAAATGAAGTCCAATCATTGAAGTAAAGCAGTATGCACATTAGTGTGTTTATGGTAAATGGAGTGAAATAGCCAAGTAATGGTTAATTGGAATGGCTGCAGAGGCTCCAGTTCAACCATTATTTTGTGGGGGGGGGGGGGCAGCAAACTCAGACAGGCCCAGCTGAACTATACCTCCCAACTGTCCAGATTTTCAAAGAATGAATAGATTTTTGCTACTTATTTTTGGTTTGTTGTTCATAAAATTTGTAGTTTTAATTCCTAAATGATTTGCCAGAAGTCACTAAATAATAAGTTTCAGACTTCATAACCTTCATAAAAATGCATGTTAAAGTAAGAGCCGTTCTATCAACTGTCTCAATTTATACAAGAGCAATTTTAGTACTGTTTATATGTGCCCCCAATATATTTGGCCTTGTTCAGATTTACTGCATTAACAGGTTGAGAGGTACATGCAAATAAATTGCTTTATAGAATTAGGCATAGCCAACCTCTCAACTGTCCGCAATTTTTGGCTCAAAATGTTGCTCTTCCCCTAATAATCCCTCTGCAAAATAGCAATTTTGGAAGAAAACATGGAGGGTTTACAATTAAGAAATAACTGTAATAATCAAAGTTATAGATTACTTAAAATGCATGTAGATTCTTTTATTTTGTCAGCTGCTCAAGGTAGCAGTACTAATATTAAAGTGTCCTGTCTTTGACAGGTAGAAGCTGTATTGTGTGTCTATTATATATTTTTGCATCACATTTTTGGTCCATTTTTCATAAAATTGTGTTTTTTGGCAAATTAGTGACAAATCACTAAAGACTGAAGTTAGAAAATGACAGACATTTGAGTTTCAGATTTTATACCCTTCAGGATATTCATACTAATGCAAGACCTATTCTATTATCTTTCTAAGTTTATTAGAGCAATATTTAAAATTGTCCTTATTGTTGTGCCTTTGTCCCACTTCTGTGTATGGCTTTGTCCAGATTTCTTGCTCTTGAGGTTGAGAGGTATGACAAATGTGTCAGGGCCATCACAGTCAGCCAGAGAGATTTCAAATTGTGACATGCTTGTTGCACCCCACTCCCCATGTAGTGACTCTGGATGTGTCCAAGCAAGGCAAGGAGTAGTTGTATCTACCTTGGATGGGGAGGACACACTGCATAAGTACTACAGTGGCTTTTCATCTGTCCTTGATTTTGCAGAATGGTCTGGTTTCTGTCATATTTTGTACTGTTGATTTATGCTTATTACTCAGATTTATGCTTATTACTCAAAGTGCCTGTTGCTCTGTGTTTAAGTAGCAATGCTTTAATGACCATAAGGTAAGCTTGTCTGACATCGTAAGATGCAAGTAAGCTTTAATAAGCATACTGTTAAAGAATTGCCAACATTGAAAGCCTTTCTGTTGTTGCCATGCAGAGAATACTTGACTAGATAATGTATAAGCCTTGGGTATTAAAGGACAGGATTCCATTATTTTAAAAGCTCATTACACTTGTTGGAGACTTCCAGTCATCTCTACAGACTTTACCCGTAAACTAAACAGAATGCCAATCATGTGTGGTCCATAACCTGTACAGTAATCCTTTAAGCAATGTATCTTGAGCTTGTTTCTTGTTTGCTTTTCATTTTTTACTTTTATCATGTTTTCCCCATGAAACAAGTTGTCAGGCAGCAGGTCTTTTTTGGATAAGAAACATTTTTACAAGTGGGGCATCACATAGATTTCTACTTTCAGCATGTTGCTTGGTACTTTAATAAAGCTGAATATATTATAATTAGAACTGCAGTGCAAGGAGAAGTGGTTTGAGTTGAGTGCTTCTGGTTTTTCTTATACTTGATTTTGACTGGCATTCCAGTAATGTATTTAAAAGTAATTTATTTTTCATGCCTCACAACCTTTTGTTTCCATCTAGATAATAAGTAAGCTGTCATGCAGCCAATGCATTGAAATATTTTTATTCTTCTACACTTATTTTTGTCTTGATTGGACTTTCATAATGATGGTTTGCCACCCAGGGCAGCGTATTTAATTAAAGTTAGTTTTTTCTGGTTTTGTGCATAGCTCCTCCCCTTTATGGTTGACCACACCCCTTCCCTTTGACCCCACCCATTCAGCGTCTCCTGCAGCCCCCCTGTGATTTGAAGTCACCAGCCGCCACTGGATTTAGACATGTTAAAAACAATGCAGACGCTCACTACAAACGCAGAAAAACAAAAATGGGTAAGACGAGGTGCAATTCTTGAGAATGGACTGTACATTTCCAAAGAAAGAAAACCGATATTGCCATCTAATTTATTTAGATATGCAGCTTTGTTGAGCCATGGGCAGTACCATGTCTCAACAGCGGGGATGGTACAGTTAGTAAATCGAATATTCCAAACATATGGATACACAAATTACACAAAAAATTTTTGTGCAGCTTGTCATACTTGTAATAAGCATCACGCACAAGGAGCATTTAAAATCAAGCAAGGAAGTTTTCCTATACCACCATACCCGTTCCATACTATTTGTATGGATTTCATAGAATTGAATAAATGTGAAGGGATAAAGTTTTGTTTAGTTATTGTAGACATGTTTTCTAAATGGGTAGAAGCTTTTCCAACTAAAAACCCGGATGCAGCAACAGTGGCAAAAGCCCTGATAAAAGAAGTAATCTCTAGATTTGGCATTCCGGAGAGGATTTATAGTGACAATGGCACACATTTTGTAAATCAGACAATCCATCAGCTTGGGAGATTTTTTGGTATCTCCTTAAAGAACCATTGTGCTTACCACCCACAGTCAGCAGGACTGGTGGAAAGGTACAATGGTACCCTGAAAAATAAGCTAAGGAAACTAGTTGAGGAAACCCAAAAGAACTGGATATACTGTCTCCCTTTAGCACTGCTGAGTATAAGAACGGTTCCAAAGGTAAAGGGTTTGACTCCCTTTGAAATGTTTTTTGGGAGAGCATATTATGTGCCTCAGTGGAAAGCTCTCATGCCTGCAGAGCAAGAGGCTGACAGTTCATTAGCTAGTTATATGAGGAAACTGTTAACAAATAAATCTGTTTTGCAGTTTAACTCTTTTTCAGATAAGGAACAGACCAGACCGGTGGAACCAGTCTTGGCCCCAGGGTCGTGGATCTGGCTGAAAGTGACAAAAAGGAAGAATTGGGCGAGTCCAAAGTGGGAGGGACCGTACCAGGTTCTGTTGGCAATGCCTACTGCAGTTAGAGTGGCCGAGAGGACGTCCTGGGTTCATTTGACTCATTGTAAACCGGTAAAGAACTTTCAACTTGATAAAAACTTTGTGACTGATATACAACCAGACCAAGATGGCCAAAAACAAAGCGAATAGAAGTTTAGATCAACCCCAGAGATGTTGCATAATCATTTTGTTGAGTGTACATTTATTAACTGTAATTGTGACAATTTTCCTCTTGCTGTGGTTTATCCTACACACAACCACACAAGCGAAAGTGGGAAGGCGTGATGAAACGTCTATAGACTGGCATCCAAATTTTAACACATACCTAGCCATGAAACGTGTATATGCAGAGACTATGAACATTTCAAATTGCTGGGTTTGTACAGCTATACCAACAGCATATGGAGGACTAATAATGTCCGCTGTCCCTTTGGGGATAAATGAGATTTGGGAGAATTTACTTTTCGACACAGGAACTGTGAGATCACAGGACAAAATAGCTTTATTTTTACCTGTCACACAAAAATGAATTGTATGTTTTTTTCAAAAATGACACTCTCCAGGTGGGCTGGAGCAATTGCAATATAACCATATCTTACCGATGTTATATTAAGAATAGTAATGGTAATACTTTTTGCAATACTAATTATGACTCGTATTTGAACTCATTGAAAACAACTATGAGTGACATTCAAAAAAATCCAGTTTTGTTTAAACAATTGTCAGTTATAGATCAGAAAATGTTTCATGCAGGGCTGATGCGTATTAGTACTAAAGTAGAAAACTGTTATTTTATTTGTGGGAAAAAGGCATATAAATGGTTACCTGAGAATTGGTCCGGCAGTTGTTTTTTGTGTTACTTGGTTCCGGCAATAAGACATACTGCAGAATTACCTTTGGGTAAGATCAACGTAAGAGAAACAGCTCGAAAATCCAAAGGTCCAGTTAAGAAATCTGTGAATCCAGTTGGAAAGATCGAAGCTGGTTGGAAAGACCATAATTCAGTAAAAGACAAAAGCGAATTGACTCATATGGACTTGAGTGACAGTGTTATATCCTGGGCAGGAATATTCCCAGCCTATGGAGCAGTCATATCGATCTGGGAGCTGAGGAAGTTGTCGAAACTTCTCGAAGTAATGAGTAATGCAACTTTTTCCACCCTAGAACTGGTGACTGATGAACTGAATGCAATGAGAACTGTTGTGCTACAAAATCGAATGGCTCTTGAGTTCACCCTAGCGGCGAGAGGTGGTACGTGCACGCTTATCAAAGAAGAATGCTGTGCTTATATACCTGACAATCGTCATGAGATAAATAACCACCTAGAGGTAATTCAGCAAGTATCAGCCATGACTGAACCAGGCCCAAACCCACTGACGGACTTTTTCCAGAATCTATTTGGGGGGTGGGGTTCCATCCTAATGAATATTCTGATCGCCATTTGTGTGGGTATACTCCTAATAGGAGCATGTGTTTGCTGTGGAATTCCCTGCATGAAAAGATTAATCAAAGATTTTGTTGATGTATCAGTTACTGAAACTTTTTACCAAGATATTGAGATTGAAAGATTGATCTCAGATGACGCTTTTTCTGAAGTATAGATTGAATGACTCACCTAGCTGAAAATCCTGAGTGGAAAAGGCTAGGAGATGAAATGACACTATGCATACTTCAAAATAGAATAAAAAGTATTAATAGGGGGGAATATGTTAGAAAAATGTGTATTTGAATATATGAGAAATGCTAGTTTAAAAGCAAAGTAGTATATAATGCATTTTATTCTATTAATCATATAACAGTACAAATTAATTCATGTGTAAATGTAAGTAGTTTTGAAACTGCAGTGTGGCTTGAAGCAAAGCTGATCTCTGACCCTGGCAGAATGCTAGCTTAGCAAGTTTGATGTTTATGCTTTTCACAAGTGATTATCTGCTGGGTCAGGAAATTAAATGTGTGAAATAATGAAATCTTCTGCTCTTTCCTGTTGGAATGATTTGGCCTTGTATATGTGTTACTAAGATAGCACGCAGCTGTGTGAGAAAGTGTAACAGAGATCAAAGACGTGCATTAAAAGACTGAAGCTGCTATTGTATTCAAACTGATATGAAACCTTGAACAAGTAACTTTACAGAAATACATTATGACTGACCAGCTGGATAGCAAGGCCGTATTGTATGTAGAGGAAAAGTTTTTTTAAAATATACAGCATCAGCAGATTTAATGAATAAAGAATTGTAAGCTAAAGTGATGTAGATGCCCTGTGACATATCACGTCAGTAAGGTGGGCATAGCTTAAATGTTAAACCTATATAAAATTGTGTGCTTCCTGTTTCATGTCAGACAAAATTCTGTACTTGTACGTTTTTTGCCTCCAGGTGTACACTAGTAAACTTTTGAATCTGAACCTCCTGTGTATTGAATTCTTAATTTTATTTAACACTGATCCTCCACACTAACCTTTGTATTGCCAATAGCTCTTTTTCTGCTGCCTCGTCCTTCTTTGTAACTTACTCTTATTACAGTTAGACCCTCTTACCAGCTTATTGCACTTTTCCTCCACTACCAGTATTCTTGTTGAGATACCCCTTTCCCTTAACATTCCCCTTAAAGACTCTGTATCCTTTGTACCTCCCTGCCTCCTACTGTTTGCAACTAAAGTACCTATGCCAAGTTATTTGATTGTTTTCTGCTGACTATCTCTGAGACCCTGGTGTAGCTCCACTTGGGCTTACTCCAATCACCTACCATACCCCCATTCCCACCCACCCCATTTCCATTACCTTTGTACTGAGCCTAACTCCTCATATACTAGCATTTCAGCCAATTATACTCTAGCAACCATCTAGCTCCTGCATTATCTGCACACACCCAATCATACTTCATTAATTAACCTAAGTCCCCATCTCATTCCACTCATCCAGTCCTTCTCTTTTCTATCTTTCCATCCTTCACATCCATCCAATTGGATTTCAATTTCTTAACACACTAACACATAACTTAATCCTCCTTCCTACTGACTCCTTGATCTATTATCTGAACAGTCATACTCCACCCTAAACTCTCTGTTCATCCTATATTTACTTCCCTACAATACTATTCATCCTAAACACAATCAGCTTTCTAAAACACACTACTTATCCTGTCTACAATGTCTCTCATCTGCAATAGTATTATCTTTATTTTTTTCTATCCTTTTATCTCCTGCTAAAACTAACATCACATCAATTTACATGGCTTACATGGCTTACAAAATTATTTCACCAACAACCACTCTTACACAATCTCTCTCCAGTTTTTCTGAAGTAGTATACATGCAACAGACTTAATTTTACAAGCCAAATAAAATCCTCCTCCTTCAAAACAACACCAACACAAACCTTGCTCTAGGCTTCCACCACAAAACTAAAAGGAAACAGAAACCTGAAACTCTCCCTATCTACTCCAACTTAATTCAATGTGGAAACTTACATCCAATCCTGGTCCCTGACTTACCACTCACAAATCTACAAACTCCTTAATATCCCTAAACTTCGCAACCTTTAACCTTCAAAGCATAAGAAACAAAATCCCACACCTACAAGCCTGGATAACTCAAAACAAACCTGACTTCACTGCCACTACAGAGACTTGGCTTAAACCACATACCAAAGATGCTGAATTCCTACCCCCTGGCTATGCTTGCCTTAGATCAGACAGACTACAGAAAAAAGGTGGGGGAGTCACCTTAATATACCCAAATGCATTCATTGTAGTTCCATACACAAAGCATGTCCCACAGTTCTCTACATAAGAAATACTAGTAGCCCTTCTAAAACTGAATAACTGTAAAAGCCTCTGTATTGTGGTCCTATACATCCCCCAGACATTAACATACCTATATTGGAAGATATTCTTGCTTGGACAACTAATAACATAAACAATGAAACAATTATCTTAGGAGACATTAACATTAGCTGGCTTGATATCTCTCATCAGCACCCTTCCACCATTAACCTATATAACTATACTCAGCTAATTACCAATATGATTAGACCATCAGTAACAATGACAAAGGCTCAATCCTGGACTGGATCCTGGTCTCCGAACCTAATAAAATCTCCTCCTTTGACACACTGCCAAATAGTATTAGTGACCACTTACCATCCTTTATAATAAGGAGAACTACCTTGTCACTAAGTAAACACCAATACAAGCAAACCAGAGATTTATCTCACTTCTACCTTACCACTTTTAATGAAATATTACAAAGTATCAACTGAGAAGCATTAAAATCTCTATCCCTCAACAATGTTGTTGAATATTTCAATTCAGCATTCCTTAGAATCTTAAATAGTCTAGCTCCACTCCATCAAAACAGAGTAAAAACTCGTCATCCCAGCTAAACTACAAAGCAAACTATGACCACAGAAGATAAAGCATAGAAAGCATGGCAGAAAAAATAAATCACTCTGACCTCATTCAATATAATCAGCTATGCAATCAAGTAAAACTCCTAGTCATTAAAATAAAAAAGAACGCTATCTAAGTCTTCAAAATAAACATAAAGAAAACCCAAAAAAATTTTGCAGTGCAATCGATTCCTTACTCTACCCAGGCTCAAATAATCCTTGTCCTAATGCAGATAAAATACCCACTAAGATAGCTTCACTCTTTAACTCATATTTTATTGATACCATAGCTAAGCTCACCACCACCATCCCACAAATAAATCTCAACCCAGCAGATCCATCCTCACCATGCTCCTCGACTTCCTAACTACCTAGTTTTTCCCTCTCACCTATACATACCTCCATAATAAAAAAACTCCTTCATAAACTCAAACCTTTTACTAATGCACCTGAAACTTACCTGCACAATTCATACAACTATCAGCATGCTCCATTGCCTACTCCATCAGCATACTCCTTAATAGATCCATTCATGAGTCCCATGTACAACATATCTGGAAAAAAGCATATATTCTCCCTCTTCATAGAGGCAGTAAAAACTCTGACATCTCCAATTTCTGACCCATCGCTATTCTCTCTCCAATCTTCAAAATACTAGAGAAATGTATTCATACTCATCTTCTTAATTATCTGGTTCAAAACTGAATCCTTTCTCCTACTCAGCATAGCTTCAGGCAAGTCACAGTACTATCACAGCTCTCATTTCCTTTATGGCACAGTAAATCAGGCCTGTGATGCTGGTAACATCATCTCCTCACTCTTTCTTGACTTATATAACACCTTTGATACCGTATCCCATTCCATTTTTCTCACCAAACTCTGCAACTTAGACATCTCACTCCCAACTCTAAACTGGTTCTCAAACTATCTCACCCACGGGCAACAATATACCAAATGACAAATTTAATTCTCACCTTTTCTTAACACAACCACAGGTGTACAGCAAGGATCCGTATTGGCCCCCCTCTTGTTTAGCATATTCAGTAACAACTTCCATATGATTCTTACTCAAGGGACAGTCATCCAATATGCAGATGATTCTGCAATCATCTGCACTGCAACTCCCTATCAGAACTACAACTACTCACCCCCAAATGCCTTTGCATCAACCAAAACTTGGATGTATAATAATAATTTCACTGTAAAACCCAATAAATCTAAATTCCTAATATTCTCCCCCCAAAAACTACCCACCTCACTAAGAATGAATTCACTGTCCATTCTCAAAACAACACTACCATCGAAATTGTTCCAAGTACTAAACTGCTAGGTGTCATCATAGATGAAAACATAATATTTGACCTCCACATTCACAACATCAAAAAACACATCAAAAATTGGGCATCCTCTATAGACACGACTATTTCCTAAACCAGACTGCAAAAATGTCTCTAGCCTCATCCTTTCTGTACCATCTCTATTATATGGTGCCCCTATCCTTTCCAACATCCAGTCCTCTCTAAAATCCAAACTTGACACATGCAACAATAAGATTGCTAAATTCATAGTGAAGGCAGAATTTGCAGCCCACCATTGTTCATCTCTATGTCAACTAAACCGGTTTGAACTTCCAAATTATCTCACATATTTACAAGTAATTCCTGCACATACATTTGTATAAAAACCATCAAATTACCCTTCTCTTTCTTCTCTACTGACTATGTACTACCCAAACGGACCTCTTAGATCTGAAAACAAATTGCTGCTCAAAGTTGAGAAACCAAATTTGTCAGCTCGTCAGATGTTTTACTCTTTTACTGCCTCAAAACTATGGAATACCCTCCTACCATCAGTGAGAACCATCAGCAATCCAGCTCTCTTTAAGAAGTCTCTCAGAAAACATATTTCCTCTCTCTGGCAGTGCACATACTCCAAAACAACATCCCCCAAAACCTGACTCCCTCCCTTATAGCACCATACCTTAGTCCATCTCTACTCTTACTTAACTTTTCCATCTCTCACTTTCCACAACTGACTCTCTTGCTCTGCCTTCTAAATTTCTCAACTACTCATGCCTAGAATAAGCCTAAGTATTAATAATCTTAAAACAAATATTCTAGTTATACAAACTCCCTTATTACTGTAAATAACACTGTATAAAGACTGTAACGAGCTCAACTGCAACCCTCCTGTTTGGTTGTGCTGACCTCAGTGATCTTTTCTACTGTACAATATCAAATATTATGAAAGTTAGAACCCCATACTGAGTTAGCTCATATTATTGTATGTATTGTCACTATAAATACTCTGTATTGTGTTAGTTCATATTATGTATTGTTTAATCTTATTTGTGGAGCTTTTCTCCATGCGCCTCCACTGAAAATGGGCTCAACTTGGGCCAGTGGACCTTCTCGGCATACAAATGCCAATATATAAGTAAGTAATAAATAATTATATACTTCTTAACCACTTAACTCACACAAGTCACGCACATAGCTGCACTGTCTCATCCCAATTTCTCCACAAATCTCTTTCTTTTTCCTCAAATTTTTCTTAATTGTTACTTTTCTTTCTCATCAGTCCCCACCAGTTCTTCACACTTTCCCAATATTTTCTTATTTCACATATTTGACCTCTCTTTCTTCCATTTTGTAGCATAACGTTGCACTGTTTTAATGTTGGATAAACTGAATACCACTCTGAAAGATCATTAAATTAAAATCAAGCTTCATTTGATTTTTACATATGACACCATTGCTCTATGTTGTTTGTATCCCTAATGTATTGTTTTATTAGAACCCTACATATTAGACTCTAACAAATACTCAGGTAGTCTTGACCAGTCTGGCTTCCACATCTAATCCACTACCAGGTGTACATGTCTTCTCGGCATCATCACTGAGGAATAGAAGAAACTCCTTGTTGCCTATTAGCTAGTAATGCCATGGAGTAATGCACCTGTAATGGGCAGCTTTCCTGTGGTTGTGTATTAGGCCCCATTCTTCACATGGATGTTCAAGTTGGTGACTCTGTAATGCACTTGCAGCACTGTATTATTGCTTTCACCCAATTGCATTTATGTGATGCACCATTCTGGGCACACATAGTGCCAGAAAGCCTTGTCTTCCTGAGCTTTGTCCAGGAGTGTCCCCCATGGAACTTTAGGAACTGCAGAAAAACATTATTGTCTACTGCTTTTAGGTGCCATGACATATCACATACATATGCAGGTGCACGTGTGGTACAGTATGTTTGTAAACAAGGCTGTCCACGTCACCCAACACTGCAGCTTTACTGACCCTATTGCCCATGTAATGGCTATAACCTTGTACAATGTTATAACTTCTCCAACACTATGCCATAGTGTGCCGACTGTGGGCATGTTAGCTACTTAGCTGTTCATTTCAAAAGTGCTATCAAAACAGTGTGTGCCCATTGCACTCCATGCCCACCATCCCATTTATATTGTCCTGCTGCCTGTGTGACTATGGAAAATTATGACGACACTCAAACAGCACTGTGGTTCAGATTGCTTGCTGTCTGTTGCATGTGCCATGCATGATTAGTCTCCCCCCTCTGCAGAACTGCAACCTGTCTTGCAAGTACCATGAGCAATGATATATGTGCTCCCCTAAGGCTAGATGCTGTCCTGTCTGTTCTTGGTATCCTTGTTGATTGCCTTCCACCACCTTCAACTTGCCCTGCCTGTTTCCTCTGCTCTTTCCATTTTAACCCCTCCATGCACAGATTCTATCATATGGCATTACAGTTTTAGAACATACAATGCTCCATTGCATGACAACTGTGTGCAGGAGCTATGCAACCTGTAGCAGTCCTTGCAGTGTGCTAAGCCATATTCCTATCTGCTGTCAGTTTCCCTTTATGTTGGGATACTCAGATATATTTTCCTTCCATAGGCTTTGTTACTCAGTTTAGCATGCTTCCCATAAAAGGTGCCTGCTTTTTTAATCATGTTATAAAGGGGCTCATAGTGCAGTCATTATGCTAATGAGGTGGTTTAGCATAATTGACACTGAACTATGCCTATAATGTAATAGGTTATCAGCTCAGTTATGCACTGTGTGCCCCAGTTTAACTAATACACAAGCACTGATCTGATCAGTGTGCACAGCTGTGGAACTCAATCGTGCTTCTAAAGATTAATATCATTTGAATTACCATGGCCATTGTGCTGCCCAGCTGCTCAACATGGCAATATCAGTGCATGTATGTTGCATAGGGAGTAAGTGCCTGTGGAGCTTGGAGGTGCAGCTGTTGGCCTTCTCCACTCTACTGGCTAAATACATCAGGCTGCCTTACATGGCCCATTAATGCTTGTGTGGTAATGCTGCAATCACTTCCATTTCTGGACTTGACTTGACTTGGTTAGTAGACATGGCCTCAGTGGGTTCTGAGTCTGACAGGACTCTTGCATTGTGCAACAGGGAGATAAAAATCTTATAGCATCTGTGGTACATGTGGGGCAGGAAGTAATTACTATGGGAAAACTATGAAAGTACCATATAGAATTTGGAGGGTAGGCTCTCACTTGACATTGTGGTGAGTGATACCAAAGGCATCTCCTGTTCTGGTGAGTAATACTGATATAAACATAATGCTCTGCAGAGATGTCAGCTAGACTTTAGCAACCAACAGGAGGAAGAGGTTAGGTAGAGATAGCCTCCATACTACTGTAGGATTTAATTTCTTGCTGAGACATTGTACAGTCAGCTTGAAAGTAAAGTTAATGTTGCCTTCTGATGCCATGTGTATTCTGTGCTCATTAATGTGTTAGCTCTAATTTGCAGCAGAGAAAGAAATTTCACTGAATAGATTAGCCTGCCAAAGTAGATAAGCCAGGCTGTTCCACTGCTGTAGTGTAAAGAACTGCTGACATAACTATGTCTGTGCTTAACCTTTATAAAACTGAGCCCTGTATAAAAGAAAGTGATGATAAAGTAAAATAAATTGATGCGATAGATACCACTAGGCAATCCAACCACTTTTTGAAAATATCTTGCACCAATGTTATCTGTTAAAAATTAAATAAAGAGTTAGGAAAAATCATCCAGATAACCAAATTAGTGAGAAAGACTTTCCTTGAATGAAATCTAGTAATAAAGCATACCTCTGGTATGCAAAATCAGTGACAATGCACAAATGTTTTCTGGAATTTTATTCTCCCCACAGAAAATCATTGATGGCTCATGACAGTTCCAGTGCATATGTACAAGATGGCCACTGGTAAAACATATGCCAAAAAGAAAAAACAGAAGTCAGTGTTCTTCAACTGCGAATAAAATGACTCAATATGGTTGCTTTTCTGTGACCAGTGAGTGATGTTATTGCTCCCTTTGGATATGTAACTTGTATTCTAAGAAAAATAAAATATTCTATCAAGTTAGGATTGTCAGCTGTTTTTTTGGATAGTTTTGTAAACACATTTGTGAGTGTTGTAAAGCTATTCATCCATTAAAGTGGACTCAACATCTTTGCATGTATTGTTTACATACTTAACAAAGCCAAATTCATCTGTGCAATACACCTGGTGTGTACTCCACAGATTCTTATTTACTGTATTAGAAATCAACAATTCAGTGAAACCATGCAGGCAAAATGGAGTTTATTATATATGAAAATAATAAAATGTTTGTTATAGCGTAGACTTGTTTTTCAATATAGGCTTGTGTCTTTCCATGTGAACGTGCAGGGTTGCAGATATTTTGATTCTATTGCCTTCATTTCTTTGGCACTTTATTTGTTTCTTAAGTCTCTTACTGATTTTATTCCTTTTGTATTTGCAATCTGTAACTGTGGGCCTTGCTTATTAAGCCATATTTAGGAAAGCACAGTGACCAGCACCATCTTACACATGAAGAAAATGAGAGAGCAGGCAAAAGTGAGAAATGTGATGTTATAAGAAAACTGATATCCAACCAGTGAAGTGGCATAGAGGGATAAAGCCTCAGATGACCTGGATAAGGATAATATGAACATACTCATCCTTGTTGTGGTAGGGCATGCAGTTGAGTGCTTTTTACAGTTGATCAATGGTGGAAGCTGGGCATGCACAAGGGGGATGTTGTCCTCAGGGAGACAGGACTTTGGCTGGGTCACCACGAAGTTGAGACTACACACCAGCATGACCACTGCATGTCTGTCCCTGGGCAGTATAAAAATCTTCAGCAGCAGTATAGTTCAACTCTGGGGTGCCCTCAGTCTTCTTAATGGCTCTGAACAGAGGTCAAAGCAAGTCTGGTGCAAGCTTCTTTTGTGTACTAGATGTGATGAGAGAAGAGAAGCCCCCAAAAGTAGCTGATGGCTGCAGAGGCAGTGCAAAACTGTATAAAATAGAAAATCAGCACTGTCAAAAATGGCAAAGGAAATGGGCACTTATGGCCTTCGACTGTTATTTCACCACTGTCAAAGGAATCAATCCCAAGAAGATGCCAGAAGAAAATGCTTGTAAAGTTACATGAAAAGTGTCAAATGGGTGAGCCAAAGCAATTGCAGTACTGAAGAAAAGTGCTGAGGGTGTTGCATGAGTCCTAATAAGAAATCACATGTTGTTTGTCGATCTGTTAGAGACAACACAAAAGGAACTGAGATATAATAAAGGGATAAAAGAGTTGAGACCTTACATTCCAAAAATGGTACACTCTTGTATAAATGCACTGTGCACACTATGTTTACTAAACTGACCTGTCATCATCGTTATGGATCAGAGAAATAGATCATGGTACTAGCAAGTGGCATAAAGAAGAATGTAAATGCATCTAAATCAAACAAATGCACCCATACTGCACCATACACAGTGGTGTATTATGCACATCGATTTTCTAGAAAGAACAAGCTATGTGGAATGACAGTGTAGCATGGCAGAGTATGGAACAGCTACTGTCTGCTATGAATAACCTTAAAATACACTAGGATGTAATCTCTCACATACCTTTTACCTTACTGTGAAGTAACTGCTCCATACCACTTTGTGCTATGATCTGGACAGTGGAGCAAAGAAAGTTAAATTACCATAATATGGTAATTAAAAGAACTTGTAGTCCAGAAGCTCCCATTGGTGGAAGCTCGGCCACTTCACTCTTTAAGGATGTGAACATGTGTGGTTGTGGTAGCAGCTTAGTCTGTGCCACATGGAAAGGCAGAATATCTAACATCTTGCTAATTTATAATGCTGATTTTCTGCAGAGATTTCCAAATTTTTCACTAATTATCTTACTCATCTATGTAATGCTGAGCAACACATTAGCATGAGAGGAATATTCCATTCTTCTTTGCTTTTAGGAGTACTGCTGGTATGAAATTTTGATCACATAATTTATAAGATTGGTACTAGCATGTAAACAGTTGTGCCACATACCCTGAATAGCTGTCATTGGAGCTCTAATTAGCACAAGCACTACATGCATGCAGCAATATAGCTACACAACAGAGTAAGACATGTCTTACCTCATTGTGTAATTGCATTTGTGAATCACCCTTAGCTCTGCACACATTTACTAAACATCAACCTTACATCACAGGACACTGTGTTTATGACTCCTCCTCAATCTTTGTTAGCTAAATGGGAGAGATCACTTAAACAAACCACCAATGCCACTTCCTACACTTTAAGTAGCATCCAGAGAGCATCTTCTGATTGAAATAAATGAAAAAAAAAACTTTAGGTGGAAAAGAATGAAGTTGATCTTTTATAGAGATATAACTTGCAAAGTAGAACAACATAAGAAAGGTTTCACTGACATTAACGCAAGAGCCTATATTTTTGACACCAGCATTTCTATATAAGCACCTAGCGCATGTAGTTCTCCATGCTCATACTAGTCTTGAAGACCTTGATATCACTTTTCTCCAATAGCCTTCATGTACTGACTTGAAATAATATAAATTTAAGGAGCCAATCCAATAGCAGATTGATTATTCATTTATTTGTTTGTTTATTTATCTATCTGTTTGTTGACTAGTTTAGTCGTTCTAGGCTAGTGGCCTCTTTTCAGGGGAGACCTAATGTGGTATTTATACTACTAGGAGAAACGTGGCCAGGACATCAGAGAATTGCCCCTGGTCTTTATGAATGCATGTATTGTGTATGGGCCCTTCCTACTTTAATTCCTGGTGCAGAGGTAGCCAGGAGAAGCAGTGGGTGATGGCATGAGGGTTTGTTTTATTGGAGAGACAGTTATGGAGAATGGAGAAGAAAGGAGAGGAGAAGTTGTCAGTTGGGCAAAAATAATTTATTGTATGGATGTAGATCATACAAATAGCATTTAGCTAATTGTAAAAATGCAGCAAGAAAAGACATAAAGGTTACTCAACTTGTTACTTGGGATTGTCAGACATGTCAAACATGCAGTTGCTGGAGAGAAAGGAGGTCCTAGAGCAAGATCTGAAGTTTTGTTGTCAGCAATCATGGCCAGAGTGATCAAAAAAGAAACTGTTGAAGGAAGACAGAATTGAGAGTTTAGAAGAGGTGCAGAAGATACCAGTAAATGAACTGTATGCCAATGTTGTGGATAAGGACAGAGAAAAGGTACCATAATGACTAGGTTTACCTTTATATGTGCGTTATGCACATGGCCGAATGCCATATGTGGGAAAGGACGTTTTCAAAAATCCGTAACATCGAAAAAAAAATGCTGTGAATGTGCAATGAGTGAATTCACAGTGACATTCGCTCATTGCAGATTCGGCATTTTGGGTACAGATTGCACTATAGTGGGGATCGGGAAATGGACCCTTTCCCCACTGTAGTCCGATCTCGGAGTTAGTATATTAAAGTAGGGGGTGTGTGGGATTGCAGGGGGGCTTATCCCCCATGCATTACGATGTGTGTTCGAAACTGTAGTTCAAAAATCAGTGAAGCTGCTTTTCAATTTGCTGATTTTCGAACTCTGGAGACTTTCGAAGTTCAGAATTCACACTTTTGGTTCGCACAAAAGTGAAATCGATATTGTCATTTCTGACAATATAAAGGTAAACCTAATGACTATCAAAAATAAAAGGTTTGCTGTGTGAATTAGAAGCAAAAAGGAGGATGCTATTGTCAGATATTATATTTGGGATAATCTGATTTTTAACATTGTGCTTCAAAGTGAAAGGTATTTTGTCATTGCTTAAACCAGGAAAAAATGTTTGTGTAATGTTACATTTGAGACTGAATCATTAAAGGACACATTTTTACTTCTCTGTGAAACAAAACATGACCAACTGCTTCTTTCAGCATAAATTTATTCTTTATTCTTTCAGGACACAGGAACAGATTTTAAAATAAGATTTTAGTCAGTTCATGACAGATGATATAAATGAAAGGAATTTAAAATTAAGTTTACAACTATTATGACATTATTTGTAAAAAGAAAAATGGTAAAGATGATAGTTGTTTCTGGAATAGGGCTGTTGGGCTTGGGGTTTGGAAATCTTTTTGAAAACGGAAGGATAAAATGTAAAGCATTTACCTAGTGTGATTCATGTCACTGGTCATAGAATTATAGCTACATAATGGGGGGCACCCTAAAGCATGTTATTTTAATGAGGACTTAAATCACTTAATTAATGAATGCATGAAAGTGCAATTAATGTGGAGAAGTGGGACATATGATGAATAAAAGTTAGGAAGAATGTAGGATACGTAATAAGGAGGGAAACTTATGGTTTGCTTGTGATAAAGAAAAACTTAAACGTTTATAGTGAGAGTGATAACGTTTATAGTGAGAGTGATAAGGAAGATGTTGTGAATGAAGAGGAAGGGGAAAATAAAGACGTAGTAGCTATGTAGGAAGAGGAGTTAGAAGAAGGAATGTAATTGTCAATAATGAGTTTCAAGGGGATGTAGTTGAGGAAGTGGAAATTATACGAGAAGAAGGTGGAAGTGATAGGTAACTGAGATAAGGAAATCAGGTACTATAGGAGCTAAAGTTATGGTGAAGAAGAGAAAATTTAAGAATATTTCTCCTATGATTGAAAAGCAAGGAAAGGAATAATGTTATATTTTTGTCAGTTAATGTTAGTAGTTGGATAAACAGTGTCAGGAGATTAAGTATACTACAGTGGTGTAAGAAATGTGAAGCTGATGTTGTAAGTTGACAGGGAAAAATATTTATTGCAGAGAATGATAGGAAACAGGTTGAAATATTGCAAGGGATAGGATGGTTTGGAATTTGGGAGTGAGAGGTGTTCTGGTATTGTTTTGATGTTTACAGAAGATGCAGACATTTCAGATGTTGTTATTTTGACAGGAAGAGCAATGGTAGTTGATATCAGATGGGGGTGGGGATGTGTATAGATTGATAGGAATTTATGCTTCAACTAATATAAATGAAATGGCAGAAATGTTTCAGAAAATAAAACCATTAGCAGTTATTAATATGAATAGTGTCATAATGGGAGATTCTAACTGTGGGTTAAGAAATAGTAAGAAACAGTAGGGGTAGATGTTAAAGGAAAAGGGGGTGTCACCAGTTTTTTCTAGAATGATACAAATTAAAATACATATTATTAGGAAATTTTAAAATGAAGAGGATGTGATTAAGTATGGACATAAATAAATATCAATGGTGATAGAATAATATATAAGAATTTTGTTGGATAAAGGAAATGGACTTTATGAAATTGGGTGTTAGAATATTTTCTAAAACAAGCTAATAGAGTTAGCTTTTGTACTGAGTAAAGTAAAAGTGGAATTGGTAGCAGATGAAGATGGTTTGGGGTATGAGATATATATAAATTGTAAAGAATGGCAGAAAAAAATGTTTGATAAAATATTTAATGAGTGGTTGGACAAAAGTGAGGTCTGTGGGAAAGTATATGATGGGATTCTTAAATCTACTTGGAAGAAAATGTGAAAGAATTATTAGATTAGAAACAGGAAGACTATCACATTGAATAATGAAGATTATAAAATATTTATGAAAATATTGCAAATAAGTTTTAATTAAATTTTGTATGAGGTTTGGGCAGAGGTATTTTTGGTACTAAGGGCAGGAATTGTTTTTTTCTTTATACTTATGAATACTCTTCACTTTATACTATACTGTACTAACTACTGACTTCTCCTTAATGATCCATATAAACCATGACATTGCAATTTAAATCTATGCATATATGTATATAGTAAACAACTTTTTGTACATTACCTTTACTGTTTATATTATGCTCACTGTTAGTATTGTACTTTTATTAAGAACAGCTATGTCAAGCTTGTACTGTTGCAACATTCTTTATTATATTGTGTGTGTGTGTGTGTGTGTGTGTGTGTGTGTGTGTGTGTGTGTGTGTGTGTGTGTGTGTGTGTGTGTGTTGGAGCTTTTCTCCCCGGGCCTCTACTGAAAATGGACATGCATCCAGTTAGACTAGCCCATTCAACAAATGTAAAATAAATAAAATAAATAAAATTGTCAGGAACTGTTAGTGATTTAAGGAAGACTGTTAATGATACATGGTAAAGGTAAAGGGAGGTCACTTGCAAGAGATGTTAAAAAGACATTTGACTGTGTAGATGATAGCTTATGGAACATTATGGAGGAATGTGGAGTGGGAGGGAGACATCTGAATACTATTATATCAGTATATTAGGGTGCAAAGATTAGAATTTTGGTAAATTAGTGGTTAGCCACTGATGTTTTTTATGAGAAGAAGTATTAGGCAAGGGAGTCTTCTGAGTGATATTTTGTTTGTTCAAGTAATGACTGCAGCTGGTTGTTAGATGCAAAAATTTGAGGACAGATCATATGTCAGTGAAAGTGTGTGTGCTCCCAGTTTTTTTTTTTATGCAGATGATATTGTTATAGCTAGGAATAGTAGATGGATGTGGAGAATGGTAAATGGTGTGCAAAATGTATTGACAAGTCTTGGGTTAGTATTGACGAGAAAAAGTTACAGTGTGTGTGGAGCAGGGAAGCAGAAAGTATTAGTTATTCTATGAATGAAGGCAGTGTTTGGGAATAAAGTGCATTAAAAGTGAAATTATTGAGGAACAATGAATGGAAGTTAGCAAATACAATTTCAGGTATAGGTAGATTTTGGAAAGCATTTAAATGCCATATAAAAGAAAATATACATGACTGATTCAGTTATTTTGTGTAAAATAATTTATTTAGCTAGAGTGTACACTCTTTCTGGAAAGATGGAAAATGATGTGTTATAGCCTGTTTTTGTTTATTTATTTGTAGTTGGAGATCAGAATTAAATCCTGTTTAGAAAGGGGTGTTATATACGAACATGATCTAGGGTTAATTAATCTTGTTGTTTATGTAGTTTCATTAAGCTTGTATTATTTTCTGATTGATAAAAAAGGGAAATTGAAGGAACTGCAGCAAAATTATTGTACTGTATGTATGGTGTATGGTGCAATTATAAATGGAAAGTTGAAAGGAAAAGATGCATTTTGAGTGGGGAAATATGGGAAAATCAAAATAAAATAAGCTAGAAGCTGTTCTAGAAACTGTGGTATAATAAAATCTTGAGAAAGTATTATGTGATTAATCCTTAGGGAAGATACGAAAGAAAAATTGTCGAGGAAGTTAAAGCAAGGAAGAAAACTTTTGAAAATATTCTGGAGTTGCAATATTTTTTACGGAGCTTGAGTATAGATAAATTACTGGTAGAAGATAATGCGTTATATATGATTGTATCATAAAAATTGTGTATGAACATGTTGTTTTGGGGAGTGGGAGATGTAAGAAGGTTAAAAAATAATGGCCCAAGATTTTCAAAGAAATGTATTCTAGTAGGTTTATAATATGATAACATGAATATGAGCATGATAATTTATGGGTATTACAGAAATGAAAAGTTATGTAGATGAATGGATAGAATTATATTTAGGGTAATATGGAACATTTGAAAGGTTAGATTGAAGGAATTATTATTATTACTGCTGCACAGGTTAAAACAGCACTGTCCAAGGCCAAGAATACAGCTTATATGGGACATGACAATATCCCTGGCTGTGTTCTACATGAACTACAGAGTGAACTGGCACTACACCTGTGTGCTCTGTTCAACTGCAGCCTCAACTCAGGCTTTGTCCCTACCAAATAGCACACTGTTACAGTCATCCCTCTCCACAAAGGAGGAGTGACTACAGACACTGGGAACTATCGCTCCATTAGCCTGACGAGTCTGATATGCAAAGCTATGGAATGCATCATCGTGGACTTAATAGATAAGGATATATGGAATCTCCAAACTCTAGATCCCACACAGTTTGGTTTTGTGAAGGGTAGATCATGCCTGCTCAACCTAGTCAACTTCTTTGAGTCAGTCACCAGAGCTGGGGATGAAGGCAAGATGGTTCATACAGCCTACCTTGATCTGGCCAAGGTCTTTGATACCATTCCCCATCAACCCCTGTATCACTAGGTGGGTTGCAAACTGGCTCACAGATAGAACCCACAGTGTAAAATTAGCTGACTCCAAGTAAGACTGCCAACCACTCACAATTGGAGTCCCACAGGGTTTGGTCCTGTGTCATCTTCTGTTTGATATCTACTTCTCTGAAGTCAAGGCCAACACAAAGGGACTCTGGCTGACAAAGTTTTCAGATGATTGCAAGTTAGGAGCTATTATTAACTCCCCAAGTGATGTTGACATCCTGCAGAAAGGCCTCACTGAGACCAACGACTGGTGTCAGAACCATGGCCTTAAGCTCAATGCCAAAAAATATGTTGTCATCCCCTTTGGGAAAAACTCAGTTCCCATGAATTACCACATTGATGGTAGTCCACTGAACATAGAAGGTGTTATAAGAGATCTGGGAATACAGGTTGACAGCAACCTCTCTATTGACAACCATATTGCCACTGTGGTCAGAAAGTCCTTCTATGTGGCATGTCTCCTTACTAAGGGTTTTGCATCCAGGAAGAAAGGGGTCATTGTCTCCCTCTACTCTTCCCTCATTGGTCCAATCATCGAGTACAATGCCCCATTTGTCATGTACCTCACTAAACACCTGCAACAACCGGAGAGGCATCAAAAGTACCTCACAAAGATGATCCTAGGCCTTAACCAGTTGTCCTATGTGGACAGACTCAAAACAATCCAACTAGTCTCTGTCTCATATCATCTACTTAGAGGTGATCTCTGCTTGACTTACAAAGCCATGTCTGACCCAGCTCTGTTAGAAATGCTACATCTAAAAAATCCCAATCTCTCCACACCACATGCTCCAGAGACCTCAACCTCATTACCGGAATCAACAGAACATGCTGGAAGGACAGGTTCATAATCCAGAGACTGCCCATGCTATAGAATAGACTTACCATACATGTTAAACAGAGCACCTCACTGGCCATCTTCAAGAGAAATCTTGATGAGTGGATAGGAAATAGAAAATTCACCCCAGGGATCACTCCAGTGGCTCTACTCGATAGAGGCTCGGGAACTAGTGTCAGGTGGCATGATGCCATTGTAATCCTATGAGCTAGGCTTGAAAATGCTCCAGGGCCATGAACCTATAAAAGATTGTTTAATAAGATGTGGATTCTGGCTGATTAGATTTTAGTTGTAGCTATTAGAGTGCAGGAATTAACTATAGATTGGTGTATTTAGTTTTAAGTGTGATTTTTTTTCTTAAGCATTTTTTTGCTGTGTGTACTTTAATGTAATATTACAAAAATATTGATGGAAATAAGTGTAAAATAAAATTATTATTTTTGATAGATGCTCTGGGAGTTTTTACTCCACCTGAGAAACCACCAGCTCAAGCAATCCAAGATTTTCAGAGAGATGTATTTTAGTGGGTTTATATTTTTGATAAAGTGAATATGAAAATGGTAAGTTATAGGTATTATAGAAATGAAAAGAACAGTTATGTAGAATAAATGAATACAATTTTATTTGGAGTAATATGGAACATTTGGAAGGCTTGACAGAAAGAAATTGTGTTTAACAAGAAGATGTGGATTCAGTCTGATATTCTTATTAAGATTAGATTTTGTTTGTAACTAAATGAGTGCGGGCCTAACTATAGATTAATGTATTTAGTTTGAAGTGTGATTTTTTTTCTTTGTGTGTATGCTTTTTATTAATGTAATATTACAAAAAGTATTGAGGGAAATAAGTGTAAAATACAACCCCTTACTCTGTTTGATAGGTGCTCTGGGAATGTTTATATCCACCTTAATTACCACCAACTCAAGCAGTCCAAGATTTTCAAAGATATAGTGAATATGAAGGGTCTATATCATATAATCGAACTTCCAAATTTTCGAACACTATATGTTCGAACTTAGAAGTTCAAAATATGACAAAATCGAAACCTCAGAACAGCGAATTCTTTTCCAGGGAAAAAATTTGCTGTTCCGAAAAACACACACACAACAAAAGCACACCAAAAACCTAATAAACATACATTAAACCTTACATACACAACTATCTATGCACTAACCTTAACCCTTAACCTAACGTCCATCACTATCGCACACTCACCTTACTTGCGACCTAACCCTAAAGTCTGTCACTATTGCACACTTAACTTACCCGTGCCCTAACCCTAAAGACCGTCACTATCGCACACTTACCTTATCGTGCCCTAACCCTAAAGCCTGTCACTATCGCACACTTACCTTACCCGCAACCTAACCCTAAAGGCCGTCACTATCACACACTTACCTTACCCATGCCCTAAACCTAAAGGCTGTCACTATTGCACACTTACCTTACCCACACCCTAACCACGTCTGTCACACTCACACACTTACCTTAACCCGATCCGTAATTTTCCCCACCACATTACAGAAAATGTCGAAGCCACAGAAATAGCCAACTGAATTCTTTCCCTAGGAAAGAATTCATATTTCCGCGGTTTCAACATTTTTAATTTTCGAACTTCCCAGTTCAAACATCTCGTATTCACACATATACTCACTTGATTAAATAACATAGACCCAATATGAACATGGCAATTTATAGGTATTAAGGAAATGAAAAGAAAAGTTATGCAGAAAAAAATTAATAGAATTTTATTTGGGGTAAGATGGAACATTTGGAAGGTTAGATTGAAATAAATTTTGTTTAATAAGACATGGATTATGCCTGATATTCTTACTAAGATTAGATTTTGGTTACGGCTAAATGAGTGGTAGAGATTAACTAATGACTGATGAATTTAGTTTCAAGCAAGAATTTAGTCATTGTTGCTCTGTGTGTGCTTTTTATTAATGCAATGCTATAAAAATACTGACAGAAATAAGTGTAATCTAAAGGATCCCTCCTCTTTTTAACAGCTGCTCTAGGAGATTTTACATCCCCCTGAGCAACCACCAACTCAGGCAGTCGAATATTTTCAAAGAAAGGCATTTTAATGGGTGTAAAAAAATTGATAAATTGAATATGAACATCATAATTTAAAGGCATTATAGAAATTAAAAGTTATGTAGAAGAAACATAATTTTATTTAGAGTAATATGGAAAATTTGGAAGGCTAAATAGAAAGAAATTTTGTTTAATAAGATGTGGATTCAGTCTGATATTCTTACTAAGATTAGATTTTGATTGTCACTAACAAAATTGGGGGTTAACTATAGATTGATGTATTTAGTTTCACATGTGATATTTTCTTTGCTGTGTCTGCTTTTTTTTAATGTAATATTGTAAAAATATTGATTGAAATAGGTGTAAAAATAAAGAACCCGTACTGTTTTTGAAAGGTGTCCTGGAATATTTTACATCCACCTGAGCTACCTCCAACTCAAGCAGATAGAACCTCAGTTTAACATGTCATCAGTGGGATGACCAACGCAGGAGTGCAGTAACCCCCATTATGCTGCACTGCATAGTTTTTTAGTGTGTATGTTTCTTTCTTTTCTATTTTTTATTACTATTTGTGGATATAGGGTTATGTTAAGGCAAAATATGTTTTGTTATGTGTGAGAAGGAAGAGCTGGGATTATAATTTTTGAATGACATAGAACATGGAAGGCTTTCTGTCTGCAATACCATCATGCAGTTAGAAGTTAATATGCCAGTGTCATAAGCACACTGGATACAGACTTGGATTATAAAGAAAACAGGGGACAGTAATATTAATAATGAATATGCCTTGTTTTTTGTTCAGCCAGTGCTTTTACAGAGGTATAAAATCCAAGCTATATCCCAGGTGATTTGAGTTTGATTAGTGGCTTTGTTGTCTGAGGTGTTATCTGGGAAGGATGGGCATGCCCATCCAGGGAGGAGGACCTTCAAAGATGATTGTCCTCAGCTCATTTTAAAGAGCTCTCTGGGAGGAAGGAGGAGCAGGTGTACCCAGAAGTAGATGAAGGCACTGCTATAGCCAGAATGAATGAAGTGGGTAGGAGGGGGAATAAAGAGTTAAATTTTGGGAAAAACAAGTTAAATATCCAGTGTATACTCCTTCTGGAAAGAAAGAAAAGGATCTTTCACAGGCTGTTTGTTTTATATATATATATTTTTTTGGGGGGGGAGTTCAAGATTAAATCCTGCTAAGAGAGGTCTGTTATATATGAAAAGTAGCGAAGATGGTCTAGTGTTAATCCTAATATTTATGTTGCTTTGTTTTGGTTGTGCTGCTGTTTGGAGTCCGCTCTACAATGAAATGAATTAATGAGGCAGTGCTCAAAAAACAGCTAAACAGTTTATTTATTCATTTTACTTTGCAGAAGTAAGGAAAATCACAGAGAAGTTTTGGGGAAGCATTTACAACAAAAAGACAGCATGCAGTATTCTTACTGAATAGGAGTGTACTGAAAATCAGAATACTGAGAGAAAATCCCGAAATATCAGAATGATGAAAGTTGACAATGTTGAACTCAAAATCAAAATACCAATTAATAACATAACTATGCTATTTATATATATATATATATATATATATATATATATATATATATATATATATATATATATATATATATATATATATATATATATATATATATATACACACACTGTACCAGAACACTGTAAGTCAACTAGCAATATTTCTCCAATGTTTGGAAAACATAGGAATGAGTGTTAATATAATTCCTGCAGGCAGGGCAAGTCTAGCTCTCCAGACATATGGGGGGAGTAGGTATTTTGATTTCAACATTTTAATATTTCAGCATTTTGACATTTCAACATTGTTCAGTCAGTATTACAGCTTGCAGCACACTGCTATTCAGGAAGCAGACATGGACTTGATGTAAGTAATTTAAAGCTTTGTTATGGCAATATGAATGTGGAGTCAGATTTCTAGCAAACTATTTAATGTTTATCTGTTGATGAGATAAGTTATGTTATGCACAGAAATCTTTTCATCTATGATATATAACTGGAAATAAAATTATGTCTATTACATATTGTTGTCTGTTCTGCCATGTATATTGTTGTATGTGATAAAAATGCAGACTCACGTACATTATGTCCAAGATTGAAATATCTGGGGATATTCCCTTTGTCTAACATATGGCAATGTCAGAGTTGTTATATATAAGTGTGCAGTGTGTAGAGAGCTTGCCACTTCCATATAAGGAATGTGGGGGGAACTTGTCCCCTGCAAAAAAGAAGATTAAAGCTGAATTGGAAATTCAACTTTTTTTTTTTTGTATGTTCCCTACATTTCATTAGGGACCTCTGTGTGATTACTCATACAGAATACAGGTCACAGGATAAATTAATAGCTCTAGACAATAGGGTAATAGGGTACACCATTGCATGATAATTCTGTTTCCTATTCTGGCAAACATACAATAAATTAAAAATACTCCATAGCTTCCCATTCCCCTCTGTTCTTATAAATATATTTAAACTTTAAAGTTGTTCCATCTCACTCAAAGGGAATACCCTTTACATTATTTACATTTCATACTTATATATTTGCTAAACTATCCTTCAAAATTAAGTATATTATAATTATCAGGAAGAACTTTATATACAGTACATATCTGTAGTATTAATAACCTTAAAGATTATCAATAAGACAAATAAGGATACATGATGAAATATTGATCAACATTTTGTTTAATATTATAAAGTCACAGCTGAAATAACAAATATTTATTTTATGAGAATTTGAAAAAGCCATGCAGACAACTTAATGTTGTAAGTGTAGTTGTAGTATATTAGGCTTATAATATGATATTAAACCAAACATGAGCACTTAATAATACATTAATTATTTCTTTACTCCGGGTCATATGTCCTTGTATCTAGTATGTACATGTATATAAACTTACATGCACATACATAGACACATGTATGAGTATATTTTTTAAAAATGAACAATCACTAGACTCATCTAAAATATTAAAAGAACATACCTTTCATTGGACTGCTACTTCCATAAGTAAACCAAAAAAAGAAACTGATTAAGGAAGGAAAAAATATGAGTCAGATAAACAAAAAAAAAATAAAAACAACCAACCTGTGATGATTGGGGAGAGATGGGCGAAGGCTGCCAGCCTAGTCAAATAGAATTTGATATATAATTCTGGCATTTGTAAATAAATGTAAAATACAGACGTGTTTCTTGAGTGTAAAGAATACTGTGAAATGTGGAACTGCAAAATATGTGACAGCATTGCACTCTACTGGCCAAATGAAGCATGTTGTACCCTTTCATGCTAGAATCCGACTCCAGGGCAGCTGGATGAAGATTTCATGCCCAGTGTTTTAAGGCTAAAGTTTATGACTAGAATTTAGATGTGGAAGGTGCTTTATTGCTCTGGTTTCTGCTAGCATATACATGTGAAATGTCTTGTACTGTAAGTTTCTGAAGAGGTTTAGATTGCTAAATAATGCAGTTTGTGGCCTGAGAACTCAGACCATGTGTTAATATGATGCAATATGAATACTGGGAAAATCTAAGTGTCAAAAATGATGTAATTTTGGGAGGGCCTTAGAGACAAGTTTGTTAGTAATGTTTAAATGCTATTTCTCACAAGAGACTGAAAAGCATTTTGACTTTGGACATCTAACTTATCAGCACTCTGCCTTGTGCTCACATGTAAGTTTTAGCACTGTGATTTTTTGTAGGAATAGTTAAAGCTAGTAAAGATTAATTAGGTATTTTTCTTTGAAATCAGATCTGTCCTACTTTATTATTTTAAGGTTCTGTGTGATCTCTGAACTCTTACATATCTCTGTGGTGTAGTAGTTTTGTCTTGTGTTTTATTTATTTATTATTACATATTTTTAAAACCTTCTACATGTGGCTGATTTGTGTAGAGATAAGGTCTAGAGTACATTGCATATTTATAGAGGTTATTGTAATAGGCCACTCTAAAGTAAGCCTTGACTGTTAGTCATACTACCATTGGATATTAATATTGCACAGTAATAATTGGACACCCTTTTAAGGGCCTTTCCATATCTGATATTATTATCTGGGTGGTGGTAGTAATTACTACCATACTGTCTGGGTAAAGGGGCACAGTTGGAGAATCTGTGTCAGCTTTTCCCAGGAGTGTTTGTGAAGTTGTATAAATCCTTATCTCAAAGCATGTGTGTATTGTGTCAGCTACTTGGCAGGGGCATGAAGCACTGGTTGGACAGAGAGGGTTCTGGAGGTTTTAGCTTGCCCTGTTAGGCTGAGACCTGGACCCTATAGCTGTGCCAGTGGGTACTCTTATTGGGGACCTGGTGAGCAAGGGAGCAACCAGCCCCAGACTGACTGTGATCGCTGTGTGCACTTAAGGGAAATTGTACTTTACTGCAAGTATTAGTTATCCTTTTCTCTTCTAGGAGATGACCTCCCTGGTGTTAGTGGTGAGGATTGAGGCTCCTTGATTGCTGGGCCAGGGCACGGTTGTCACACAACCATACAAACTTTGAGACATAATTGGCAATATAATCTTTGTGGCACATAATACAGCTGAAATGAGTCTATAGAAGATCAGGTCTCTAAATCAGTTGCAGTATTACCAAATAAATAAATAAATTATTAAACTAATTTATACACTTGCAAAGGCACAATATTTTCTTATGTGTTACAAACAAACATTTATACAACTTTTCTAAACAGACAAAGAATACATGCTGACCTTTTACATAGAGTATCAAGTCCAAAGATAGAGTTATTGAAGGAGTCTTGTCCAAATTTAAGGATTATTTTTCATTCAGTAATAATGCTGACTTAAAATATTGACAGAACAAGACAATGGGCCGGATTAATGAAGGCTTGCATGGAGTCTAAGACTAGAGTAAGACTCCATGCAGCCAACATATCCGCCGAGCGATCCAGGAACAGCCGGTAGGGGCATGCAACAGAGCTCCTAAAATGACTCTTACACAGGACAGGACTAGGATATGCAAATTACCTCAATTGCAGGTGGAAGCTATGCAAATGAGGTAAATTTGCGATCCAGGAAACCCGAACCTGTCCGAGTAAGAGTAGTGCTATTTGCAGAAATGTACTCCATTGACAAGTGTGTACCGTTCTACAAATAGCAAAACGGAGCCATAACAGCTCCAAAAAAAGGATGCATCCAGTTGAGGAAGCATGCCAATGGCCAAAATACAGCCATTGGCAATGTTCACCGATGCAAAATAAAAATAAAATATTTTTTTTTATCCCGATCTCTGAAGTTTAAGCATAGCGCAGTGCCGCACAAACACGCTGCACTCTAAAAACCAGAAAACCAATATTTAAAATACACAAATGTAGATTTTATTGTATTTCTTAATTTACAATGCAAGGGAATGGCAGACCAAAGACAACATGGCTACTGAGTAGAGGTTGCTAAGGGGGGAAGCTCAGTCTAAGAGATGTAACCAAGCATTATTAGGCAATCCTATGCAAATGAGGGTAAGGATAGTGAATCCCAAGTTTACATAGCAAATGAGCACAGTCAGTGGAGTGTAGGAGTAGGATAAGGGGAGTATCAGAGTAGAAGATAGGTGACATCACGAGGGGGGTATGTATGAAAGAAGTGAAGCTCATTGGAGCAGAGTGGCATGTGTTTGCTGTCAGTTACTCATCACTGGAAGAGGTGTGTCAACAGGTACTCTAGCTAAAGGCAAGAAATTGAATGTGTATGTCGTGGATAACACTAAAGTTTCTTGTAGAAGTGCTTGCAATGTGTTTGCGTGTGGGTACGCGGCCGTAAATCCGAGTAAGACTGTGTGCGTGCGTGTGCACCTGTGTGCACGTGTTTAAGCCAGAGTAAGCATGTCTAAGTTTGTTGAAATGTGTGTAAGTGCTTATGCACCTGCATGCGTGCGTTTTAGCAAGAATTAACAAGTTTTAGTCCATGTAAACAAGTGTGCATGTGTGTGAGCTGGTGTGCGCGTGTTTGCGCTTGTGTGTGCGGCGCTGCCCCCCTGAGGAAACAGAAAGGGAAGAGGAAGCACAACAAATAGTAGGAAGTTAACCAGGGAGTACTAGCAGAGCTAGCAGGTGAAAACAATCAGAATCAGGGAATTACACAGGCAGTACACTATACCAGCCCAGCCCAGCACTTAAAACTCTGCAAACAACATTCCACTATGTTTCTCTCAGAGACACTGCAACCCTGCAGTAAGCTAATAGAAGTGAAAACTGAAAAAGCTTTACTGAGACAAAGAAATGTTAAGGGCTGCCATTGCTGTTATAAGGCGACATATGCAACATGCTGAGGGTGGTGACAATGCAAATCCTGCTGGACAACCCACAGTGAGGAGACAGAGAAGAGTGTACAGGCCCAGGGCAGCCTATCAGGGGCTACATGAGCTGGAGATAGTGGAGCGCTATAGAGTGGACAGAGACCTCATGCAGCAAATTGTTGAGCTGTGCAGGCCACACCTCACACACAGAACCAACAGAGGGGAACCCATCCCAGTGGCAACCAAGGTATGTGTTGGCCTAAGAATATTAGCAACAGGTACCTTCCAGAGACTAACTGGTGATATGACGGGGATATCACAGGCATCAGCATCCAGGGCACTGCACCAGTTCCTGGATGCCATGTCAGCACACGTCGGTGATCATGTATATTTCCCCAATTCCCGTGAGGTATTGGCCAGCAATATGCATCTCTTCCAGCAAATAGTGGAATACCCTGAGGTAGTGGGTGCAATAGACTGCACGCACATACGCATCAAAGCACCAGCCGGTGAGCGGGGTAGGGTCTACTTTAACCACAAGGGCTTCCCCTCCATCAACTGCCAGGTTGTGTGTGATGCCCAGAGCATAATACTGAATGTGTGTGCTGGCTGCCCTGGAAGCTACCATGATTCCCATATCTGGCATCTGACACAGCAGTACCAGACATTTGCCAATGGGAACATCCCTCATGGTCACCTAGTGGGGGATGCTGGCTATGCACTGGAGTCGTGGCTGATGACACCCATCAGAAACGCACACACACCTGAACAGGAATGCCATAATGAGGCACACGCACAAACACAAAATGTAATCGAGCATGTGTTTGGGCTGCTCAAGTCACGTTTCCGGTGCCTGGACACATCTGGTGGAGCCTTGCAGTACTCACCAACTACATGTACCCAAATTGTCATGGTATGTGCTATGCTACATAATATGATCCTGTGAAAACAGCTGCAGCAGGAGCAGCATAGGCCTGGGCCAAACAGCCCCCCACCATTTCCAAGGCCATCACAGGCAGAGCATGACTCGGAGGAGGAACAACCTGAGCCTGCCCCAGTAGGCAGAAAGAGGTGTGCCCAGTATGCTTTGGCCTTGGCAAAGAGATAACGCATAGCACATACACTGGCTCAGTAGGAACCCTGGAAATGATACCTCTCTCTGACATGCAC
Source organism: Protopterus annectens (assembly GCF_019279795.1). Classification (NCBI taxonomy): domain Eukaryota; kingdom Metazoa; phylum Chordata; order Ceratodontiformes; family Protopteridae; genus Protopterus; species Protopterus annectens. The sequence continues at coordinate 472,988,935 of NC_056751.1, forward strand.
ATATAGTAAAAGGGATGCCTAACTTGACACTACCTGTTTTCAAACATGTATAGGGAGTGTAGTATGTGCATCCGACATAGGCAGCCCTGCAGCACCACCTGAGGCATGATTGCCATGTGTTAAGCAATATAAAACAGTGCTAAACAGCTTTTACCACCATTTAGTATATGTAAACAAAATTGCACACACTAACTAGCACAACTGTGGTCAATGCTGAGCAATACTGGGCAACGTTCAGCAATGCTGGTTAATGTTGAGCAATGTTGGACAAGCTTGGTCTGAGTTGGGCAAAGCTGAACAAATGCCAACATGCTTATATTTGCTCTACTGGCCCTTAAGCAGTCTGGTCTGCTCGGTATGAAAATATAAAGCAGTGACAGGCCTCGAACCCAGGATACTGTGCACTATAGTCATAGTACTGAACCACTAAACCATGACAGTATTTCACTGGTCAGCTTGTATGAAGAAATGTTGATAAGTCTATGCAGTGTATCTCATGGAAACCCTGCAGGCACAGCATAATCCCTGTCGAGTTATGACAGAAAGGTGAGCCCTGCAGTAAGAATAGAACCTGATTTTGAACACACATATAGTATAAATGTCAGTATTGGTCATGTTCACACACATCAACAAATGTAGTGGACTTCAGACAGCAACATACTGAAAGGTCACACTGGGCAGGCTCACACACTTAGGCCATGTCTGAGTACAGCAGTGGGCCACACATATCCGGCAGTTGCATGTGTTAACCCAGGATCCTCTCACTATTCACCAATCCACCTTGTGCACACAGTTATATGACAACAGACACATATATAATATAGTGGAACCCTGTCATAATCAAATATGTTCTTCAGATACTTAGGTTGTTCATAGAAAGTGGGAAAGCAAAGAAGATAAAAAACCTGCAATCAGTATCATCAATAAACAATGTGCATCCCGAACATTATCATAGGTTCATAGGTTGATACTAGGCTATCTGCCTCAGGGCATTTATAAGCCTAGCCAGAGTGTGTTTGGCTTTCGCAACCCTGTTAGATTAGTAGACTGTGCCTGTGAATAGTAGGTCACACAAGATAGCCTTTTTACGTTTAGTTTATTGTGCCTCTGTCTAGCAGGGACCCAGAAGAGATCCCAGGGGTAATCATACAATCACCCATCCACTCGTTAAGATGTATCCTGTAGGGGTCAGTGGGGGCTCTGCCTATGTGGGACTGGGATCTCATTCCAGAGTGAGGGGAGCCTCTGGGATAAGAATCTGTCCCTCTAGCATGTCCTATTAAAATCTGTGCTAAAGCTTAAATCCCTGGAGCATGTAGCTATAAGGGATTTGGATATCCTGAGGTGGAGCATGTCCATTAATTCTGGGTTGGACATGTCTTTAAACAACAGGGACAGATCACATCCGAGTAGGCGGTAAGCAACTGAGTAGAGCTGGAGTTACTTTAGCCAAACTGCACAGGGCATCTGTGTGAGTCCCTAGATCTACTTGGTGAGGTACATTTGTGGCCATTACAGTTGCTGCAGGTGTCGGGTAAGGTACATCCCAAATGGGGCATTGTATCCAATCATGCGCCTGATGAGTATAGGGGCACAATGACCTCACGTGATCTAGATGTGAAACCCTTTGGGATAAGGTGGGCTATATAGAAGGTCTGTCTAACCACTTTGGCAATGTGATTGTCAAAGGTGAGATTACTAACTACTCGTGTCCCCAAATCCCTAATAACTCCTACCATACTTAATGGATTACCACCTATGTGGTAATGTGTGGGCACTTTAATATTCCCTAAGGGGATGACTATGCATTTAATGGCATTTAGCTGTAGGCCATGACTCTGGCACCAGTTATCCATCTCTGTGAGACCCTTTTGGAGGATGCTTGTGCCAGCTGGAGAGTCGATTATGGCACCCAGTTTGCAGTCATCTGCGAACATGGTGAGCCATATTCCTCCTGTGTTAGCCTGTATGTCAGAGAAATATATACTGAACAAGAGAGGTCCCAGGACTGAGCCTTGTGGGATGCCACGTGTAACTGGTGTAGAGTCAGACATGGCACCTGCAATACTGACTATGTGGGTGCTATCCCTGATCCAGTTAGCAATTCATCTTGTGACATATGTGTCGATATCGAAGCTGGTGAGCTTATGTATGATGCCCGAGTGGGGTATTGTGTAGAAGGGTTTTGCGAGGTCCAGGTAGGCTGTGTGGACTACCTTCCCTACGTCTATGGACGTGGTAACTGTTTAAAGAAGTTGACCAGGTTCAAGAGGCAAGATCTGCCCACAACAAAGCCAAATTGGGTAGGATCCAGTGTCTGTAGGTTCCCGATGTCTTTGTGTATGAGTTCCATGATGATACGCTCCATAACTTTGCAGTCCAGGCTAGTTAGTCTTATAGGGCGATAGTGTCCGGGGTCCATTGTGGCACCATCTTTGTGGAACAAGACCAATGTTGCTGTATGACATTCCTTGAGTACATATCTTGTAGTAAGTCTGATATTGAACCGTGACTTAATGTGAGGGTTACGTTCATCATGAAGCTCATGTAAGACGCAGGCCGGGACACCGTCCGGTCCCATTGATGCTGTGTTGCCTGCTTTGGAGAGAGCAGCTCTCACCTGTTCATCTGTGATGTGAGGGAGGCTACATTCTGTTGGGATGGACATTTGCTCTTTAGGGGGGATGGGGGGAGACATTTGCACTGAACCTGTTTGCCAGGATTTTGGCAATGTCTGTGGGTTCAATGTATGTTTTGTCATTTTGCAGTAACTCACAGCATATCTGGGAGTTGCCACCCAGGTTCCTGACATAACTAAAGAAGGCCATGTGATTGTCCTTAGTGTCTGGTGCAATTTTCCTTTTGAAGCGGGCCTTAGATGAATTCATGAGTGATCGTAGCTTCTTGCTAGTACTGATCAGAGATGCCTTCCCTTTTTGGGATTGTGCTCTATCATGTAGTAGCCTCCTCCTTTCGTTGTATAGCTTATTTATGGCCGGGGTCCACCAGACAGGTCCCCTGCCTTTGGAGGAATGAGTCTTGTTGTTATTCAGGATAGCACGATCCATGCATTCCAGTACGTGTCCATAGAATGCATTTGTAAAGGATTCAGCAGTCTGAGCCATATTTACCACTGTCCCAGGGTCTTTGAAGGATACCACCTCGGTTTGGAGAAGTGTGACATTTGCTTTTGAGAAGTTCTTCACCGAGATTACCTAGGATGGGGGTGGGGATGGGATATGGATGTCCAGTGAGATAAATGTATGGTCTGACCTTACCAATGAGGGGTATACCTCTGGTGTGGAACATAGAGTCCCCATGTTGGTGATGATCAGGTCCAATATGTTTTCCCCTCTTGTGGGTGTGGTGATCAGTTGTGCCATAGCATTTGAGTTTATAAATTCTAGCAACTGTTGGGCTAGGGTGTTGGGGCTTGAGTAGTATTCCCAGTCAATATTTGGGTAGTTGAAGGTACCCAATATAATGGTGTTTAGAGAGACCTTCATATTCTCCAGTGTTCCCAGGAAAGCTGAGTTTGGGAGGGTGGTCTGTAGCAGGCTACAAACTGAAAGGCAGTTTTGCCCACTGTTAGTTGCACATGTATGGTCTCCGAAGCTTTGTGCAGTGCAACTATCCTGGAGGTGTGTGTATCTGTGATGTATATGGATACTCCCCCTATTTTTGTTGGTCGGTCCGAGTCTTGTGCCCTAAAAGCATGGTATGAAGTATAACCTGGTAGTGCTGGGGTGCTTTTAGGAGCCTGAACCAGGTGTCTGTTACTGCACCGATATCGACATTCTCCATACTGAGGAGAGTCTTGAGTGCATGCATTTTGAGGTTTAGACATCTGGTGTTGAGCAGCATTACCCTTAGTTTCTTTTACCTTGTATTGTCTGTGGAGATGGGTTTGTCTTTTGAGCCTTGCCTAAAAAAGGCACTATGGGGGTGGCAAGAGCCTTAGCCAGTATTCGAAATTTCAGGGGTGACAGGTGCAAGCCATCCATAGCAAAGCTATGTGGCATGTCGAGCATGTCATCCCAGGCTGACAGACACTGGATCCCCTTTGAATGACACCAATATGTTAGCCAACTATTAAAATTGATCAGTTTGTCTGTATACTGTGCCATCATTCTTGGTGAGGGTAAGATGCTACACAAGGTCAGGGTCATACTGGCCTGGGCTACATGATCAGAGAGCTCCTCTATGTCTCTTGTCATGTAGTCCAGGGAGGAACATCTGAGGACATTCACACTAGCAAGGACAATGATGGAGCCATATTTGTACTTGCTTTGGAGTGACCTGAGTGCATGTGTTATGTGGCAGATCCTGGCACCCAACAGACAGCTCAAAGTGACCTTCTCCTTGTTCAGTCTGGTGAGTGGGACGTCACTGTGTCTGACAATAGAGTCACCTATTACAAGTGTATTAGGTGTCTTGTTTAGCCCTAAGGGTAGTGACTGTGTGGCACACTGACTTTGTGAACTATGTGATATGTGTGTATTGTTGTGGGGTAGCAGTTGTTTGGGTGTCTGCTTTGGAGGTCTCTGCTGCTTAGGCAGATTTTATTTAGAGCCTCCGAGTATGTTTTTGTGTGGTAATATATTTTGTTTGCTGTCGCTATAGGTCAATGTGAGACTGGATTTGTGGTGTGTGTTGTTACCTTCACCACCTGATAGACTGTGCCAGTCATGGGTCGAGAGAGCTCAGCCTCCTGTTTGTCTATATAGTTGCATCTCTCACATATATCTGAGTTTGTTGGGAGGAGGAGAGGGTTGTCTGTGTACATAAGGCAGTTGTAACATTGCGTCAAAATTCCCATATTCACCAGCTGGACTGGAGAGTACATATGAAACCGACCTTTGGACATGCCAGGATATTATGATGAAATACTCTGTTGACTGATCAAAAAGGATCAGTAGGGTATTGTGTGTAAAAGAGTATAACAGGGGTTTAGTGCTCAGGTTTGTCAGTGTTTTGGAATGATTATCTGTGAAGGAGTCAGACAGAACCATGACACTTCCTTCAGCTATGTCATAAATAGCAATGTACACTCATATATGTCCTGAGTCAGGGCCAACTGTACCTGACTGACAATGCCGACATCTTGTCAGACAGGCCCATACATACATACCCACCTCTCACTGACAAAAGTCCCTATCATCATACCAGGAGATATCACATGTAGAATGGGTAAACAGCTCCTCCCAAAGCCTAAAACATGGCATCAATTGGATTACATTGTTTCCCTATATGTGTCATAAGTGAACTACAGAACAAACAGACCCTGCATCTGAACAGTCTGTTGAGCTCCACCCTGTCTACAGGATCTGAAACTGTTGAATGTGTTACAGCACCATATGGCACACCCCACAACTGTTGGTGCACAACAGACCATGGGAACTATAGTCCTATAAGCCTATGAAGTCTGATCTGCAAGGCCATGGAGTCCATCATGATTGAAGTCATAAAAAGAGCTATTGGAAGCTGACAAACACAAACCCTACCAACTTTGGTATGTTCATGGGCAGATCATGGTTCCCAAACCTGTTAGACTGTTTACAAGGCAGCCACCCAGGACATACATCACTGAAAGGAGCTACACACGTCCCACATAGACTTTGAATAGCCCTTTATCAACATCCCAGACACATGTCGTATCCACAAAATCAACAATCTGTGCATAAATATGTATTGTCATATGAAGGAATGGCAATTTGTCCACAGATAGATCACACAAGCTAAGAATTGTGGAGTCCTGTTCAAGCTGTTAACACCTGCTGACCCACATGGTTCATTCCTGGGATTGCATACAACAAAGTGCATACACATTACCATGTCCAGTCTGATGATGTCAGCATCCTACAAATATAGCAGGAGAAAAGAAACCACCCAGTAAAGCATATAGCGTGTCATGTTAATGCGTATCTCTCTAGTATCATAACATAGTTAGGTAGGGGGTTGAATCCTGCAATTGATGAGTGTGTGTGTGATTTCCTTTGAGAGGAGTGCCCTTTTTGGAGACTAGGAACACACTAAAAGAAGTAGATTCCACTTTGGCAAGTCTGATGATGTCAGTATCCCACAAATACAGCAGTGGAGACTAGGAACACACTAAAAGAAGTAGATTCCACTTTGGCAAGTCTGATGATGTTAGTATCCCACAAATACAGCAGTGGAAACAAAATTCCCTAGTAAAGCATATAGTGTGTCATGTTAATGCATATCTCTCTAGTATCATAACATAGTTAGTTAGGGGTTAAAATCCTGCAATTGCTGAGTGTGTGTGATTTCTTTTGAGAGGAGTGCCCTTTTTGGAGACTGGAAAAACACATTAAAAGAGGTAAATTTTCTTTGGCAAGTCTGATGATGTCAGTATCCCACATATACATCAGTGGAAATGAAAACTCCTAGTAAAGCATATAGCATGTCGTGTTAATTTGTATCTCTCTAGTATCATAACATAGTTAGGTAGGGATTTGAATCCTGCAATTGCTGAGTGTGTGTGTGTGTGTGTGTGTGTGTGTGTGTGTGTGTGTGTGTGTGTGTGTGTGTGCATGTGATTTCCTTTGAAAGGAGTGCCCTTTTTGGAGACTAGGAACACACTAAAAGAAGTAGATTCCACTTTGGCAAGTCTGATGATGTCAGTGTCCCACAAATACAGCAGTGGAAACAAAATTCCCTAGTAAAGCATATAGCGCATCATTTTAATGCATGTATCTCTCTAGTATCATAATATAGTTAGGTAGGGGCTTGAATCCTATAATTGCTGAGTGTGTGTGTGTGTGTGTGTGTGTGTGTGTGTGTGTGTGTGTGTGTGTGTGTGTGTGTGTGTGTGTGTGTGTGTGTGTGTGGGATGGGTGTGTGTGATTTCCTTTTAGAGGAGTGCTCTTTTTGGAGACTGGGAAAACACATTAAAAGAGGTAAATTCCTTTTTGGCAAGTCTGATGATGTCAGTATCCCACAAATACAGCAGTGGAAATGAACGCTCCCAGTAAAGCATATAGCGCGTCATGTTAATGCATATCTCTCTAGTATCATAACATAGTTAGCTAGGGGTTAAAATCCTGCAATTGCTGAGTGTGTGTGTGGGGGTGTTTATGTGTGTGATTTCCTTTGAGAGGAGTGTCCTTTTTGGAGACTGAGAAAACACATTAAAAGCATATAGCGTGTCGTGTTAATGTGAATCTCTCTAGTATCATGACATAGTTAGGTAGGGGGTTGAATCCTGCAATTGCTGAGTGTGTGTGTGTGTGTGTGTGTGTGTGTGTGTGTGTGTGTGTGTGTGTGTGTGTGTGTGTGTGTGTGTGTGTGTGTGTGTGTGTGTGTGTGTGACACTGTTGGTCAATGTGTTGCGGGTTTTACTTTTACTACTGTATGACATATCAGTAAAACAACAGTATGTGCATTGCACACTTCAGGTATTTGTGTGGCAAATACATATATGTACATGTGACCTCAATTCATTCATAGGTGTGAAGCCTGCTTTCTACACGAATACATCTGTTACCATTGACAATTTGTGCTGCTGCTTCTCAGACCTTAGGTCACATATGCATGTATGTGACAAGGCCAGCCACTGTAGTGATCTGTAGCCTAGGTAATCTGTGTCACACACACCCATGACAGTTTCTATAGAATAGTGTGAGTGAGAGTTCATGCCTGGGGTATATTTCAGACATGTTCAAACACAACACAGTCTGTCAATAATGGGCATTCATTATAGGTGTACAACAACTCTGTGGATATGCATACAGACCCCTTATTTCTTATGTGATACACTGAGGGCCATCAGCATATCTTTGTAAATGTGAATACCAAAGGACAGATGACATAACATGTGGCTGTATGTACACATCGGTACCCCTGCTACATGTTGTGGGCTACTACCAATGTGGTACTGTCAGGACACTATGTATAGTAAATGTGGATGACTATGCTATAGTTGGCTTATAGCTTTACAGCATGGGTTGGTGAACATGTATCTGTCTGTATGATACCCTTGTGGAGGATGTGTCTCATCTGGAGAATGCATTGTAGGCCACTGTATGCACTACCAGATGTGGACGGACATATCCCTAGTGTGTTTGCTTGTACCTAGGATGGCTACATGCCAAACAGGAGTGGTCCCAGGAATGGGTGGCGGTCAATACCACTGGTTACTGGTATAGTATAGTACCAGAAGGATTCAAATGCTACTGTGTATCCTACATCTGTGTGTCATTTGTCAAGACATCATCTAATGATTGGTTAAAATCAGGCTGTTGAGGTTATGTATACTACCAGAATGCAAACCAATGACTGATATTAACAGTATCACCCACAGCATAGTGTCAGACCATGTCATACACACATGTGTACCCAAGTTGTAACATATGTGTAGTAAAATGCATACTGGCCACCAATAGGAAATATGAAGTGTTAACACTGTGTAATACAGGTCATGTCATCCTTCCCATGTGCCCACTATGCATGTACATGCAGACAGTGCACCTCCACCATGTTCACAAATGTACACCTGCAAATCTGTACTGCACACATCACACACGTACCATCCACTCACCAACACATGCTGCCAGTACCACACACATCAGCCAAGTGGCACATGGGTGGACGATACATTTTTGGAATTAACACTGGTGTAAACAATACTACATTAATAATCATAGCTTTAATGCATCATGCCTGCTCAGATATACCTACAAGGATATCATTACACTTTACTGTTAACAACATGCTAACATTGCTACACTGCTATTAGGTCACCCTGCACATCAGCACTATGTTAGCCTGTTCCTGCATCAATGTTACAGATGACAGGAGGTGGCACAGTTTCATCATATGCACAGGGTGTGTTATTGGTTTGCCAGAGCCCGACAATGACCCATCCAATCAACATGTATGTGTGTGTGTGTGTGTGTGTGTGTGTGTGTGTGTGTGTGTGTGTGTGTGTGTGTGTGTGTGACAACAGTACAGTATGGGTCAGTGTTGATGTAATATGTGTGTGTATGTGTTAGCCCTAGGTATTTGGTTGATGTGTGTGTGTCTGCATGCACACAGTTCCACCTTGTGGCTGCCACATACGGGATGTTGTGGGACAGCCACAGACTGTACCTGCCAGGCTGTACAGATCACTGTCTCTGGCCATGGACACAGTACCTGTGCTTGGCAGGGGTGCCACGGGCAGTATTGGGTACTAAGCCAGGCTGGGTACTATCATCAGAGGCAGAGGAATGTCGACTGGACCCATGTCCCTGCTGGGACTGGCCAGAGCCACATGCACGTTGTCATCTAGGATGGTCTATTGACAGCCCAGCCCCAACATTGCTGGGGCTGGTACTGCCACTATGGGAGCGGCTGGGACTTGTATGTCATCCGCAATGACTGCCAGCTGATAATGTTGCTGGCATACATCCACGTCAATGTCTCAGCTGTCCTGCACTGTCCTGGCACATGGACATTACATTGCGGAGGACATCTAATGTCTCCCCCCAATGTCTATCAATGACTTCGGTGTAATTATGGATGGCACCGGCAAGGTCACGGATACTGTCATTGATAGCGGTGTTATGAGCCCTCTGCACCCTTAGTCCCTGCCTGGTGTACCATTCCATACATGCCTGTGCCTGCATTACAGCCAGAACATACCTGAGGTTGTGAGACCTGTGAGGACACATCTGCCAGGGGCATTACGATCAGCAGTGCTCCCACGAGAACCCCTGGACATATGCCTATGTGGTACCGTTCCAGGTGTCTGGGTATGGCTGCTGTGTGGGGTTGCATGTGCCATAGATACCACACTATCCTGGTCAATGCCTACTGTATGCTGTTCCTCAGCTAAGGCCATTGGTGTTGAGGGATGTATTGGCAGTATGAATGTGTGCATAGATGGGGTGGAAAGCTGTGTACTCTCTATTGGCGGACCAATAACAGACCCTTTCTAGCCTGCCTGTGCCACAACATATGTATCATCATGTCCACTATTTGTGGCAGTGACTTCAGGTTCCCTGTTGCACTCATCCAACAATACCTCAGCACCTGTGAGAGGGAGACAGGAAACACACTTTACAATCTATACAGGATGATGTTAGCACACATGCACACAAGCACAGATGAACACATGCACACATGCACACATGAACACATGCACACATGAACACATGCACACATGCACACAAGCACACATGGACATATGCACACATGCACACATGAACACATGCGCACATGCACACATGAACACATGAACACTTGAACACATGCACACATGCACACAACCACACATGGACACATGCACACATGAACACATGAACACATGCACACATGCACACATACACACATGCACACATGCACATATGAACACATGCAAACATGCACACATGAACACATGAACACATGCACACAAATACACTACTCAGTCAAGTTGACACACACACACACACACACACACACACACACACACACACACACACACACCAACAGCAATATGGAACATACTCATTACTGGTTAATGGTGAAGTACAGTATCACAAGCCAAAGAGTCCTATCATCACGTGTCAGCATGCAGGATGTGTGTTGCTCAACAGCATGCAGTGCGAGTGTAGAGAGTCCTTGTTGATAACAGTATACATGTATTTGATGCATGTGTGTTGTTCAATGATTGGCCTCACCCTGGAACACAATGTGTACATGGACACAACATTGCTGTGCAAGTCTAAAATGCTTTCAAATGTCCTGTGCAGCATCACTCATAGGTATACATACCATGGCCGGATGCACACAACTGTCAGGTGTATAGCAATGAATGCTATGTGTAGTACTGTATTTACTATGACTTGGTGTAGTGTAGTATCATGAGCCATCATCAGGCAGCATCACATGGTCAATCAAGGCCAGCAATGTATGCCACACTGGCAAATATCTTGCTGTACCTGACCTGCACCACTTTGGCTACATTAATCATTTCACAGCCAGTTGTTACATGGGTATGTAAGATGTTCAATAGGGAGCATTGCCTAACATGAATGTGTTGTGTGTTGAAGCATGTCACACCGCCCCATGATAGGCCTCTACCCCTCAGGTATAGTATGTGTGCTGTGTTGATGACATTTGGGATACTGGAGTATGACCTTACAGTAGGTGTCTACATATGCCATGTGTATCATATCAACACTTACTGCATTTGACAAAGTGGTGTATGTTGTGTGCATGTTTATTGACTCTGCCTATACAATGTCCACTACAGTGTACCACAATTGGTTGGGATGCTCTGTGTATTGCATGTGTTTGAGGCAGCTACTCATGTTGCTGGGATATGCATAGTCCCACAGAGAACATGCAGAGCATGCATTATGTGCAGGTGTTTTACATGTGTATATGGCCTACAACTCTCCTATGACATGCACATGTTATATGCTAGAATGGCTGCTTCTCATATCACACTCATGTAATGCAATTCCACAACAATTGCTGGTAAAGATCCACAGAACAAGCTTTGTGTTATGGCCTTCCTATTTTTCCTTTACAGTCACTCATTGTAATGCATGATATATTTATTTCAGCGCCAAGCTGTTGTATATTTGCTGTGGCTTAGTGGTACTTCATGCAGTCTAGTGTGTCCAAGGTCTGGGGTTTTGAGACTGACAGAGGTGTTTTATTTTTCTGCTGAGCAGAACAAGGGCCCTGACATAGAGTGACTAAGGCACTTTTAAGCAGTTGTAAATGGGTTTGCGCGGTTTTGCGTGACATTTAGTGATGCTTAGCTAAGCACACACATGCGCACACTCGCTTAAACCCGCTTGCTACTGCTTAAAAGTGCTTACTCACGCTAACCCCATGCTAATTTCTTTGAAAGAAAAGAAAATGGGGAGATAGGAAAGTGGTGAAAAAGGGGGCACAAAGAGGGAAAGACAGTAGGAAAACAAGCTCGGGATGTGCAGGACGGGTGTAGGGAAGGTCCATAGCTGCCCATTTCTTTACCAACAACAGCTGTGCATATGCAATAAATTTGGAGTGAAATTTGAAACCTTCCACCCCTGGGAGAGGGGTGAGGACAACAAAGTATGTTGTACTACCAATTATAATCATCAGTTTACATGTCTGGTGGACATGTGTGTGAAATGGGCAGCTATGTATGGGGCGTAATTTTTTTGTGGGTACAGATTGCCCTTTTTTTTTTTCAGGTGAGAGTGGAAAGTGAGGTAGAGGAAGTAGGTATATTTGGGAAGGTAGGTTTGGGAGGTAAACAGACAAGACAAACAAGACGCATACAGGGGCAGTGTATGACACATGGGGTGGGTGAACACAATTGACGGAGATGGATGTTTGGAAATCGCAAGCCCATAAGCCCACAGATGGTAACAGTGGAACTGAGATCCCCACCCATGGGCAGTCACCACTGCACCTTCACAGCCCTGAGGGTGGCTATGCTGGGGGCTGCGTAGGATGGGCAGGCTCACCCATGAGATGCGCCATTCTCGCTTTGAGCTGGCATAGGGGATCAGCGACTGAAAGCTGGATCTCCCTACGCACCACAGCCCGGACCCTTCGAATGGTGACAGGTGGCCCTTCTCCGCCCACACTTGCATGGGGGGGGTGAGCCCCATCCCCTGCAGTGCTTCCAACCGAAGGTGGCACAGGACCAATGGAGGTGGGGAGCCCGGGCTGGGCACCAGACCTGCTGGTGCAAGGTGCACTCGCCAGCTGAGGAGGGACAGGTGGGTCCGCTGGGACCAGTCTTCCCATACGTTCTGTGAATAGGTGCGTTTAATTACAACATAAACAACAGCATTCCAAGTTAGTTGTAACAGCATGCATTAATATTCCCATTAACCCAACACACCAAGGTTCCAACAGTTGAACGGCAAGCATAACACATGCATATATTGAACAACAGTGGAAATTCCAACAGCATGCAGGGATGATTGGTGACAACATGCCACCATGATTGTGGTGTTTGAACAGGGCACATGTATCAAAGTGAATGCAGATATTTATAGAACAATAGGACATATGTTCCAACAAATGTTTTGAGATTATACATACCCATTGAGGTATGGAATTGCATTGTTTATGCACATACAGTAGGGTGTAGAAAGAAACCTCAATTAACATCTTATAAGTACTTTTAGACTACACTACATTCCTATTGACTGCAGGTGTATATCCCCTACATGTATTATTACACTTGCCAACATGCCTTAGGTTGTGTAATGGGTTTGGCTAGTTCATGATATACCTGACCTATATCTGACATACTAACTGTCCAAGATGCAGATGTTACTGCTACATATTTATTGATTTTATTTATATTTCTTTATCTACATATCTGGATGTGTTCACATGACATTTTCAGTTAAATTTGCACAGAACCCTACATTTCGTGTAGCACACTCACATTTCTGGGGAACAAATTAACAAGCTACTCATGTGCCAGATTTGCTTATGCATGCCAGCCAGTAACTGACTGTTGAGGACTGTATATATGCTTCACAGCTACTGGCACTTCCATCAACCACTTTAGATGGGACTGCCCAACTGTGGGTTGCCAGCACTTATTAAAACAGTACCATTTGTATAATGCAAGGGTACAACAACATTTCAAAGTAAGTGACACAGACACACTCCAGGTTTTATGCCTTTATTAATTACATTACACACTTTTCCACAGGCTCTCTCCTTTATTTGATATTACAGTGCCTATGGGAGACATATTCAAGACATATTATACCTTTATTAATGTGTTAGAACACTCTTTTTCAGGCTCGCTCACTTATTTTATATGACAGTACATGCAGAGATATTATTCCGGACATATTTTACCTTTCTTAATGGGTTACTACACTCTTTTTTTGGCTCTCTGACATTTTATACAACAATACATGCAGAGGAATTATTCAGGGCATTTTATGGCTGTATTATTGGGCTACAACACTTTCTTTCAGGCTCACTCACCTATTTTATATAACAATATATGCAGAATAATTACTAACCTGCCTGGTGGCACAGCCTTAGCAGCCTATCTGCATTGGCTTGCTGATTCGCAGCACGGACACCTGCAGCTGTGAAGTAAATGAAGGGATATTGAGACATACCTATCCATTATATAGAATAAATTAGCATGTCTTACATACTGCATTCCATGGCTACCTACTCAGTAGTGGGGCATCTTGCATCCCACGGGCCTCCTGTATCCATTGGTTCAGTAGGTCCTGCTTCCGTCTCTTTAGGTCTGCATGGTGGTGATGGACCTGCTCACCAGTCCGAGTAATGCCTGTGATAAAGGTGAGGTCATGAGCTAACTGGTTCCAAGCCTCTGCTTTGTACTCCGTCCCTTGGAACTGGCCATGCAGGAGTCTTGACTCATGACAGTGGACAAGGAGCCAAACCATGTATTTCGACTCCTCGATGCCCCAACGTTGCGCTCTAAAGCATGTACCCTCTCCAGCACCAGCCATTCTAACTGCAGATGGGAGCTACAATCAGTTATGGTGAGTATTCCTGCCTATGGGGCTTAAATATGCCGCATTTCGTGCACTTTTTTTGTGATTGGCCATTTTTGAAAATTCTCGGCTGACTGCAGACCTGCTTAGCAATGGTTAATCTACCATTTATAAGTATACGTATGTTAACAGTGGCTGTTTATCCTAAGCTGTCATGGCTTAGTGGTTCAGTACTTTGATTATGGTGCACAGTGTCCTGGGTTCAAACCTTGTCATTGCATTTTATTTTACTACTGTCCAGACAGGCTAAGGGGTGTGGCTGTGTTTAGGCAACTTTGCTCTATGTTGCTCCACGTTGCCCGACGGTGCACTGATTGGCATGGCACGCACCACCACGCAAACCGATTGCGCTGGGTAAAGCGCTATTTAGCTATGGGCAAATACATTGCACAGGGTAAAGCGTGGCTTAACTATGAGCAACTATATCGTGCTAGGTAAAGCGTTGCTTAACTATGGGCAACTATATTGCGCTAGGTAAAGTGTTGCTTAACTATGGGCAACTATATTACGCTAGGTAAAGCGTTGCTTAACTATGGGCAACGATTTTGCCCTGGGTAAAGCGTTGCTTAACTGCGGGCAATGATATGTCGGGATCCTTTATAAATATACATTTTGTTCACTGATACATAGGTCATTTCAATGCTTTTTAGTAAAATTTTAATCATATATGTCAGGAATTATTTCATATACTAATTTAGAACATAAAATAGGAAGGGGAGTGGTGGGACTCGAACCGTGCATGCCTCCTCTTTGTGTGAACGCTCTACCACTACACTATTGTTATTTGGCATAATTTGCATAAACATTCCTTATTATGCTCTTCCATGTCGAGATTGCTAACTGCAGCTAAGCAATGGGCACACCCGCGCACACACGCGCAAATACGGGCAGCTATATCATAAACAAATTTAATGTTTTACTTTTTATAACTGTGCTGGGGGTTTACAATGTCAGGGAGTGTGGTGTTGGGTACATGGACATTTGAGCAGACTCGCTCTTGTGTGTTGATATTTTACATTTCAGACACTTGCAGGGGCGTGGAACTTTAGACTGCTCGGCAGTCAGACATGCCCCCTGCTTTCCTGCACAGTCCGTGTTAGACTTGGAGTGGAGTCAGCATGCCCTCATGAATATTCATGGCACGCTGACATCATACCGTTCTACTGCAGTCTCCGAGTAAGACTTATTTAGCCTTACACGGAGGATTCATGAATCCGGGGGAATTTGAATTAACATGTACATTCTGAAGCAAAAATAAATCTATAACTGTAATGAAAGTCATAATTTTAGGAAAGATAGAGCAAAATGTTAAACAAAAATCACAGTAAATCTCTGAAAACTATGTACAATCACAGAAAAACATCAAAAGATAAACAATATAATTGGTATTATAATTAATGACCATCAATTTGCAGCTTAAAATACAATTTTTTTTTACAAAATTGACATAGCCACAATTTTGTGACACACCCATGAGTAACAAATTCATCCTCGTCTGCCATAAGTACAAAAGTTCAAAGGCAGCCTTCTTTTTCATCTTGCTGTCACATTGAAAACAGTAACAGATTTGGTCTGCAAAAGGTAGAACCTTAACAGACAATGCAGATCTCTCATTCTCTTTCTCCTTCTGACCTTGAAATTCAAAAGGACTCACACTAATGAAAGGAAAAATAAAAGATTGCAAAGATAACTGCAGAAGATATTTAACAGATAACATTTCACCTGTACATCTGGAAATAACATTTCTAAGCAAATGAGAAAGTAGGCAAACATACTGGGAAAGGTGACAGTTTAATGACAACATATTATCCATTGTATCATTACAAGTCCCCACCCTACATTTTGTAAGATGCAAAAAATTTAATATTATGAGCACAGTTTAAAGAATACATGAATGACTTAAAAAATTGCAAGACAAGCTGCATCTTCTGGATAAAGCACTAACAGATATATAACACATACTGTAAAAATCACTTTATTTACTACCAGGTAAATAAACATGTAAAACAGAAGCATAATATGAGAACAAGCCTGTTTTAAGGTAGAACTGAATAGTGTGCTGCAATAAATGCAACAACTATTCTTAGAGGGCAGTGGATGCTTCAAAATAGCAATACAGACTAAAAACACAAAGCAAACCATATAGTCTGTATTGATACTTTATAATTTCAGATATTGCTGTCAACATTTCTCTTTTATTTCTATTGCAATTAGACATTCCTCTCCACATCCTGTTTGGTAATAGATAAAGGATCTCCAAGGACCACAGCTGCAGCTTAAAGCACACAAGAACAGCTGGTTGTTTTAGAAAAACAGTGGGTATTCTATAAGAAGAAATTAGTTTCAGGGATATTTGAAACTTTAGATGTCATTTTACTGTGCAGGGCACACTGAGGCAGCGTGTTTAAGGGAGAGCAGTAGACTGAGATTTTAAATATGTATTTTTGTAGCTATGTATATGTTCCAGTTGGTGGGGCTTTTGGAAGTCATAGCACTGATGTCTCCTGTTCTGCATACTAAATAATTTATGCATTACACATAAATCTGGCTCTACTTCATATTCCAGTCAATCAAGTTTATGAATACCTCATTAAAGGCTTCAATGTGTTTTAATAAAAAATGCTTTAGCCTTTGAAATACTGACTGAAAAATCTGGGAAAACTGAATGTCTTTGAATGTTCATAGGTTCATAGGTTCATAGGTAGGTACTAGGCTATCTGCCCGAAGGCATTTATAAGCCTAGCCGGAATGTGTTGGCTGTCACCGCCCCCTTAGATTAGTTCCCTGTGAGTATGTGATGGGTCAGGAGAGGGTTCACCTCTCCCAGCATGTCAAAGGAAGCTGTACCATTAAAGGCATCTGTAAAAGACAGAGTATTTTTACTGTCATCTAAAGAATTGTGTTGATACAAATGCTAATAATAGTTCATAGGTTCATAGTTGCATACTAGGCTAATGGCGCTGGAGCCTTTACAAGCCTAGCCCATAGGATTAACCTGGCATTGTGCCACCCAATATTAGTTCCAAGTGCCTCTGTCGAATAGAGCCACTGGAGTGATTCCTGGGGTGTATTTTCTATTTCCCATCCACTCATCAAGATTTCTCCTAAAGGGAGCCAGTGATGTGCTCTGTTTGACATGTATGGGAAGTCTGTTCTGTAGCATGGGCAGTCTCTGAGTTATGAACCTGTCCATCCAGCATGTTCTGTTGATTGTGGTAATGAGGTTGAGGTCTCTGGAGCGTGTGGTGGGGACTGATAGGGATTTTTTTTAGATATAGCATTTCTAACAGGGCTGGGTCAGACATGGTTTTGTAAGTCAAGCAGAGATTGTCTCTAAGTAGGCAATATGAGACAGAGAATACTTGGAGTTGTTTGAGTCTGTCCATGTAGGACAACTGTTTAAGGCCTAGGATCATCTTTGTGAGGTACTTTTGCATCCTCCCTAGTTGTTGCAGGTGTCTAGTGAGGTACATACCAAATGGGGCATTGTACTTGATGATTGGCCTAATGAGGGAAGAGCAGAGGGAGACAATGACCTCTTTGTTACTGGATGCAAAACCCTTAGTAATGGGATGTGCCACAAAGAAGGACTTTCTGACCACAGTGGCAATGTGGTGGTCAAAAGAGAGGTTGCTTTCAACCTGTGTTACCAGATCTCTTATAATGCCTTCTGTGTTCAGTGGACTACCATCAATGTGGTAATTCATGGGAACTGAATTTTTCCCAAAGGGGATGATGACACATTTTTTGGCATTGAGCTTAAGGCCATGGTTCTGACACCAGTCGTTGGGCTCAGTGAGGTCTTTCTGCAGGATGTCAACATCACTTGGGGAGTTAATAATAGCTACCATCTTGCAATTGTCTGCGAACTTTGCCAGCCAGAGTTCCATTGTGTTGGCCCAGACTTCAGAGAAGTAGATACCAAACAGGAGAGGAACCAGGATCAAACCCTGTGTGACTCCACTGCTCGGCATTCTGAATTGCAGTCAGCTACTTTCACACTCTGGGTTCTATCTGTGAGCCAGTTTGCAAACCACATGATATAGGGGTTGATGCCTAGCCTGGTGAGTTCTTCTATGATTCCTGAGTGGGGAATGGTATCAAAGGCCTTGGCCAGATGAAGGTAGGCTGTATGAACCACCTTGCCTTCATCCACAGCTCTGGTGACTGACTCAGAGACTTCGACCAGGTTGAGCAGGCATGATATACTCTTCACAAAACCAAACTGTGTGGGATCCAGAGTTTGGAGATTCCCTGTAGCCTTGTTTATTAGGTCCATGATGATGCATTCCATAGCTTTGCATATCAGACTCATCAGGCTAGTGGGGCAATAGTTCCCAGCATCTGTAGTCGCTCCTCCTTTGTGGAGAGGCATGACTATAGCAGTGCGCCATTTGGTAGTGACAAGCCTGAGGTTAGGCTGTGATTGAACAGGGCACACATGTGTGGTGCCACTTCACTCTGTAGTTCATGTAGAGCACAGTCAGGGATATTGTCAGGTCCCATAGAAGCTGTATTCTTGGCCTTGGACAGTGCTGTTTTAACTTGTGCAGTAGTAATACTGGGTGCCTGGCAATCTGCTGGTATTGTGATTGGTCCTTTGGAGGGGGAGAAAAGTATAAGGTTGACCCTTAATCTGTTGGCCAGTATATTGGCATTATCTGTTGGCTCGGTATTTGAGGTACCATTTTGCAGTAGCTCAGAGCAAATCTGGGTATTGCCATGGAGACTATTTACATAATTATAGAAGGCCTTGTGGTTGTCTTTACTATCTGCTGCAATTCTGTTTTCATAGCTAGCTTTAGAGGATTTGATGAAGGATCTCAACTTTTTGTTGAGGCTGATAAGGGAGTTTTTCCAGTCTTGGGACTTCACCTTATTCTGCATCACTTTCTTCCTTCTGTTGTAGAGTTTGCTTATGGTAAGGGACCACCAGATTGGCTTCCTTTTTTTGGAGGACAGCATCTTGGTTCTATTGGGTATGGTGAGATCCATGCATCTGTATACTTGTTCGTACAGTCCATTGGTGTATGAGTTGGTAGTCATGCAACTATTCTCCATTTGCATGGGTGCCGTGAAGTTAGCCACCTCTGTTTTTAGCAGCCCAAAGTTAGCTTTGGAGAAGTTTTTCATGGTGGTTACCTTTGCACGGGGTGATGGGAGGGATGTAGATTTCCAAGTTGAATAGTTTGTGGTCGGATCTAACCAGGGAAGAGTTGACTATTGGTGTAGAGCAATGGTTGCACATGTTTATAATGAACAGGTCAAGGATGTTGCTACCTCTAGTGGGGGTAAGAACGAGCTGCTTCAGGGCAATGGAATTAATGAATTCCAGGAAATGTTGGGCAAGTGTACTGATACATGAATAGTTTTCCAGTTAATGGAAGGGTAGTTGAAGTCACCCAGTATGAGAGTGTTTGGTTGGACCCTAATATTCTCCAGGGTGCTTAGGAACATGGAGTGTGAGTCTTGGGACATGGTTGAGGACCTATAGCAGGCTATGACCTGAATCGCTGTCTTACTCAATGTTAGCTGCACCTGAAGTATCTCTGATGCATTATGTTGGGCGACCAGTCTGGAGAAGTGCACATCCTTTATGAATATGGAAACACCACTGCCTTTGGAGCTTTGGTCCAAGTTCTGGGGCCGAAAGGTGTGGAACAAGTTATAGCCTGGTAGTGCAGGGGTGCTTTCTGTTGCTTTGGACCAGGTCTCTGTTACAGCACAAATGTCGATGTTCTCCATTTTAAGGAGTGTTTTGAGCAATTGCATTTTGAGATTTAGACTTCTAGCATTGAGCAGCATGACCCTCAGATTGCATTTGTTTGTAGCTGTTACAGTGGTAATTTGGTCTTTGGATCACAGCCTAAAAAAGGCACTATAGAGGTGGCAAGAGACTTGACCAATATCCAGAAGCCCAGGGGAGACAGATGCAGGCCATCTCTGGCACAGTATCGAGGTCTGTCAATCATGTCATCCCAGGCAGACAGATACTGGATCCCCTTGATAAGACACAAAAAACTTAGCCCATTGTTGAAATCAATCATTTTCTGCTTGTACTGTGGTATCATTCTGGGTGATGGTAGGATGCTGCTCAGGGCTACGGTCATATCTGCCTGGGCTACATAATCTGACAGCTCCTCCATGTCTCTTTTCATGTAGTCCAGCAGGGAGGTACATCTCAGGTCATCTTATCAATAAAGAAGAGTTATGTCACCCAAAAATGAAATGAAGACTATCATTAAAAATCAGTTCAATTTTGTAAATAAGTGACCAAACTATACCAGAAGCAAATCAGCTCTGATGTAAAAATGAGTAATATAGTAGTGCACTGAAGAATACTGCAACAACATGACCTGAATCTGACAGTAGTAGAACAGGGTGGCTTAACTCACAAAAGGAATGCAGATGAAGATGGCATTCTGGAGACATTCATTATATGTAATATAACTGTAATTTACTGTTGTGATTTGTACAGGATGAAGAACCATTCTCTCTTGCCCAAGGAATTGCTAGTGGTAGTGGTAAAATACTGCTTCATGGACCACTGAGAGGCCTGTCTCAATGTCCCAGTTACCTCAGATTAACAGCTCCTCATCTTAATCCTCTACACTAACCGCTGCAGGATGCAATTCCTCCATCTGGAGAAGTATTATGAGGAAGAAGTGTTCATCATCAAGACAAAAGAAGATATTAGACTGAAACCCCCTCTGCAGTTCAGCACAAATGATCTAGGGAGTAAGGTGTAGTTGTAGTCTAACAGACTCATAACATGTGCATAAGATGGTTATTGAGCTCTGAAATGCTAATAGAGATGCTCTCAATTGAGGACTATGCTGAGGATGGGGTTTTCTGTATCAGACATATAATCTAGTTACATAAGATGGATAATATGGAGAAAAGATGCTTTCAAGGAACTAAATGCACCTGTGAAGTAACAGAAGGATATCACCAGATGTAAGGCTACATCTCTTAAAAATAACATCAGCAAGCTCTAGTATACCATATGTATGCTTCAGTAGCAGGTCGTGCAGTTTGAGAGCTGGAGCAATATGGACAGCATAGCTCTCCCTACAGACTTTGGCTGCCAAATGTAAAGCAAAAGAGGCATTATTATCTACTAAGGTAACAAGAACCCATTGTTAAATATAGACAATCGAAGGAAAAACAAAAAACACAGGCTGCAATTTAAAGCAATGTAGCATACCAGGATTTTAACAGATATGCAACTGCCAAATGTACAAGTGCTGGTACTGTAAGAGAATATCACTGAAAATTTTTCTCAGCACTTGTTGACTTTACCCTTTTTACCACTGTTGTGTTACACCAAGGAGTTATGATGTTGTACCCATGGGGGGTGGGGGTGGGGGGGTATTCTCTGTCAAAGTAAAAAGACAAAAGAAAAATTGGATGTTGCTAAAATTATATAAAATATGGATAAATGATGGTTCCAAGAAAATGACAGTTTCTGAGACAAACAAAATTATGCAGTGTTAGTTTTGAAGATGGGCTTTTTTTTCATTTTCACCAGTAACTTACATGGAGTCATTCAAGCCCTAACTGGAGGGAGCCACTTATCTTTAAAAAGGAGATGGAAACTCAAAATGGGGAACTATTTATGTGTTAAGTAATATATGCAACTAACTGAGCCCTAGGAATGGCTACAAAAAGGCTAGGAAAGTATAAGTTGCTGTTTTTCTAAGCAAAAAAACTCTTCTTTATACTATGGTGATTCCAAGCCCAAAACTTCAATACATGACAGAAGTGTTTTGAAAAAATAATTAGAACATTAGAATATATATATATATATATATATATATATATATATATAATCATATATATATATATATATAGAGAGAGAGGGGGAGAGAGAGAGAGATATGTCGATGTACGAGGATATACATATATATGTAGATATATAGATGGGTTAACAACATCTACATAACCATGGAGGTACATATAAATGTAATACCTACCACATACCGACTGCTTTACATACCGACGCACGTAATCCCGAGGCTTAAGGTCCGAAAGAACACAGTACCGAAACCAGATGCGCGAGGTGTAATCTCATGATGTTAATGGACAGTTAGTCAATGCTTCTGGTGTTGCAGTTTGGGTAGGTTACTGTGTGTACGTGTGTTTCTTTGGGCTGTAGTGTGTGTAAGTGTGTGTTCTGTGTGTGGTGTGTGTTGTTGAGAGACTGTAATGTATGGTTGTGGGTTAGCTTTGTGCATCTGTTTGCACGACCTAGGATGTAGAATATTTAAGTAGTGGGTGGTATGTGGGGTGCAGACACCTACATGGGGTGTGTAGGGGGGCTTGGCCACCTGCTCCTACGTAGTGTAGGATGGTTTGTTTGGATGTGTTGGGTAGCAGTGTGTCTGTGTATGCATGTGTGTGTTCCATGTTCGTGTTACCTTCTCGAGTTATTGTCGATGTCGGTAATGTGGGGTATGGGAGTCTGTTCCCGGGACTGTGTGCATCAAAACACTGTGGTTTCGGAATTCCGTAGGTCTCTCGTATACAGCGCTTGAAGTGTTCACATATGTGTATAACACAGACCATAGCAATTACACATTCTGCCACTACCAACCTTTATGAACAAAGGATATGGAGAGTATATGCCTATACACCACTACAAATATGTGCTATGGACATGATCCAATGATAGTGTTACCACCTGTTCCCCTTTGCGAGGGACACTCCCTCTTTGGGCAGTTGTGTCCTGACCAAATATATTAAACGTGGCAAATGTCCTGGGATTGTAGGACATACTTACGGCCCATATGTACTGTAATAGTTGCATACAATAGTTATTTCTGTATCTAAAGTACCTACATGGTACAGGAAACAGGTTAAGCTACTAAACTGCTACAAGAATAAGCTTATAATTAGGTAAGAAAGGAAAGTTCTATCCCTTGTACTGACCATGGGCTTGTGTCAGCCTGTAAAATCAGATGTGTGTCCCGAAAAGGACCCACTATAGACATATAAAAAGGTGGCAACCCTAGCCAAAGAGGGTCAGTCACCAACACAACTACGGTGACTAAAATTACCTATGACAGAAATACACAGCTATCATGTAGCAACACGTTATTACATTCAGATGTATTACCGAAGGGATTAAAGGACTAACATCACCTGCATTCTATACAGGAACCACATAATAGTGCCATAATGAATCAGCCTGCAAATACCATTGTAGTAGTCCACAAAAGGATAGGTGTTCAAATAGGGAAGGAACCCTCACGCGCATAGCGATTATGTATAAAAGCAGTTCTTACACACCTGTATTTGCTAAGCACACCCACCATCACCCCCACACCCAAACATATTACAATACAAATTGTAATAACATCACAAATCATCCACATACTGTACGACATCTGCAGAAGCCTTAACATACCTTGTCAGAGACACACTAACATGGCCCTAAGTGAAATAGTGTCTGTTATACAATGGAACAGCTGCTGATGTAATAGGGTTTGTTTGCACTAATCCCATTTCAGAGGGTTGTGCATACACCGGGATGTGTTAGCAATTAATAAGTAACAGCACAGTATGCTACAATTGTACACCAAATCAAGGATGTCTGGTGAGCACACTGTACACCACATAACAGTTCCTGCATAGCCATACGGCCTTGAGCTGGCCAAACATACTTGTCAAACTTAAACATCTGCAGAAGTATCAGGTACAAACAAACCCTGCATAAGTAGCACTGTTCTGAAATATAACAGCTGTACTCACATGTAGAAATAAATCATCTAGCCATTACACACAGTCCATGGGAGTCATGAAGCTAATATATCTCTGTGTGTCTCCATATAGCTGTTGAAATATATTGCAATAACACATCTAGGCTGTCTCCTTCGAAAGTAAGGCAAACGGACAACCCCTAAAAGGAGTACTCACTCATACACCACTGCTGCCATGGTATCGGCTAATGGAGTAGCTGCACAGCTGATGTGCATCCAATTAACTACTTTGGAACAGCAATTGGTGGACAGGATACCACATGTTACCGATATGTAACTAGAAAAAGATGTGTCATTACACATTCAAACCATCCGTATATACCAGCGGAACATTAC
The DNA here is from genome assembly GCF_019279795.1 of Protopterus annectens. Taxonomy (NCBI): domain Eukaryota; kingdom Metazoa; phylum Chordata; order Ceratodontiformes; family Protopteridae; genus Protopterus; species Protopterus annectens. The sequence goes on from NC_056751.1 coordinate 473,013,527, forward strand.
AAATAACATTGAAACACAAACCAAAAATGATTGAATCAACTGTTAACGATACGTCGGGTTAGTTATAAGGTATGTAGAACAGTCAGTATGTCTGTGTATGTAGTACCATCCTGTAGTATTTAAAGTGCATGCAATCCATATAGTGGAAACAGTTATCTTGTAGTGATGTATTGTTGAGCATAGTCACTTTTGTGGTATTTGTGTGTACTGCTGTAGGTCACAAGGCAAACACCGCATACACCACAAGGGATTCTATATAAGGGCTTTGAACAGAAATACTCACCACCAGCCGATGTCAGTGGCAGGGTTGGTCCAACAAGTATGTGCATAACAGGGGATAGTATATGTTGATATATTGTAACTGTAGCTATATGTATGGGTGTAATACAGAGGATAACATGTGGAAGGTAGGGCCACTGTGCAAGTATGTTTTGCATTGTGGGATATTGTGCCAATAACTGCGTAATGTACAGTATTGTAGGCAGATATGTATTACAAGCTGCATAGCATTACTGTAATGGTAAGCAAACATTATTTATGTCAATCAGCATTTACCATACACAATAACAGGATACAAATGTCTTTTAGTGAGCCAACAGTTTATCAGCATGATAGCAAAGTAACATGGAAGAGCTATTTAACTATCCATGCACATAAGACATGTAATATGTGCAAAGGTAGGTACTAGGCTGTCTTACCAGGGTTATCTGTAATCCTAGCTAGCATGTGTTGCCTTTTGCCACCCTCATAGGTTGGTTCCCTGTGCCTCTGAATGGCAGAGCCAATAGATCCCTGTGCCTCTGTCCAGCAGAGCCACTGCAGTGATCCCCAGGTACATGTCTGTTTCCCATCCACACGGCAATGTTTCCCTTGAAGAGTGCTTGTGAGGGGCCCTGCCTGATTTACATTGGAATCATGTTCCAAAGCATTGGGAGTGTCTGGGTCAGGAATCTATCCGTTCAGCATGTCATGCTCATTGTTGTGGTTAGGTGTATATCCCTAGAGCATGTGGCTCTCAGGAGCTTCTGTTTAGGTGGAGCATATCCAGCAATACAGGATTGGACATGGGCCTTGTATGTCAAGCAGAGATCACCTGTGAGTATGCGGTATGCAACTGAGTACAGCTGGAGTTTCGTAGGTTGGGCTGCATAGATCATCTATTTCAGGTCAGTAATCCTCTTGGTGTGGTACTGGTGTGGTCTTCCAAACTGTTGCAGTTGTCTTGTAAGGTATATCGTAGATGGGGTGTTGTATCTTTTAATGGGTCTGATATGTCATGTGTAGAGTCACAATGGCCCCTCTGATCTGGATGCGAACCCATTAGAGATTAGGGGGGCCATGTAGAAGGATATTCTAACTACCTTGTCATTATGGGTATCAAAGGAGAAATTGCTATCTACTGGTGTTTCTGGATCCCTTAATACCTTTTTTGTATGTAGGGGACTAGCACCTATGTGGTAGTCCATGGGTAATTAGTTATATCCAAAGGGGATGACTATGCACTTTTAGGCATTCAGCTTGACACCATGATATTAACACCAGGTATCTGTCTCAGTGCGACCCTTCCAGAGGGTGTCTGTAACAGCTGGGGAACAATTATGTCCCCTAGTTTGCAGTCATCTGCAAACCTTTTCAGCCAAAGCCCTCCTGTGCTTGTCTGTACGTCAGAGAAGTATATACCGAACATGAGGCGTCCTAGGACTGAGCTCTGGGAGTGGCAGTTGTAACTGGTATACAGTCAACCCTAGGGTATGCAACTCCCACTGTGTGTGTTCTGTCCGTGAGCCACTTTGCAAACCATCACATGATGTAGGGGTTAATGTTCAGGCGGATGGGTATGTTGATAATACCAGAAGGAGGAATGGTGTTGAAAGCCTATGAGAGATCTAGGTAGGCTGTGTGGACCTCCTTACCCTCATCTAATGCCTTGGTAACTCTCTCTAAGAAGCCCATCAGGTTTAGGAGGCATGGTCCAGCCTTAACAATGCCAAACAGGGAGGGGTCAAAGGTTGGGAGGTACTCAATGTCTCTGACAGTGATCCATGATGTGCACCATAGCCTTGCAGACCAGTCTAGTCAGGCCTATAGAGAAATATGTCCCATGGTCTGTTGTGGTGCCACCTTTGTGGAGTGGGATAACTGTTGCTGTGTGCCATTCAGGGGCACTATGCCCAATGTGAGGCTATTATTGAACATGGTGCGTAGGTGAGGAGACAGTAAGATCTGAAGTTCGTGTAAAACGCAGCCTGGGATGTTGTCCAGTCCTATGGATGCTGTGATATTGCCTTCAGAGTGCGCAGCTTTGAGAGGGATCTGCCAGAATGTTGCCAGTATCCATTGTTTCTGTAATGTCTGTGCCTTTCTGCTGTAACTCAGAGCAGATCTGGTTGTTGACATCAAGGCTCTGTGGTTGTTGTTGGGATTAGCTGTGCTAAAATTTTCGTAGCTAGCTTTGGAGGATCAGGGATCTCACCTTCTTACTGAGGCTGGCCAGGGATCTCCTACATGCATGGTATTGTACTCTCATTTGCAACAGTGTCTTCCTCCTGTAGTAAAATATGTTTATGGTAGGGGACCAACAGATTGGTTTAGTTAATTATGAGTATAGCGTCCTGGTTCTGTTTGGGATAGCACAAGCCATGCACTCCTGTAAGTGCTTATAGAGTGCATTTGTGTAGGATTCAGCAGTTGTAACAGTACTTTCCATCTGCATGGGTGTCATGACGTCCACAATGTCTGCCTTAAGAAGCATGTAGTTGGCCTTGTAGACATATTATACTGTGGTTTGCTTAATGGGGGGTAGGTGCGGGATGTGGATATCAACGGTGTTCAGCACATGGTCTGATCGGACCAATGAGGAGTTTGCTTCACATATGGAGCACCAGTCACTCATGTTGGTAATAACTAGGTCTAGGATATTGTTGCCCCTGGTGGGTGTGTGGATATGTTGAGTCAGGGCATTGGTGTTTATGAATTCCAGAAACCGTTGAGCTAATGTGTTGGTACACAAGTAGTTTTCCCAGTTAATGGTGGGGTAGATACAGTGAGGCTTATGTAATGAATGTGGTGTTGTGTGACTATGTACCTTCTCCACATGACAGTCAGACTCAGGCTTGCTTGGAGAGACCTTTACCTCCAGTTTGGCTAGATGAGTGCATCTCTCACAGGTTGTAGTGTTGGGTGGTAGGTGGAGAGGCTTGTCTGTGTACATTGCCTCACGATGTCCAGATTCATCAGATAGACAGGTGAAAACACTGGCAGTTGACTCTTGGACATGCCTGAACATAGAACTACATTCACCTAGATAAGTGAGGAAAGTGAGTACAACAGCTACATTACTCTACGCAAGTGAGAAAAGTATGCACAAAACCTGTTCACTCTTACCTGTAGGTGATGTGAAAAATTGAGTGCTATAGTAATCATTAGCTTACGTACTGTTTACAAGTCCTGAACAAGTGCTTAGCATGAATAAGCAATCCAGATAGGGTCTTGGATAATATAAAAACATGGCCCCCTCCCCCCAACAGGTGCACAAGCATATATCCATGTACACCTCAGGGCCCCTGTACCCACAACTATGCAGGTACAAGCTGCACTCAGTCTGCATGGGACCTGCCCACATCACAGGTTGTATCATGCACATATGGCAAAACAAGATGCTCTCCATGTACACATCATGTAAAACATAGCTCCATGTCAGGTTGTGTACACACTGAATGGTGCACACCAACAGGTATCACAAACCAATAAAGGGGGAGACACTGCTGATAATGGGAAGTACTGCACTACTACCCTGCTGAGTCTGGTCTGCAAGGCCATGAACCTTGACCACGTAAGTGATGTCAGCAGTACACATGTAGATGACAGTATGATTGATGTCACACTGCATATCATAACCTTGCCAGGTCATGGGACATCATCACCCATACTGTGTACCACCTACACTCGGTATACTAGATGTACATTCCTATGTCACAGGAGTGTTTAGCAAAACGACTGCTGGCAGAAACAACACTACAGAAGGTGTCTGAATAATGCCTGATCATCACACCAGTGGCAGCTACAGTATGTCAGGGTTAATGAATTCTATTCCCACTCATTGCAGTCCATACCTCACAGAAAAACAGAAGGCATCTGCCTATTTAAGTATGCAAATAACTATGACCTAGGAGCAATAGCTGACTCGCATTGTCACCCCTATGTTAATAAACCTGTACCCATGAACTACCACCTAGGCATCATAATGGACACTTGTGTGTGAGGGATGCAGCTGGGCAGTTGTCTTTTCTGTGATAGCTACATAACCACACCCATCTGGGTGCCATATGTGGCAACCCTAATAATAATAGGGTGCCATTCATGAATATAGAGATTATTGTCCAGCCATACAGACCACTCAAGTGACCCATATCAGATCACATATTTTCTTTAAGGGGTATTGGCGATGTGCAGATGGCCTACACCAGCCTTCCCCATTCCCCATCTCCACTATGTAGGATGATGCATACCCTGAATAAATCCATGTCCAACCCAGTGATGTTGGACATGCTGCACATACTCGTCCTGATCTCGAACACATACTTCATGGACATCCATCTACCACATGCTGGACAGATCCTTGTCCCATACACTTGACATAGTCCTGCCATACTATGCATTCCTGTCCATCAAAACTGCACATCGCTCCCCTCTCAGACATGGTGTGATGACCGCATGGTAACAGTTGGTATATGTATCATTAACCCTGTGGATCAGTAATGTGGCACTGCTCCACCTAGCCCCACAGACCCACCTGCCGGCTACTGCCAGGTAACCTTTCATACTACATGCATACATGGCACATGGCATATAGCCCACTAGTTGACTTTGACTGTACATGCCATAGTTGATATTCATCCCTGCAAATACCATCTGGCTAGCCAGTGTCCATGTGTATCACATGTGCAACACAGGTGATACATGGCAGGATGTTGAATCACTGTACAGTGCCGTGTAGATGTATATGGCAGAACACATACATGTAAAACCTTATGTGAGCATGTCTGCAGGGTCACAGGTCATGTCTGTTAAGGCAGTGAAAGTCCTTATATGAGACATATACACTGCATCAAGGTTGATTGCATTAATGTGGACACATCCAGCCATGTGCTGATAGGTAGGAACACCAGTACAGGCAAACAGACATGCCCACATCAAGACAGCAACCACATGGAGTATGAGCAATGTAATCAGGTGACACACACACACACATATATGGTGATAATATCCACTCAAAATTGAGTGTCACATGTGTGTGACACAAATACGTCAGTATCATGTAGGTTTGCAAATACAACTATTTAAACTGAAGTAATGTGATGTATGTTCAGTTGTAGCTCTGTATGTCTCTGAGGTACTGTGACCTATCTCCATCATTATGTCTTCCAGGTATGCCACGTGCAAGGCTTCCCCCTTTTACACCTTGGAAGATGAGGTTCTCATCCCATACCTACTCGATAATCATGACATCCTGTTCAGCCATGTGCCACAGGATGCACAGCAGCAGGATGCCCTGTGGATGGACCTTCATAGGAGGGTTAATGATGTGGGTGGCCACAACCGCACATACCAGCAGGTGTGCAGATACTGTACAGGCCTCATTAGATGGGAAAAGCAGTGTGTGAATGCAATTGCCAAGGAACAAGGTGCAACAGGTGGTGGACCACCAAACCAGCCCCCACTCACACGTAACGAGGAGGTACTGGCCAACCTGGGGACACCTGCAGAACCACATCCACAAGCCTTAGCTAATATTGTGGAGGTGGGTGTCTCTCAACCACTGAGCTTGGAGTTGCCTGCTAAGTCAGTACTGCAGCTATAACAACTATATTCCATATAGCTGCATGTGTCACTGTACAATATGTAATGTGACATCATATGCAAGGCATGTATACACACATGCCGCATACTATAGTATGCTACTCTGTGTATGCACACATGTGCATACACCATAGTATAGTCTAATGCATGGTGTATGTGTTATGCACATTGCTCCCTGTAGCCTTCATACAGGGGTGGATTATGCTCCTACTGCTGTGTTACTCCTATTTAGGTACCTTTGGTATTCCGTGGTGACAGCAGCCCGTTGCAGGTGAGATTGTTATTATTTATCAAGAACCATAATGCACAAATCTATCTGCCTTGTGGCCATTCAGAACATGTGCACATAATGTATGGTCCTGCTACAATATACAGGTCGGACTTGCAATGCATCCCAATGGCTATCCATGTGCCACACTTGCAAACTATGTGAATCATCTCACCGACATGAATCCTCACAAACTTTATTGTCAGATGTGTTGACAGCTGTGCATACAATGGTGGAGGTGCTATTCACTTTAGGAACTTACAACAGATCTGATCTACACATGTGGTGAATACAAATAGTACTACCCAGTGGGCTGGAGTATGGCCAGCACACAGGTTTCACCAGAGTGGATTATAGCCCTGCTATGAATGTCACACAATGTGATGTGCTATCTTGACATGTCCATGACATCTATTGGCCTGGCTGCTACACTGCCTACCTAACCTGAAAACATATCCCACATACCACCCTTTATCTGCATAACCCTGTTGTCAATGGAGCATATATGTCATATGGGACAACACAAACATGTGAAATAGATGCCATCACTATAATTTGGACAACACGTGTACACACATGGCCATGGAGGATGGCTAGAGACATGGAGCAACACACACACTAGAAGTGTTGTGCTTGTGTGTACACCCTGTCATACAATGGCTACACATGGTTTGGCCATGGCCTTTGTATAATGGTCATAATGTAGATTTGGAATGCTAGACATCCTACAGGCCTGTGCACATCTTGTGTGGGCATAACACCAATCCACCACACAGGATGTGTTGAACATCTTGAGAGTGTTGCAACATGACAGCAGTTACCTGTACAGTATCCATATCAGGCCACAAATACAGTACATTCCCGTTGCTGGTGATGGACATAAATGCCATACTAGCTCCTTGTGTGTGTGTGTGTGTGTGTGTGTGTGTGTGTGTGTGTGTGTGTGTGTGTGTGTGTGTGTGTGTGTGTGTGTGTGTGTGTGTGTGTGTGTGTGTGTGTGTGTGTGTGTGTGTGTGTGTGTGTGTGTGTGTGTGTGTGTGTGGTACACAGATGTCATGTGGGACATGGTGTACCCACATGTTCACCATGTCTGCCCATAGATGCCAGGCTGCAGCAATATGGTTGCAGATGTGCATGGGTGTCAACCCATCAGTGACCTGTGTCACAACTTCCACATCTTGGTTTAGTGTGTATACACCTCAGTGATGTGGGTCACATTCCATAGTATATATGTATTGTATCTGAACACAGTCATGGCTATGAACCCTGTCTGTAACTCACACTGTATAGCACTAGACACTCCTCATGATTCCTTGCAATGGCCATGCACATCAGCTAAATTTTCAGAATATCTGTTGGGTGGACAGACAACACTGAATTGGTACACCATTGCCCCACTGTATATTCGACAGGACACCATTGTTTTAAACGTATGCATGTCATTGCACACGTCAGCAGATCACATGTCATACTACATGTGATTATCAAGGTCATATGCCACATATTAGGCAGGTGTACTGTTAACCTGTGCTGGTCCACATGGTGTAACACAGGGATGTATGCTAACCACTACTTTAATTATGTAATTTGCATGCCGTCTGCTATCACACATGCATGCTGTGTGCAACCTAGGTATGTATGATAACTACCACTATTATTGTCTGCGCTGCATGCCGTCTGCCATATCACATGCATGTTGCATGCCTTCTGTCATATCACATGTGTGTGTGTGTGTGTGTGTGTGTGTGTGTGTGTGTGTGTGTGTGTGTGTGTCTATTGTATAGATTGTAATGTACAGTTCTTGTCTGCCCTCACAGGTGATGTAGATGCATTTCCCTCCTGCGGTACATCAGATGGTAGTGTCCCCACAGACTCTGGCAATGATGATGAACATATGATTGGGTCACAGACAGAGTTGTCAGGGGCTGAAACTGTGCCATTGGTTGCCATTCCATCTATATCCACCTCATCCCCGCACACAGATCCCATACCTGCACATACCCCATCACCAGTGGCCATAGATGAAGGACAGTTGGGATGTGGTAGCTTGGGACAGGAAAGTGTGCGGGGCTATGGAAGGTGTGCCTGCACACCATGGTGTCAGCCAAACTAGTGGTGGTGCCCCAAACAGGCACGTGGCCAGTGCTGCTTGTAGGAGGACCTTTAGCCAACATGCTCCTGCATGACAGAGCACAGCCGCTGGTGCCACCAGATGCATGTTTCAGGTTGTAATGGAGGCACAGGCACGTGCTGAATGGGGCAACAGAGAAGATCAGAGGCTACAGAGGGCTGCTGTCCATTCTTTAAACAACAGCATCCAGGCAATGGTAAATGCTCAACAGCAGATTGCTGATGCTTTGGATAGACAGTTGGGTGACATGGTTGGAGTCCTTGACCGTGGCATGACAATCCACGAGTGTGAGCTGTTTGTGTTGGAACATCTGGTAGGAGTGAGGTGTTGGTCACGTGGATGTAGGCCTGCTACATCACCTGTGTCAGGTCTACGTGTATGATCTACCTCACATGCCCACTCCCATAGTGGTGGTAGCAGCAGCAGTGCATCTGGTGCTGTGCTGTCCACACCACGACACATCAGACCATGTGCACCTGGCCCAGGACGGTCCCAACAGGGACACGGTTTCAGTGGACTATTGACATCAGACAGTACCCAATCTGCACCTCTGTCTGGTAGTGCCCATGCAACCTCTGGCAGGCACAGGTCACATGTCTGTGGCCGGACACCGTGAACTGTAATACCTCACCTGTACAGTCTGCAGCTGTCAATAATACCCCTGTGTAGGTCAGACACATGGGAGAACTGTGTGCAGACATACACGCACATACTGGACACATATGTAGGGCACCGCAACACACACATGCATAACATCTACACACGCCCAATTAGATCAAAGGCATAAACCCACACACATGATGTCATCCAATGGTGCAGCCTAGGCATCTGGCAAACATTAACACCCTGTGCATATGATGATGTCTGTGCCGCATCCCTGACATCCACACCATCGGTGTAGGAACATGCTCATAAGGTCTGATGCACAGGGTGAACAGACTAGGATGATGTGTAGTTTACAAATGTTGAGGACTGTTGTCAGTCAGCAGATATACCATGTAATACAGGTGTTCGATACTGTTAACAGTATGTGTCTTGTGTAACAACAGTAAATGCATGTTGGTCATGTTGTTCTGCTGTCCTTCTTCAGGTCTAATTGCACGTGCCAGTGGATGTCAGTGTTTGCAGTTAAGTGTCCCATATGTCAATGTGGACTACTCACAGGTATGTATGAATATACCAACATGCACTGTATAGCTGCCACATACCAGTGAGAATGTCCCACGTTACAAACACGTCTACCATTCCAAGAGCATGATAGCTGTGTATTAAGCTACTGTGGCCACAGATGTGACATCCATAAAGGGTGACATCACAGGTACAGTTACATGGAGTGGTGAGGTAAGAGAGTGGTCTAGCTGATTACAAGGGTAGAGGCCAGTGGGAAGTGTGATGCCTCAATGGGAATCAGTAATACACATTCCCATGACAGGATGCCAACATACAGCTGCAACCACACACTCAGGTATTGATGCACATGTATTCAGTAACACTGTAACACACACACACACACACACACACACACACACACACACACACACACACACACACACACACACCCACACACACAGCTTCACTGACACAGTAACACTCACTCGCACACAGTTGCTACTGGTGTGCTGAGAACCCATGCCTATGTTCAAATCATCATTACACTACTGTGCACCTACATGACATGCCACAGAGAATATACATGTACAGGTAGTAAGTACGGCCAAAGATCGAGGACATCAACATGGATAGTTGAATGCATTGGCTGAATGGTGGGAGTGGTACTATCAGTTCAGTATGGTAACATACATCCTCACCCCAGATGTGTACACTAGTGTACAGAAGAGTGAGTAACAATTGAGATGTATTCCTCACAATACGTGAAAAATATGGACACACACGCAACCACACATGCCAGTACTGTGAATCTCAGACCTGCCTAGCTCATGTTATGTATGTCAGAATTACAGCAGTATTGCACGCATTACAAACGGCACTGACACTTCCTGTGACAACAGTGCTGATATATGCACTAGGGACATCATATCTATTAACAGGTGTCAAGTGATTTACCTTTACTATCATCCTGACTGCTGTCTAAGTTGTGTGTTATGTCCTTCAATTAATGAAAACATTGCTTGCCGGTTACACAGGGTATTGTAGGACCACTTATGACACACCTGTGAGCTGTCCACAGCAAACATCCATCTGCAAAGATGCCCAGCCACTTAGTTATTTCAACACATCTGTCCATTCCTGTGGTACATCTTTCTATACATTCAGCATATCACCATATACAGTTGGCAATGTTGAGGCTGCATTGCAGCTGCATGATGTACTAGGATACACGCCACCTGCATACATCAGCAACTGCACACGCATGTTATCTGAATGCACAACACTACGTGTACAGGTGTGTAGTTCCTACAATCCTGACATTTGGTCATGTTTGTAGGCATTGCAATTGGCGGTTATGTGTAATAACATATATGACACATGGACGGTTGTATGATATGATGGGTACCAGTACAGGGGGGGTGTTACCTCTGTCAACATTGATATCACACCTTATGTACTGTTAGCATTCAGCAGCCATGGACCTACATTCCATGTGCATGTGTGTAATGGCTGTAGCCACCTGTTTGCACAAAGCACTACAACAGCTGTGCTATTTACAGGTATGTTGTGTGTGTGGCATGTACATACCCAGGGCAGGTACATGTATGTCATATCCATTCATGAGGGTGTGTACTGGTGAACAGCAACAGACATCCGCTATTGGTGGACAGTACTGAGGGTCCTTGGTATGTGTACAGCTGACCTGGTTGCAGACAGTGGTATCATTGCATTGCATAACACATGATGCAACTGTGTCAGTACATGTGTACTTTCTACAGTTGATGTAGAGCCTAGTACAGTACACAGGTCAAGGGTCACATGGTGGCATACTCGTCTGTCATACAACATGTATGGTTGCGTGGTGGTGGTCCGAGGGCATGGTGGTGTCTGCAGTTTACATCCTAGAATGCAGCATGTGACACTGTGTCCTGCACATGGCTCATCTGTGATGTCTTTCATGGGGGGACCGGTCAGTACATGTGAGTGGCCTTTATGTATGTGGGTACACCACCTGGAGTGGTCTGTACCTGTGTTATGGCCCACATGTCTGATTCTGAGGTATATGGTGGTAGTGCTAGGTTCTGAGGTATATGGTGGTAGTGCTATCGTGCACTACAGAGACATCAGTCAGGTGTTCCTCACTTCACAGATGTCAGTACTTCCCATTGTTGGATCTACAGTGGCCAGCTGTGAATATAGGCGCTACACATCTAGCACTGGTTATCATAAGAAAACAATGCAGTTGTCCTGTAGGTGTATGGGAGTTAACCTGTGTTTAGGACATTTGCCTTGGAATGGCACTGTGCGGGCGGATGCAACTTGGGTAATATCCACACTCCCTTGTATCATGGATGCATGTGATATGTGACAAAGGCCTGCCTACTGTCAGCCATGTCATCCCAGAATGACAGCTGATTTGTTAAAGACCGGTGTCAAATATATGTAGAGCAACGTTCCCGCTAACAATGACAACTATCAATGCAACAGCCCATTACAATGTGTTATTTATATCTACCTGTAATTGCATGGCCACCGTGGCCCTCCGTGTTTAGCATCAGAGTGCATCCCAGTCTGCCCTGTGCTACTAGGAGTATGAGCATGCCCAGTATATCCTTGTGTAGATGGACACATACTAGTGCATTCCGACCAGCCCTGTGCTACTAAGTGTGTGAGCTTGCCCCCTGTGCTACTAAGTGTATGAGCATGCCCAGTATATCCTTGTGTAAATGGACACATAGTGCATTCCGAACAGCCCTGTGCTACTAAGTGTATGAGCATGCCCAGTATATCCTTGTATAGATGGACACAGTGCATTCCGAAAAGCCCTGTGTTACTGTGTGAGCATGCCCAGTGACACCTTATGTTGGTTATGTGCCTCTGTGTATGGGCATGGCCATTGTAACCCTGTACAGTGGTAGGAGTCGTCCATTCCACAGATGGGCATACTCCAGGTCAGGATGGATTCATACTTTAAACACACAGGTTAACAGGTATGTACATCTTAACTGCCAGCATCCCTGTTGATGTCCACATTCCCAGATGATCTTAATGACAGCCTTGACATGTGTAGTCTGTGTGGCATGATTCGTATATATGTAGTATTGTAATAGTAATCTGTAAATAGGCAGGTGTTCTGTACCCGACACTGGCGTGTGTGTATGTCTGTCCCTGTTTGCTGGTGGACTCTAAATTGCTTTTAGACTGGCCACACTCCATACATTTCTTATACCCACTGTTAGCAAGGCTGATGATGTCACCCATCTACAAATACACCTCTGGGAGGGCTATGTCTCAGTAATCTCGGTAGCACATTCTGCAACTGCATAATGCTGTAGTGTAATAAAGTAGTTAGGTGAGTGTTCTACTCCCACACTTGACGGGTGTGTATGTGTCTCTCCCCATTTGCCTGAGGACTGAGTAATACCTTTATACTGCTCACACTCCATACATTTCTTATACCCACCGTTAGCAAGGCCGATGATGTCACCCATCTACAAATACACCTCTGGGAGTGCCATGTTCCAGTAATCTCAGTAGCGCACTCTGTAACTTCGTAATGCTGTAGTGTAAAAAAGCCGTTAGGTTGGTGTTCTAGTCCCACCCTTGGCATGTGTGTGTATGTGTATCTCCCTGAGGACTGAGTAATACCTTTATACTGCTCACACTCCATACATTTCTTATACCCACCGTTAGCAAGGCCGATGATGTCACCCATCTACAAATACACCTCTGGGAGTGCTGTGTCCCAGTAATCTCGGTAGCGCGTTCTGTAACTGCGTAATGCTGTAGTGTGATAAGGTGGTTAGGTTAATGTTCTAACCCCAGCCAAATTTGTGTGTGTCTCTGTCTGGCTGGGGGCAGAATAATGCTTTTAGACTGCTCACACTTCATACAATCCCTAACGCCGTCTTTGCCAATGCTGATGATGTCATCCACCTAGAAGTACACCTCTGGGATTACTGCATCCCAGTAATCTCAGTAGCGCATTCTGTAACTGCGTAATTCTGTAGTGTGATAAGGTAATTAGGTCAGTGTTCTAATCCCAACTGTGCGTGTGTGTGTGTTTGTCTCCATCTGCCTGGGGACAGAATAATGCTTTTAGACTGCTCACACTCCATACAATCCCTATCGTTGTCTTTGCCAATGCTGATGATGTCATCCACCTAGAAGTACACCTCTGGGTGTGCTGTGCCCCAGTAATTTCAGTAGCGCATTCTGTAACTGTGTAATGCTGTAATAGGATAAGGTAGTTAGGTTAGTGTTCTAATCCCAGCCATGCCAACTGTGTGTGTGTGTGTGTGTCTGTCTGCCTGGGGATGCAATAATGCTTTTAGACTGCTCACACTCCATACAATCCCTATCGCCAACTTTGCCAATGCTGATGATGTCACCCACCTAGAAGTTCACCTCTGGGAGTGCTGTGGCCCAGTAATCTTGGTAACGTGTTCTGTAACTGCATAATGCTGTGATAGAATAGACAGGTAGGTGTTCTATTCCAAGGCATGACAGGTGTGTGTGTTATGGCAGCCATATCCTATGTGTTGGTGTCTGTGAGTGGATAGCTACTGGATGTGTTAAGGAGCGTGTTTTGTTGTTTTCCTATATAGTGGCCATAAATGTCACAATCGGCCAGGAGACTGGGTTGGCAAGACATACACATACATTCAGCAATAGATCTGGTGAGTTATGTCAGCAGCCATAATCTTACCCTTAATACAGTCTGAACCCATGTGATGCACAGAAACACACTTGCCTTGATATTAACACCAGCACATAATGCAGGAGGTGCATGTGGTTTCCTTTTCATTCTTGTCTAATGCTTTGGTGTCACATGGTCCGCTGTTGAGATATATATTCTATATCTACGTATCTGTGTGTATATGTATATGTGTGTGTATATATATATATATATATATATATATATATATATATATATATATATATATATGGACATTAGCATACATAAATCTACATGATGGAATACATGTCCTATACTGTTGAATGCCTGTGCTGGATGATCTGTACGTGATAACCGCAGATGTATGTATATCTGCCATGGCTTAGTGGTAAAGCACATCATCTTTGGTGTGCAGGGTCCCAGTTTTGAGCCATGTAGAGGCCTGTTGTTTTGTTGCTGGGAAGAACAAGGGACATTGAATACGGTGATAGTAAGGCACTTTTAACCAGTTGTGTGTGGATCTGTGTGACAGTAAGCAGTGGTTATTTTTGGAGAGGCTCAGTATGGGTCATGTAACTATGTATTAGAAGACAATACTATGCAAACAAGGTGGAAAATAGTGAATCGCATTTATCCCCAGGGTGTGATGCAGGTCCCAAGAGTGTATGAGTATAGATAGCCAGGTGCAGGACTCGAATATAAGTGAAAGCATGGGGGGTGGGTGGTGTCAGGCATACTGTACGTAGATTGGAGCCATGTGTCTCGGGATTGCTCCTAGCTTAGCATGCCTAAGCTACGGGTGTGTCTATACCTGCCTAGTGCAATTGAGAGGGACAACAGTAGTAGGAGAGTAGTCAAGGTGAACAAGCTGGGCAAACAGGTGATATTTATCAGAATCTGCAGATTACAGGCCCAGCAAACTAGCCCAGCCCAGAACACTACGATAAAGTCAGCAAGCACCATCCCCTCGGGTTTTTCCGCACTCTACACCACCGGTGTATACATGCAGGGAAATTTTAACAAACAATCCTACGAAATGAGAAGGGCTGCAGTAGGCAACTTAGACCAACATGTGCAGGAGGCTGAGGGTGGTGAGGATGTGAATGCTGCCGAACAACCCTCAGTGAGGAGACAGAGAGGACTGTACAGACACAGGGTACCCTACCAGGGACTACCTGAGCTGGAGATAGTGGAGCACTATGGGGTGGACAGAGACCTCCTACAGCAGATTGTTGAGCTGTGCTGGCCACACCTGACACATTGAACAGGCCAAGGGGAACGCATTCCAGTGGATAACAAGGTATGTGTAGGCCTAGGTATACTAGCCACAGATACCTCCCAAAGCACAACTGGGGATATCATGGGGATCTCACAGGCATCTGCATCCAGGGTATTCCACCAGTTCCTGGGTGCCATGTCACCACACACCAGTGAGCATGTACATTTCCTCAAAGCACGTAAGTTGTTGACCAGCAATATGCATCTCTTCCACCAAATGGCAGACTACCCTGGGGTAGTGGGTACTATAGCCTGCACACACGTAGGCATCAAAGCACCACCTTGTGAGCAGGGTATGACCTACATTAACCGCAGGGGCATCCCCTCCATCAACTGCCAGGTCTTATGTGATGCCCAGGGCATTATACTGAATGTGTGTGCTGGCTGCCCTGGAAGCTATGACAATTCCAATATATGGCATCTGATGCAGCTGTACCACAGCTTTGCCAATATGGACATCCTTTACGGTCACCTAGTGGGGGATGCTGGGTACCCACTGGAGCTGTGGCTGATGACACCCATCAGAAATGCGCACACACCTGAACAACGACGCCATAATGAGGCACACGCACAGGCCAGACATATAATAGAGCATGTTTTTGGGATGCTCAGGTCATGGTTCCAGTGTCTGGACACATCTGGTGGAGCCTTGCATTATTCACCAGCTACATGCACCCAAATTGTTATGGTATGTGCTATTCTACACAATATGATCCTGCAGAAACAGCTGCAGCAGGAACAGCATGGGGCAGGGCCACACAGCCCCCCACCAATGCCAAGGCATGTATAGGCACAGAGTGACTCGGAGGAGGAACAACCTGAGCCGGACCCAGTAGGCGGAAGGAGCCATTCCCAATATGACCTGGCCTTGGCAAAGAGGCAACGCATAGCATAAGCACTGACACAGTAGGGACCCAGGGAATGTCACCCTCTCTAACTCACACAGAAAGTAAAAGGGATGCCAAACATGACACTACCTGTGCTCAGCCATGTATAGGAAGTGCATTATGTGTAACCGACATAGGCAGCCCTCCAGCACCATCCTCAGGTCTGGCACACCCTCAAGGTAAGTCAATCAACCTACCAATTGGCAGTTGTATTAGAATGTGTTGGTACCTGTAGCTATGGTATGGATGTGAGCATGCAAGGGAATTTGGTGGCTGAATGTTAAGGCAGCAGACAGTAGACATCCATAGTGGCACCATGATATCTGTAACACATACAGGGGTCACCATAGTAGCCAGTAGTGCACAGGGTGTCATAACCCACTGCAGGTAATGGGCTGAGCATCATGTGTGTCCATACAGCCCACACAAGTCTCAACCAGCTGGACAGGTGTAAACCAACACAGACAAATGCTGTACTATGGCCTCTGAATATGCCCTATGGATGACCCCCCACAGACCCACACAAACAGACTACAGCAGGCCAGGCAGTTGGATGTAGGTTATGAAGGCTAGGATGTCTGAAACTAATATGTTGGTAATTAAAGCTAAGATCTGGAGTACACTGGTATGCCTCTAGCCAGCACAATAGCTAGGTCTACACACTGAAATGGAGTACCTGACATACCAGTACAGTAGTAGCAAAAGTGTACAAGTGTCAGGTGTGCCCCCTTCCAACGTACACATATAGCAACAGTCAGGTGCACCCCCCCCCAGTGCTGTGTAGGAATGTGGATACAGTTGGATGTCCCCCCACACTGTGCAGAAATGTAGCAACAGTCAATGCCACATGACCGATGGATACCCTGCAGACACAGCATGCCACCTGTCAGTGTATAATGCAGAGGTCGGCACCACAGTACAGACTACCTGGACATGTAACACATGCAATACAGTTGGCCATACTGGGCATGCTCAAACACATGAAGGTATGATGGCAATGTCAGTTGACAACATGCAGAATCATCATACTGGGCATGCTCACACATGTAAACACAAGAAGGCCAGGTCTGCAAACACCAGTGGTCCGGACATATCTGCCGGTACATTGCTATACTGTTGGATGACTGTGCTGTATGGTATGTGTGTGGTATT